>NC_085999.1:19591419-19900447 GCF_030014385.1 Trichomycterus rosablanca
TTGTCTGGGCCCGCAGATCTTCTAGTGCGGATTTTTCTCAGCTCACGTCTAACCTGGTCTGCAGTAATGATAGGAGGAGGGGGAGCTGTGATGGTGTCCTGAGGGGGGGTGCCTCCATAGCCGTTTCAGGAAGTGAGGGGTTACTGACTGTATCATTTGGAGTAGTTGTAGTAGTTGGAGCAGTCGTCAGGCAGGGGGAGGGTAAGGTGTTGAGGACTGGACAGTTACTAGCGGTTAGCGCTGGAACAGAGCAGTCAAAACGATTAAAGAAGAGGTTGAGCTCGTTCGCTTTCTCCACGTTACCATCTGATGCTCTGTCATTACTCCGCCCATAACCTGTAATGGTCCTCATACCATCCCAGACCTCCCTGATGTTGTTCTCCTGCAGCTTCCGCTCCACTTTCCTCCTGTAGGACTCTTTCGCCTCACGCAAGCAGACTTTGAGCTCCTTCTGTACGCTCCTCAGCTCCTCCTGGTTCTTAGTTTTAAAAGCCCTTTTCTTCTTATTCAGAAGGTCCTTGACATCGCTGGTTATCCAGGGCTTGTTGTTAGCATAGCAGCGTACAGTTTTTGTTGGAACAGCAATGTCTGTGCAGAAGTTAATATAGTCCGTTACACAGTTTGTAATCCCCTCAACATCCTCACCCCATGATTCCTGCAACACACTCCAGTCAGTGGAGGCAAAGCAGTCCTGAAGAGCCTCATCTGCCTCAGGAGACCATTTTCTGAAGGTGCGTGTGGTTGTGGGTTGTCTTTTGACAAGAGGTTTGTACTGTGGCTGTAGGTAGATGAGGTTATGGTCTGATTTTCCCAGTGGGGGCAGTGGTGTGGTGGTGTATGCTTCTTTTACATTGGCATAAAAAAGATCAATTGTCCTGTTTTTTCTTGTAGGGCAGTCCACATACTGGTGAAACCCAGTTAATGTATACAGTTGTACAGTGCAATGAAATTCCTTCTTCGCATATCCCAGCTTGTTTGGAAGCTGGGGTCAGAGCTGGGGTCAGCCATCGTACGGCGCCCCTGGAGCAGACAGGGTTAAGGGCCTTGCTCAAGGACCCAACAGTGGCTGCATAGCGAAGCCTGGATTTGAACCGTCAATCTTCTGGTTAATAGCCCAAAGCACTACCCACTAGGCTACCACTGTCCAAGCACTTTTTTTTGTATAGCGCTTTTTACAATAGACATTGTCTCAAAGCAACTATACAGAATCCAGGACCGACAGACCAAACACCCCTGTTGAGCAAGCCGAGGGCAACAGTGGCAACTCTTTTAAAATTACAGGAAAAAACTTAGAGAGGAACCAGGCTCCCATTCTCCTTGGGTGGCCGGGAGAATAATTTAATTCTCCAGACTTTGTAATTTGATAATAAAACAGTTAGTCAATGCTGGAAACCCCTTTGTTACTGCAGTTTACCACTTTTAGAAAACACAAGTTATTTTACTGATAATGTAAGCTGTTGAATGTCTTTAGTATATAACTAGGACAATATGAGTAACATGCTTCTATTAAAAACAACAGAGCATTATTGGTAAGGTATCAGAGAGAATAACACTCTACACTTTGGTGGGAATTGTTATGAATCATCTTTGAAAGCCTTAGTCTCAGTTTTCTGGTCAATTTTCTGTACACCCATACAAAATGTGATCACAAAATTGAACTTTAACTGCGCACTAAAACAGATAAATTTGTAAACACTGTTTTTTGTGTTTAAGCAAAGTTTTAATGATCATTCATATGTCCTTTTTTGTCACTTTATTAAAATTCAAACAGAAAATACAGGACAGAAATTTGGACACAAAATAGAAAATCCAAAATTTTCAGGACAAAATAGCTTCTACAGGCAAAAGTCACTAATAAATGTGATCTTGGCACTATCCACATTTTTTCTTCGAATTAAGACTGTCTTTTATTTCTTTCTCAGCAGAAAAATAAAATCATTCCCAATCAGGTGCTTTCCAGAAGGAATGGCATGATGAATTAAAACCTCTCTACATTTTGCAGCTTTCATGATCCTGTCAATTAGAATTATATCGCCAACACCACTGGACAGACCCTCCATAATCTTTAATAAAGCTGCAAACACTCATTCTTCCATCTCTCCCAGCTCTTCTTCTCACATATTGTCGACAACTGGACTCAAAAATTTCAAACTTGGATTCCTCTTTCTATAATACATTTCCACTAACCCTCATTCCACTCTTCGTGAGCTTTAGCATATTTTAACCCTTTCATCCTGTTCCCTTTCTGCAAAAATGGTTTCTTGGCTGCTATCATTCAAAAAATCAGTTTGTCATTTGTGATTAAGATTCTTTGGACTGTAGAAGGGTCAACTTGGCATCCTGATTAAGCTGCCAGATGCTGAGCCAGGTCCTTGCTGGACTTCTTCTGGTTTCATCAGATTTTGACAGCTTTCTTGGCCTTCCAGTCCATTTTCGTCCTTGACCTCTTCTGATTCCGCTACCACTTTATATTTGAGGCAGATTGGAAACAGATGCCACATAATGCTCTAAGATTTGCTTGCAATGACATATCCTTACCAAAGAAAGTAAATCTTTAAATATAAATATTTAAATATTTATCTTTTAGCCGCTCAGGTGGGGCAGCGGTAAAAACACACGCTGGAACACCAGAGCTGCTGGCTGATTGATGGCGCCTGCACAGAGACGGTAAAAGAGTGCTGTCAGGGTGTGCCTCTCCGTACACAGTGCTGATCCGCATTACACTCGTCAAAGTGTAGGTGACAAAATACAGCTGCTGCCCACGTGTCGGAGGGGGTGTGGGTTAGCTTCGTTCTTCTCAATCAGAGCAAGGATCAGCATTGGTGGAGAGGAAACATGACGTAATTGGGCAATTTAGTGTGCTAAAAGGGAGAAAAGGGGATATATATATATATATATATCTTTTGTCAAAATGAAGCACCATCATCTTACTGCACTTGTGGCTGAGTAGCCTAAATATAATGCACTGCTTAGTACAGACACAGTACAGTACTATAAAATGCTAATCTTTTCTCTCTAACTCAGTCTTGGTCTTTTACTGCAGTGCCTAGTCGGGATCTGTATGGGCGCTGGGTGAATCAGCAGCCACAAAGTCCAGATGCCTGGAGTTCAGCAAGCACGATTAGTCCATTTGCACCACGCACCACTGACAACAGTGACTCTGAAGACAACGAGCCTCCTGCTGCAAAGCGGTAACCACTGCCAATCTACGGTATTACGTGAAGGATGGTTACAGACAGTACAATTCCAGGTGCTCTGCCTTCCCTGTTTATATGCTAACCTACTGTTTGATGTGGAAAAGTAGAAGTGTGCTGGACATTTCTTGTTAGAATTTCTGGCATTGTTAATTAAATGGCATAGTATGGTGCACTGTACAGTGAATATGGTGGGAATTATAACATTCTCAGAAGAGATAAAAACATTGCACTTTGACATTTTCAGGATTGGGCAGTAAAGGAATATCACAATATTACAGTATCATGGTCAGATTTTCACACACAATCGATGTCACATTAATATAACCACCAGTTAATCTCCAGAGCAACCGCCGTGTGAAGCACGGACAGCAGCTAGACGGGTTTGGAGTGAGTCAATAAGGTCCTGGTAGGTTGTCACAGGTATGCTGACTGCAGTGCATCCCACAGCTGCTGGAGGGTGCATGGGGGAGGATTCATAGAGCAAACACAATGAAGGTGGTCCCACAGATGCTTAATTGAGTTTAGGTCTGGGGAATTAGGGGGCCAGGGTAGTACTTGGAAGTCTTGGTCATGCACTTCCAAACAATGTCGAACATTTCTAGTTGTGTGACATGTCGCATTGTCTTGCTGGAAGATCCCTTCCGCCCCAGGCAAGACAATTTTTCCCATGGTACTTTTACACATGACAGCAATGAGGAATATATGTTCAGACAGCCTTTTATACCCAACAAGTCAGCTCACGAAACATGACCTCCTTCATGAGCTACACACTGAGCTACACGTGTATTCCCCCTAATTCTGCCGTTGAAAGTAGGAAGTACTATGTACAATGTACATTTAAAAAGACATTATTTAAAATACAGTTACTTTATTATGTTTTGAAAAGAAAACATAATAAATGGAATAAAAAAAAGGTTTACATTATTTACTATTACTAAAATGATTTTAAACTCATAGGACAGACTTGATGAGTTTGACTGCAAGCAAACATACATGCATTTATTTTATCCTGCTTATTTTATGCATTGATGTCCCTTCCCCCATTCTGTTCACAAGACATTTAGAAAGGTCTAATCCCTGGCATTGATGATGAAGTGGAGATTTTGTTCATTCTTTTTTCTTCAGGTGCTTTCTTAGCCCTTATTGGACACAGGTTTGTAAGCCATTGTAAGTTGTACTATAAAGCAGGCCTACATGTAACTTCGTATTTAAGAGGGCAACAGAGAGGTCCAGTTAGTTGACACAAAAAAAATCAACAATGGGCTCAAATGTTGCTGAAACATGTACACACCCTATAGAGGTTGGCAATACATTGAAAGGCAACATACACTTTTGTCAATTCAATTCAATTCAATTCAACTTTATATAACTATATACACTATAACTATAACACTATAACTTTTAGTATAACTAAACACTGTCAGGCTACATCTCCAGTGCAGACAACAAAGACAATAGTGCAAAGATAATATGGGAGAAGGGATGGGAAAAAAACCTCACACATAGGGACTATTTTACAGTCTATTTTACGTCTATCTAACGTCTGCATATTTTGGGAGGTGGCAAGAAACCAGGGTCCCCAGAGAAAACATGCAACCAACATGCAAGTCCAGAGTCAAACCCTTGTTCTTGGAACTCGTGTATTAGTGTTGCACCCATACTACCCATACTGCATGCACTGCAATACATTCTCAATGAGTTCCGGGAGGGCTCGCACTTACGTGCTTGCGTCACACGTAATCTGGTGTTGCAATCTCATCACCATGACTACCATTACCTCAGTTCGGAGCAACTCCATCGTGTCATTAAGGGAAATGCCATTCAGTCATCGTAGTAATCAGGATACAGTGTATCACAAAAGTGAGTACACCCCTCACATTTCTGCAAATATTTCATTATATCTTTT
Source organism: Trichomycterus rosablanca (assembly GCF_030014385.1). Lineage (NCBI taxonomy): Eukaryota > Metazoa > Chordata > Actinopteri > Siluriformes > Trichomycteridae > Trichomycterus > Trichomycterus rosablanca. The sequence continues at coordinate 19,596,523 of NC_085999.1, forward strand.
CATGGGACAACACTATAGACATGAAACTTGGATATAACTTAGAGTAGTCAGTGTACAGCTTGTATAGCAGTGTAGATTTACTGTCTTCTGAAAATAACTCAACACACAGCCATTAATGTCTAAATAGCTGGCAACATAAGTGAGTACACCCCACAGTGAACATGTCCAAATTGTGCCCAAATGTGTCGTTGTCCCTCCCTGGTGTCATGTGTCAAGGTCCCAGGTGTAAATGGGGAGCAGGGCTGTTAAATTTGGTGTTTTGGGTACAATTCTCTCATACTGGCCACTGGATATTCAACATGGCACCTCATGGCAAAGAACTCTCTGAGGATGTGAGAAATAGAATTGTTGCTCTCCACAAAGATGGCCTGGGCTATAAGAAGATTGCTAACACCCTGAAACTGAGCTACAGCATGGTGGCCAAGGTCATACAGCGGTTTTCCAGGACAGGTTCCACTCGGAACAGGCTTCGCCAGGGTCGACCAAAGAAGTTGAGTCCACGTGTTCGGCGTCATATCCAGAGGTTGGCTTTAAAAAATAGACACATGAGTGCTGCCAGCATTGCTGCAGAGGTTGAAGATGTGGAAGGTCAGCCTGTCAGTGCTCAGACCATACGCCGCACACTGCATCAACTCGGTCTGCATGGTCGTCATCCCAGAAGGAAGCTGATGCACAAGAAAGCCAGCAAACAGTTTGCTGAAAACAAGCAGTCCAAGAACATGGATTACTGAAATGCCCTGTGGTCTGACGAGACCAAGATAAACTTGTTTGGCTCAGATGGTGTCCAGCATGTGTTGTGGCGCCCTGGTGAGAAGTACCAAGACAACTGTATCTTGCCTACAGTCAAGCATGGTGGTGGTAGCATCATGGTCTTGGGCTGCATGAGTGTTGCTAGCACTGGGGAGCTGCAGTTCATTGAGGGAAACATGAATTCCAACATGTACTGTGACATTCTGAAACAGAGCATGATCCCCTCACTTCGAAAACCCAAACACAACCTCCAAGATGACAACTGCCTTGCTGAGGAAGCTGAAGGTAAAGGTGATGGACTAAACCCAATTGAGCACCTGTGGTGCATCCTCAAGTGGAAGGTGGAGGAGTTCAAGGTGTCTAACATCCACCAGCTCCGTGATGTCATCATGGAGGAGTGGAAGAGGATTCCAGTAGCAATCTGTGCAGCTCTGGTGAATTCCATGCCCAGGAGGGTTAAGGCAGTGCTGGATAATAATGGTGGTCACACAAAATATTGACACTTTGGGCACAATTTGGACATGTTCACTGTGGGGTGTACTCACTTATGTTGCCAGCCATTTAGACATTAATGGCTGTGTGTTGAGTTATTTTCAGAAGACAGTAAATCTACACTGCTATACAAGTTGTACACTGACTACTCTAAGTTATATCCAAGTTTTATTTCTATAGTGTTGTCCCATGAAAAGATATAATAAAATATTTGCAGAAATGTGAGGGGTGTACTCACTTTTGTGATACACTGTAAATGTGCAACTAAAGAATTAGGGCCACCCAGACCAAATTTAAACATCAAGTATCTACAAAGGTGGGAAATCATATAAGTTACAAGTAAATTACAAGTAAGTAATATAATTTTTAAATTGTGAATTGTGATTGCACTTATTGTATCTCCCCAATTGTTTAATTGTACTTCTTTATTCATTGCACATCAGCCCCGATGCCAATCTTTATTCTGGATCTGCTGCACCTAAAATAAAATGCTATCTGATGAAGACTGAATTAAATTGTTAGGGTGAAGGCTTTAATTAATTTTATGATTAATGGTAAAGCTGGTCTCTCTCCATGTTCAAAGTTATTTGTGAGGGCAAACTGACAGATGACTTAAGATTTTATTATTTAAGCTTTAATTTACCCATTGAATGGGTCACCTTGGCCATCATCGCCAAGGACGGATTAAGGATAGTCTGGGCCCCAAAAGCATGGCTAGGGGCCCTGGGGTCAAAGTCCCTAATAGTCAGAGGATCCTTAAAATGGAGGGCCCTCGGAAATAAAAATATATTGTATCATAAATGTTGATAGGCATCGCAAAATGTTTTGGGCCAGGGCCCCCCCCGGGGCCCCCTGACCTCAAGGGCCCCTGGGCGCTGGCCCCACTGGCCCGGTCAGTAATCCAGCCATGATCATCGCAACAATTGCCCCCCCTGAGAGATTTGGCAGGAGCCGTCACTGCTACCAGCTGCATCACAGTGCCAACACTTTTCAAAATGCTTCCCAAAATGATTTTACATGCATTACTTTTTCTATATATTCTACCGCTATACGTTACTGAACACAAGAGAAAAGTATTCAGCCATTAATACTCATTCAATGATCGCGCCCCACCTTGTACTGCCAAGTTCTCGCGGTGTTCGAAATCTCGCGAGCTTTGCGGATTGGGGCCGTGAGAAGGAGAAATGGAGAAATGAGGGCTGAGAAGGAGCAGATGACGGGCAGCAGAGACAGGAGTGTGGTTGAGATACAGTTTAGAGACGCTCAGAGGGAACAGGACATCAATTTAGCCAACTCCAAACACAAAGAGGAGAAAAAAGAAATTTTTACTAAGGTAAGAGAACAAATGACGCGGGTTACGGTGGGTTAATTCGTTACGGTCCTGATAAATAACAGAGGATCAGCACCACTGACAGCACCGCCGCACTGACCCAAACCCTCAACCACAAACAGCTCTAATAAACACTGTTCACACGATGCATTAGTGTATACTAATAACGATCGATCCACAACACTGTGCATGCATTCAGTTATTTAAAATAAAGCACATTTACTTATTGCTGTTATTGACTGAACGACAAGTAATGAAGGACATTTAGATTATAACCATGAAGTTCAATGTCCGTTCGATGTGTCTGCATGGCATGTTTTACTATGTTTTGATCTGATGCTTTTGACTAGCTTATATACATCCAGGTAACTATAAATTAAATATAAATAATAGAGAAAATCGAGCAAATGCTCGACAAATTGCTGATATGATGGTTTTTCAATATGCGTCACATATTAACACAACATCAGGTCTAGAGGGCCAGTGATAGCTCGATGGTTAAGGTACTGGACTAGTAAACAGAAGGTTGCCGGTTCAAGCCCCGCCACCACGTTGGGTCCCTGAGCAAGGCCCTTAACCCTCAATTGCTCATTGTGTAAGTCGCTTTGGATAAAAGCGTCTGCTAAATGCTGAAAATGTAACTGTTTTGTCATTGGAAGATCATCAAATGCATTTTTGGGTTTTAAAAACGTGATCACTTTGACATTACTATGTTAAAAGAATATGTATGTTCCTGCCATGGAAAACTTTAGTTTCTAAAGAACAGGTACTTCAATGAAAATACAGGGTGTCCCTAAAGTCTGGACACATAGGAAATATCACTATAACTAACTATATGTTTACGAAAATACACACACACATACATACATTGCATCACAGAGAGTGGAAAACACATTAAAGATGTTATTAAATAATATTCTGAAGAAATAAAATGTTGTTGAAAAATTTATTGAAATTTATTGAAAATATGCATTTTGTGTCCAGACTTGTAAGCTGTCTGACAAACTTCGCTTTTTTATTAGCCATACCCAGCCATATTATGATGACCTTGTTATAAATCTTCACAAAAAGGCAGCACTGTGGCTCGCTACTGGGTTCGATTCCCAGGTGGAGCGGTCCAGGTCTTTTTTGTGTGAATTTTGCATGTCCTCCCCATGTGTGCGTGGGTTTCCTCCAGGTGCTCTGGTTTCCTCCCACAGTCCAAAGACATGCAGTCAGGTTAATTGGAGCTACTAATTTCCCCTAGGTATGAGTGTGTGTGTAAATGGCTGTGTGGGTGTTTGCCTTGTGATTTACAACCTTTCGGCCAGTGAATTGTACCCACTGTGAATCCTTATAGCATAAAGCGGTGGTAAGACAGACACTTAATAAATGAGTGAATGAAATATTCACATAACTTTGTTAACTTGTAAATACCCCAGTACTAAATAAATACTTACAAGATTCATATCAGCTGAACACGATTATTGTGATGATAGTAAATTCAGCACTTGCTGTGTGTTTGGCTTTGGGAATTTTGCTGTAATTATGTTATTTCAATATTAGGTTGTGATTCGACGTCTGCCACCTAGTTTGTCAAAAGACCAGCTTGAAGAGCATCTTAGTCCGCTTCCACCTTTTGACTATTTTGAGTTTTTTCCTGCTGATCAAAGGTACTGATATTACACAACAGATATTCTATGTTAATACATGCTTCATAATGCAGCTTTAACAAACGTATTTATTGTGTCTCTGCAGCCTATATCCACATCTTTTCTCCAGAGCATACATAAACTTTAAAAACCCAGAGGACATTGTTCACTTCAGAGATCGTTTTGATGGTTATGTTTTCATTGACAATAAAGGTAAGACTTGGCCATAAAAGAAGACTTTTAATTCATCCACACAGAGTTAGACTATCTGCCTTTTCCCCTGCTTTAATCCATTCTAATCCAGGATAAGAGTGAATGAAAGATTACTGTATTTGCCCGTTAGGTCTGGAGTATCCAGCTATAGTAGAATTTGCACCTTTTCAGAAAGTTTCCAAGAAAAAGCTTAAGAAGAAAGATGCCAAAGCAGGAAGTATCGAAGAAGGTACTACAATTAAAACAAATGTACCATATATATTTTTCCACATTTACTCCATATTAAGATTGTTCATGTAATGTTTTTTTCTGCTAGATCCAGAATACAAACGATTTCTGGAGAACTACTCATGTGATGAGGAGAAGTCAGTGGCAAATCCGGAAACATTATTGGGAGAGATTGAGGCTAAAACAAGAGAGCTTATAGGTATATGTGCACTTTTGCCATTGCATCATTTACTAAGCTGATGAGTTTTACAATATGCACTATAGTACATTTATTAAATCATTTGTTTTTCTCTTTTTTCACAATTGTGGAATATTTCGTTCAATGAATTTTCTGTCAAAGAATCTGGCATGTACCAGAAAGACTTGATTTTTTATGATGACGTGAAATTGCAATGCTTTACCAGCAGATGGTGTTAAAATTCAGTAATGATATTAGTGATTTAGAAGTGAAGCAGTAACGATGGGGGGTGAATCTCTCTCTCACTCATTCTATCTGTCTACATGTCTGTCTGTCTCTGTTTATACAAACAAACCCTAATCAAACCCACCATTGAAACATAAAACTAATACTAGGTATTAAACCCATTTCAGAACAACCATTATTTTGTTTTGCGTTCACAAGGTATTAAAATAATTCTTTTGAGAATTCAGGTTGTCCATTTTAAGATGTTTTTTGCTTAAAATTGTATGCAATTGTGACTTTCTTCAAATTAACAAGGCATCAGCTGTTTCTGCTGTACATCTGCCATCAACAACTATGCCCTGGTTAAAGTCAGCCAGATTATATTTGACATATTTGGTCATAACCATTCTCATGCTTGTAAACAAAAACTAAAGTCCTTGTCCTGTATTTGTATGATTTTATGTGTAGTGTTAATGCTTCATGACTGCTATTTTATATGCCCATATTTATATACACCGACTAGGCATAGCATTATGACCACTGACAGGTGAAGTGAATAACACTGATTATCTCTTCATCATGGCACCTGTTAGTGGGTGGGATATATTAGGCAGCAAGTGAACACTTTATCCTCAAAGTTGATGTGTTAAAAGCAGGAAAAATGGGCAAGCGTAAGGATTTGAGCGAGTTTGACAAGGGCCAAATTGTGATAGCTAGACAGGTCAGAGAATCTCCAAAACTGCAGCTCTTGTGGGGTGTTCCCGGTCTGCGGTGGTCAGTATCTATCAAAAGTGGTCCAAGAGTGGTAAACAGGCGACAGGGTCATGGGCGGCACGTGGGAAGCGAAGGCTGGCCGGTGTGGTCCCATCCAACAGACAAGGTACCTCAAATTGCTGAAGAAGTTAATGCTGGTTCTGATAGAAAGGTGTCAGAATACACAGTGCATCGTAGTTGCAAGGCTGTTTTGGCTGCAAAAGAGGGACCGACACAATATTAGGAAAGTGGTCATAATGTTATGTCTAATCAGTGTATGTCTCAGTGGTTGTTAGGTAACACTTTCTAAAAGTATCCTACTTTACATTTATTACATTTACATGTTTTCATTTATTCTAATTTCATTCAGACTCATGCTAATGTGGATGAGTTAGTTACTTTTTTTAATTATAACTGTTCAACTGTTCTGGATTCTCTTGCCCCTATGAAATTTAAACGCTTAAAACCAAAAGTTCAGCCCTGGTTAAATGCATCCACACAGGAAATTAGACAGGCTTGTAGAAGAGCGGAACGGAAATGGAGAAAGGACAGATTGCAAGTAAGTTTGGATATTTTTAAAGGTTGTCTGGAAGACTATCAGCTAGCTGTTAAGTCTGCTAGAGAGGCATACTTTTCAAGCATAATTGCCAAAAATTACAACAGACCTAAAGTACTGTTCAGTACAATAAATTCTTTACTTAAATCATCACCTGAAGTTGGAAATGTTCCTTCTCCTAGAGTATGTGAAGAGTTTTTAAACTTTTTTGTGGAAAAAACTGAAACAATTAGGTCTGGCATTACTTACTTGGGTATAGATTCTCCACTTCCACCGCCGTGCCCAGGTGTGTTTGAAAAGTTTGAGGCTGTTTCAATCTCAGAATTAACAGATTTGGTGCTAAAAACAAAGCCAACAACCTCCCCACTTGATGTGATGCCCCCACAGATAGTTAGGGAGACATTTGATATATTAGGACCTTTTGTCCTGGATATCATTAATACTTCCCTTGCCACTGGTACTGTTCCAGCATGCTTTAAACATGCTGTAGTTACACCTCTGCTCAAAAAGCATAATCTTGATGCTACAGTGGTTAGTAACTATAGGCCGATTTCTAAATTACCATTCTTGGCTAAATTGCTGGAAAAGGTTGTATATTCTCAGCTTTTACCATTTTTGAGTAGAGATGGTATTTTTGAGATTTTTCTATCTGGCTTTAAGTCTATGCACAGCACTGAATCTGCTCTTCTGAAGGTGACAAATGACTTGCTACTTACTGTTGATGAGGGAAATTGTGCCATCCTCATTTTATTGGACCTTAGTTCTGCTTTTGATACTGTTGACCATGACATACTTGTTGGTCGCCTGGAAAAGTGGGTGGGGTTACAGGGAGAGGCCCTGAATTGGTTCATATCTTATTTTAAGAATAGAACCTTTTCAGTGAATATTAGCAGCTATTTCTCTTCTTCTGCTGATGTCTCTTGTGGTGTTCCACAAGGGTCCATACTAGGGCCCCTCCTTTTTTCTCTCTATATGCTGCCATTGGGTCAAATAATTAGGAAGCACAATGTCAGCTTTCACCTGTATGCTGATGACATACAGCTTTATCTTCCCATTAGACCGAATGACAATGGCTCGTTAACGTCTCTTAGCAGTTGTCTTGAGGACATAAAGAGGTGGATGGCTGACAATTTCCTTCAGCTGAATGAAAGCAAGTCAGAGGTTATCGTTTTTGGGGGTCCTCATCACATCAATAGTGTCTCCAATAACCTTGGTCACTTGTCTACATGTGTCAAAACATCTGTGAGAAATCTTGGTGTTATCTTTGACTCGATAGTTGATAAACAAATCAACTCTGTGGTAAGGAATAGCTTCTTCCAGCTCAGAAATATTGCGAAGATTAAGCCTTTTCTCTGCTGTTCTGACCTGGAAAAAGTTATTCATGCATTCATTTCTGCAAGAATTGACTACTGTAATTCTCTGTATATTGGGATTAATCAGTCTCTGCTGCGGCGCTTACAGGTGGTCCAGAATGCGGCAGCAAGGTTACTGACTAATACCAAGAAAAGAAACCATATTACACCAGTCCTTGCCTCACTACATTGGCTGCCTGTTCAGCACAGGATTCAGTTTAAAGTGCTTTTATTTGTTTTTAAAGCGCTTAATGGTCAAGCCCCGGCTTATCTCAGTGGTATGCTTTCTCCCGCAACCACACAGCGATCTTTAAGATTAGCCACTCAGAACTTGTTCACTGTTCCTAGGGCTCGTTTGAAGCTAAAAGGTGATTGTGCATTTGCAGTTTATGCTCCGAGGCTATGGAACACTCTACCTCCTAATATTCAACAAGCACCTTCGGCCGCTGTTTTTAAATCACTCCTAAAAACATACCTTTATAAGCTGGCATTTGAACAGTGATGAGCTGTGTTAATTTTAATTGTTTAGTCTATTTGTATCTGTTTTATTTTGTCTCTTACTCTGTATTTTTATTTGGTTCTTACTTTTTTAATATATTGTTGTGTTATGTATGCTTATTCGATGTACAGCACTTTGGTCAACGTAAGTTGTTTTAAGAGTGCTTTATAAATAAAATTTACTTACTTACTTACTTACTTACTAATTTGCAGCTAAAAAGACAACACCACTTCTGGAATACATTAAGAGCAAGAAGTTGGAAAAGCAGGTTAGGATATGTAAACAATTTAAACCTACTTTTTGGTACATGTAATGATGTTACAGGCACACTTTTAAGGTTTTGTGTTTTTTTTTTAAATACAGAGAATCCGAGAGGAAAAAAGGGAGGAAAGGCGACGAAGAGAACTTGAGAAAAAACGGCAAAGGGAAGAGGAAAAGAGGAAACGCAGGGAAGAAGAAAGGCGGAAACGCAAAGAGGCTGAAAAACAGAAGAAACTCTCTGAAAAGGAGATTAAAATCAAGGTACAGCCACATCCTGTTACCAGCTCTAGCATACATGTCTCATTTACATTATAATGTACATTTACATTTTACTAATTCTATATACATTGATCAGCCATAACATTAAAACCACCTCCTGGTTTCTACACACACTGTCTATTTTATCAGCGCCACTTACCATATAGAAGCACTTTGTAGTTCTACAATTACTGACTGTAGTCCATCTGTTTCTCTACATACTTTTTTAACCTGCTTTCACCCTGTTCTTCAGTGGTCAGGACCACCACAGAGCAGGTAGTATTTAGGTCATTCTCAGCACTGCAGCCTGTGTGGTGTGGTGTGTTAGTGTGTGTTGTGCTGGTATGAGTGGATCAGACACAACAGCGCTGCTGGGGTTTTTAAATACAGTGTCCACTCACTGTCTACTCTATTAGACACTCCTACCTAGTTGGTCCATCTTGTAGATGTAAAAAGTCAGAGACGATCGCTCATCTATTACTGCTGCTGAGTTGGTCATCTTCTAGACCTACATCAGTGATCACAGGACGCTGCCCACGGGGTGCTGTTGGCTGAATATTTTAGGTTGGTGGACTATTCTCAGTCCAGCAGTGACAGTGAGGTGTTAAAAAACTCCATCAGTGCTGCTGTGTTTTATCCACTCATACCAGCACAACACACACCACCCCCATGTCAGTGTCACTGCAGTGCTGAGAATGATCCACCACCCAAATAATACCTGCTCTGTAGTGGTCCTGGGAGAGTCCTGACCATCGAAGAACAGGGTGAAAGCAGGATAAAAAAGTATGTAGAGAAACAGATGGACTACAGTCAGTAATTGTAGAACTATAAAGTACTTCTATGTGGTAAGTGGAGCTGATAAAATGGACAGTGAGCATAGAAACAATGAGGTGGTTTTAATGTTATGGCTGATCAGTGTATAAATGTAAATCCTGCTGTAGCTCCTAAAGAAATGTGACAGGGAGGATGAGGTGGAATCAGACAGACTGAAGGACAAAGGGGACAGTGGAGAGACAGACAGGAACAAGTGGGACAAACCTACAGGCCAAAACAAATCAAAGGAACCAAAGGACAGGTATGAAATGCTTTTTATACAATATAATGTTCTTGATGATTTTAAATGTTCTTATTTGTGCGACTAATTTACATGTTCATTATTGGAATCCATACCCAGGGGCGTTGTAGTGGGGTGAAAAGTGGGACTGAGTTACCAGGGCCCCAAGTCGGGGGAGGGCCCTTGAGGAGTCTAAAAGGAGTCTGGACTTAGGTGAGGGGGGCCCATGGGCACTGCTTGTGCATAGGGCCCAGAATTTGGTGCTACGCCCCTGTCCATACCACACAGACAATGATCAAAAGCACTGACCAAACCCAGAAATTTAAAATCCATGTTGCTTGTGGCACCCATCCATGAAACCTTCAAAACGTGCATAAAAGATTCAAAAATAAATGTTAGGTTTCTCCTTTAATTATTAACAAATGGGATAAAGTAATAATGTGTGACTTCATTACTTTTGAAAGTAGGTGTTTATTGCTGGATTGTGAAGCATGTTATAATTTCTCATACATCTTGCTCATCATTAACATTGTAACACGGTAAAACACGCTAGCACACCAGAGCTGACATCTTGAGCTCGTCGGTTCAAATCTTAGTTCTGCAAACTGGCAGGCTGGGCGCTTACACGAACAACGATTGGGGGAGTCTGGAGGGGGTGGATGGCGGGATAATGGGATCAGGGTGTGACTCTTCGTACACAAAGCTGATCCACACATAAACCCATATGTAAACATATTTAAAAAATACAGTTGGCTACTGCACATGTGTCAGAGGGGGCGTGTGTTAGTCATGGCTCTCCTCAGTTGGAGTGGAGGTCAACATCAGTAGAGAGGAAGCGTAATGCAATCGGGTAATTGGATGTGACTAGATTGGGAAGAAAGGGGGGGGCATTGTAACACAGTGGCTGTTGAATGGAAATTTGGCAGCCCACAATAAAAAGCGTGCCATGTTTTATGGCCTACTTTGGCTGGCAAAAGATGGTGTCACAGATGGAATCACAGTTGTAATTTGCCATTCCTTTGGAGGCAATCACCTGTGACTTGTGAGCACTGATGCACTACAAGTGGAAGTTTTTCTATAAATATCGCAGCTTCTTCTGTCCTCACATTAGCTAGCACACCTTTTCTCCAGAAACTGTGATGCCAGGTTACGCTCTGGTCTTCCGCTGAATGACGATGGTCAGCGTTCTGTTTTTCTCTGGGAACTCGCCCTGTTTTTTGGTGGGTTTGAGCACTGCACTGGGAATGTTCTGGGAGAGCTGAATGAACCAGGCATGCATTTAAATCCACCATAGATACAGAGGAAGCATGAGCAGTGTGATCAGGGTGTTCACTAGTTTAGGGCTTGCATTTTCTCCTACTGACCTCTTTCTGAGAGCTTGGTTTGTCACAGACAGCTTACAACATCTAGTTTTTATTTTTTCACTATTTCCGTTCTATTACCTCTCTCTGTAGTGGCTTGCAGACATTATATGTTTGTATCCTTTTTCCTGATGTTACTTTGTATTTATTAATTGGCTACTGTTCATTTCTAACTCTCCCCTATTAAATTGGTGGGTGCATAGGGTTTTTATTTTCTCTTCTTTGGGTGTGTGTGGAAGCAGGCCCAGCACACTCTCCTGCTGAGGTGTGTTTGACCATTCTCTCTGTTACAAACATAAAAGAATAAAGTCTTATATTATCTGACAGTTAAATATAATTTCATTTAAATTCATTTTTTTTTAATTCCAAGAACAACTTTTACCTGGTCTGAGTTACCCAACTTGCCCTTGCAATGAATAGTAAAATCCATAATTGTAGCAAACAGCATGTTTCTTCATAAATAGACATTATTTGGCAGCATTTTTACTGTTTTGTTAAGTGACATTTCAGTCTCAGCATATTTAGTTTACTATAATTTTTATTGTTTTACTGAATGTGTGTTGGGCGGCACGGTGGCTAAGTGGGTAGCACTGTTGCCTCACAGCAAGAAGGTCCTGGGTTCGATCCCCAGACGGGGGCGGTCCGGGTCATTTCTGTGTGGAGTTTGCATGTTCTTCCCGTGTCTGCGTGGGTTTCCTCTGGGAGCTCCGGTTTCAAAAACATGCAGTCAGGTTAATTGGAGACACTAAATTGCCCTATAGGTGAATGGGTGTGTGTATGTGTATGTACAGTATGTGTATGTATGTGTGTGTGTGTGTGTGTGTGTGTGTGTATGTGCGTGTATGTGTGTGTGTATGTGTGTGTGTATGTGTGTCTGCCCTGCGATGGAGTGGCGCCCCATCCAGGGTGTTACTGTGTGCCTTGCGCCCATTGAAAAGCTGGGATAGGCTGGGATAGGCTGTAGACCTGCACCAGGCTGGGAAGAGTGAATCTACAATAGGCAAGCAGGTTGGTGTGAATAAATCAACTGTGGGAGCAATTGTAAGAAAATGGAAGACATACAAGACCATTGATAATCTCCCTCGATCTGGGGCCCCACTCAAGATCTCATCCCATGGGGTCAAAATGATCATGAGAACGGTGAGCAAAAATCCCAGAACTACACGGATGGACCTGGTGAATGACCTGCAGAGAGCTTGGACCAAAGTAACAAAGGCTACCATCAGTAACACACTACGCCGAGAGGGACTCAAATCCTGCAGTGCCAGGCGTGTCCCCCTGCTTAAGCCAGTACTTGTCCAGGCCCGTCTGAAGTTTCCCAGAGAGCATATGGATGATCCAGAAGAGGATTGGGAGAATATCATGTGGTCAGATGAAACCAAAATGGAACTTTTTAATAAAAACTCAACTCGTCGTATTTGGAGGCTGAGTTGCATCCCAAGAACACCATACCTACTGTGAAGCATGGGGGTGGAAACATCATGCTTTGGGGCTGTTTTTCTGCAAAGGGGACAGGACGACTGATCCGTGTTAAGGGAAGAATGAACGGGGCCATGTATCGTGAGATTTTATGCCAAAACCTCCTTCCATCAGTGAGAGCATTGAAGATGGAATGTGGCTGGGTCTTCCAGCATGACAATGATCCCAAACACACCGCTCGGGCAACGAAGGTGTGGCTCCGTAAAAAGCATTTCAAGGTCGTGGAGTGGCCTAGCCAGTCTCCAGACCTCAACCCCATAGAAAATTTGTGGAGGGAATTGAAAGTCTGTGTTGCCCAGCGACAGCCCCAAAACATCACTGCTCTAGAGGAGATCTGCATGGAGGAATGGGCCAAAATACCAGCTACAGTGTGTGCAAACCTGGTGAAGACTTACAGGAAACGTTTGACCTCTGTCATTGCCAACAAAGGTTATGTTACAAAGTATTGAGTTGAACTTTTGTTATTGACCAAATACTTATTTTCCACCATAATTTACAAATAAATTCTTTAAAAATCCTACAATGAGATTTCCTGGATTTTTTTTTCTCATTTTGTCTCTCATAGTTTAAGTGTACCTATGATGAAAATTACAGACCTCTCTCATCTTTCTAAGTAGGAGAACTTGCACAATCAGTGACTGACTAAATACTTTTTGGCCCCACTGTATATTTAACTTTGGTCAGTGGTTTAAAAACAAAATAGACCTCAATCAGGGCAGGGATCGGCATCAGTAGAAAGGAAGCATAATGCAATCTAGTCTAGTCCAGTCTAGTCGTGTCCAATTTACCCTGAATGCGTCCTCTATACTGATTCGACCCTTCATCGCTGACTGAGGACGCCTCCCAACTGACATGTGCCCCCTCCGGCACGCATAGTCAGTACGGATTGTGCATTTTTCACCTGCACGAGTTGAGTTCATACACTTGATGGGCACTGTGCTCGGAGGGTCACACCCCCATCAGCGTTATTCCTCAGCCCTGTGCAGGCGCAATCAGTCAGCCAGCAGGGGTCGCAGTTGCACCAGTTATGAGGACCTATGATCCGACTTTCTTTTACCCTCTAACCCTGAACAACAGCCGATCGTTGTTCATGCGGCCGCCCAACCGATACGATGTATTCGAAACCCCAACTCTGGTGCGCTAGCGTACTTTACCGCTGCGCCACCTGAGCGGCAAGATTTTGGTTATTAAGTAGTAATTAGGATGGTTAATTTTATAAAATGATCAAGGTGTGCTTCTGTGCATTTTGCTCTGTAGTAGAGTTCAGCCAGAGAGTGATAAGGAGCAGCGGGAAGGCCATGGCCGCCGGCAGAGGGACAAGGATCACCGGGGCCGAGAAGAGGAGCGCAAGCGGCAGCGGCACCACTACGAGTTTGACAAGTTCATGCGCCGAAAGGAGGAGACCAAATGGGGCAAAGGCTACTGTCATGACAGAGCCAAGAAAGATGGCCACCACCATGGCTACTCCTACTGCTCTGAGACAGGAGACAAGATGGGCAAGGAGGAAAGAGATGAAATGGCGAACAGGAAGGAGCGCATTCGCAATAAGGTGAGCGAGAGCTGATTGAGCAACACTGTCTCTCTTTTTTACTATTTATTACAGGCTTTGATGCATGGATTACATTAGTGTATAAGTAGTCCACTTAGTGAACTTCATAAGCTATTTAGTTCACTTTTCACAACACAAGCAGGTCATACTGTGTGCATAAGCCCACAATAACATTCATCATTCTGTTTGCTTAACCCTCATCTATGTAATAAACATAATAGTACAATCACTACATTTCCTTTAGATATGTCATTCTATCACCTCATTACATTCTATTTTATGGATGCTGGTGTGCGATACAAATCCTCCTCCCTCCTAGGACTTGTATCACATACTAGGCTTGTGTTGTAATTGCTGATGTGCTGTCAAGGCAGTTAGCTGTGAATTTGGCTGACAGCAATTTTGGCCTGTTCATTGATGGAAGTCAACATGTCTCTCAGTCTGTGTTAGTGCATCAAGAGAAAAGGACCTCCCAGTCTGAGGGGCCAGACCACATAGGAGGGGCTCTGCCAGCCAAGGTACAGCTAGCCTTTGAGCCTTTTTCCCAAGGGGAGGGGATACCACACTGATGTACGCTGGGAGGCCCCATACTTTACCATTCTAGGCCTTGTTGTTGACAGCAAATGCTGATATATTATGACAGTTTACAAATGGGTGCAAAAGGAGGCCTTTATTTTTTAATTATGTGTTTTCTTAAGTAGTTGTTCTTGTATAGAGGGTACTTAAGAAAGGCAGTTGTGACTTTAACATGAATAATCAAGTTAAAATACTTCTTTTCCTCAAAATAATTTAAATGTTACACTATGTATACAAAAGTGTGTGGACACCTAAACCTGAGCTTCTTGAACATCTCATTTTAAAAACATGATTATTAATACAGAGTTACCCCTAACCCATTTGTAGCTATAAACTCCTCCTCTTTTCTGGGAAGGCCTTTCCACGTGATTTGAGAGTGCATCTGTAGAAATTTGAGCCCATTCCTTGAAAAAAAGCATTTGTACGTTCTTCCACACCAAACTCTCCAACAGCAAGCATTTGCTGTCAAAAACATATGTGGTGTTCTTAAATTTAAATGCATTGGATGGACATAGATTAGAACCACAGAGTGGATTTCAGTGGTTTGGCAAGGGTTCACTAAAATCCCCTTGAAATAAAGCAAGACTTTTGCTTTTGTCTTCTGTGTCTTAATCTTCATATGGAACAGGACCGACCTGCCATGCAGCTGTACCAGCCAGGAGCTCGAAACCGCAAACGCATGGGCTCTGGAAACAAAGGCTTCGACTTTAGCACCCTCTCTCCAGAGTCTACTGAACCATGCTATGAGCTGGCTGTAGGAACAGGCTCAGAGAAGAGTGGAGATGAGTGACAGAAAAAGCATGCTTTAGTTTGATCAGTTTTCATGCAGTATGTCACCAGTATATGTACAGACTTATGGATTATATTTACATTTACAGCATTTAGCAGACACTTTTATCCCAAACGACTTACAATTATGTATAAACACAATTTGAGCCTTGCTCAGGGGCCCAACAGTGGCAACTTGGTGGTGGTGAGGCTTGAACCAGCAATCTTCTTCTATGCTTGGTCTCACACAGCCAGACATCTCATAAAAAGAATACATCCATTAAAATAATTGCAAAAGTGTGTCCTAACCTGTGCTGAAAATGAGTCCAGCTAAGAAACAAGGCTCCTTTTTAATTACATTTTACAGAACAAGTTTCTAAAATGAAAGTTTTATAAAGTATAGTATAACCATGCTTTATGCAGTTAAGCTATACACCGACCAGGCATAACATTATGGCCACTGACAGGTGACGTGAATAACTCTAATTATCTCTTCATCATGGCACCTGTTAGTGGGTGGGATATATTAGGCAGCAAGTGAACATTTTATCCTCAAAGTTGATGTGTTAGAAGCAGGAAAAGGGGCAAGTGTAAGGATTTGAGCGGATTTGACAAGGGCCAAATTGTAATGGTTAGACGACTGGGTCAGAGCATCTTCAAAACTGCAGCTCTTGTGGGGTGTTCCCAGTCTGCAGTGGTCAGTATCTATCAAAAGTGGTCCAAGGAAGGAACAGTAGTAAACCTCTGACAGGGTCATGGGCGTCCAAGGCTCACTGATGCACAATATTAGGAAGGTGGTCATAATGTTATGCCTGATCAGTGTATATTACAGTTTATTTGGAAGTGCTTGTAATATGCTGGTTTCCTGTTGAGCATATTTTCTTAGTGGTGATAGTACACAAATTGGGTCCTGATGTAGACCTCAATGTTTTTTAATGACCATAACTAGATACCAACCCTTTTAACATCTTTAACATCTAGAGAATTAAACAAATTACAGCTATTAATTTACATGCCAAATTTGACCATTTTATTAAGGCAGCTTACATTCATGGTAACAGCAGGTAAGGTTTACAGTCACACATGAGTTATTTTCTGCTGCATTCAACACTACATCCAACGTGGTAAATATTATGTAATTACACCATTACTAGTGTACTAAGTTGACACAATATTAAGTACAGTAATGTGTGGCTTGGGACACACCATAGTTTTGTTATTTCTGCCTAGTTTTATTTCTTCATTCAACAGCCATTAAATTGGCTTATACACTATGGTCAAAAGTACTTTATGTGGACACCCCTTATTATTATTGAGTTCAGATATTTTAGCCACACCCATGACTAAAAGGAGAATGAAATCAATTAAATAAAATTAGTTATAGGCTTTTAATCTGTGGCAACAGTTTGTAGAAGGTTCTTTACTGTTACTGCATGACTGTGACCAAAATGAGCCCCAACCTCAACCTCATGGTCAGGTGTCCACAGACTTTTGACCTTATAGGGTACATTTTAAAGTCTTTATTCCCACTTTTAAAGCCAAATTTTCTTGTTTCTATTGTGATTACACTTTGCCCATAATGCTATAGGTTTGATGCTTTTATTTTTTTATTCAAAGATCACTCCTGGTTGGATTTTTTACCTAACAGAACTAAAACTCTGTGTCTGATGTCAAATGCCTAATCATTTGAAAGAAACATTTCTTTTGTAGTGAATAAAATAAATTTACGTAGACAGAGTTTATTTTCTGTGTATAGACTTTACTGTAAAAACACAACTAAATGTGGTGAAATCTGTATTTTTAATATCTAAAATGTGTGTTTCTGGTTTTCACCCTCAGTCCAGGTCCATATAACTATTGTATGTAAATGTGTAAATGTACATGACTTCTATGACCCTGATGTAAAAGCACTTTTATGATGTAATAATCTAGCATGTATCACATTATTTGAATATGTTATTAATAAAATGTGTGTCTTTAAGTAATAATTATCCATGTTAAGCTGATATTGTTGATTGTTTTGTCATACTGGTTTAGCTAATTAGATTTACTGTAGTTGAAATAATGATGTATCTTATATTTTATTTAGATACTTAAGGTAATTTTAAAATGTCATAAGATAATTATGGTTTATAACATGGAATACTTGTATAATTAATGGCTATCACATGCCTTGGAGATCTGAAGCTTTAATTTGTTTAGTGAAATGTCTCTAATATATTTAAGAAAGATTTTAATGAATTATTAATAAAGTGCTAGTCCAAAATAAGGAGTCTGGAGTCTTGTGTCATGTAAGAATGGGTGAAAATTCCACTTGTGCAAATGGAAATAATAGGAAATGTGATGTGACACAGTGGTATACATATTTCTAAACTGAATTTATTTAATATTATTCATTTACAGTTCATCCTGTTAGCAATGGGTATGACTAAAACTGATGTGAATCCAGGTAGATGGATAGTATGCCACGCTAATGAATCTAATAGCCTATAAACAAAAACTGAAACCTCTTCTTCCTTTTTTGTTAAACAAATATTAATATGCTGTTATTACCATGCTTTATGCCATTTAGCTTAGGAATGGACTAGCAGTTCACATTACACAAAATATTAGCAAATGTGATGATTTTTTTTTTGTATTATGTTTATGCATTTTCTCCCCATTTTCTCCCTACTTTTAGCGTGTCCAATTGCCAGATTGCGTCATGCTTCCTCTCCACTAATGCCGATCCATGATCTGATTGAGGAGAACGAAGCTAACCCACGCCCCCTCCGACACGAGAGCAGCAGCCGTATCCATTTTTTCACCTGCACTAGGCGAGTGCTAATGCGGATCAGCCCTGTGTACGGAGAGACACACCCTGATCAACGCACTCCTCCCTGCCTCTGTGTAGGCTCCATCAATCAGCCAGCAGAGGTTGTAGTTGCAACAGTTATGAGAAGACCCTATCCGGCTTACTATATATGAACAAAAGGCTAATCGTTGTGCATGTGGCCACTCAGCCCAGCCAGATGGCAGAGCTGAGATTCGATATGATGTATTCGAGATCCCAGCTCCGGTGTGCTAGCGTGTTTTACCGCTGCGCCACCTGAGCAGCCGATGTGATAATGTTTTTTAATGCTTCCTCCAGTCAGATCTAATCTGCTGTCCATTTACAATAAATGTTCTTTTTTAACCAGTCAGCACTTATGGTATCTGTTTCCTGAAACAGACCCACAAAGAGCACAACTTAAGACCCTCAAATATCCACTGGCTAACCTCTTCTATTAATATTTCACTGACATGCCCACAACACATCAGTAGGGCTTGACAGAAACCAGAGGTTCTAGTATTGCGCCCTTTAGTCAGTAATGTCTGCCTATTGTTTAGTCCTGCCCTACTTCGCATCACCAGCACCATTCTTCCATAGCTCATTGCATCATGACTCCCATGATGCTATTTTGCTTGCTTACTTATTTTGGCCACTGTTCACTTCTAAAATGATCAAGATTGAGAAATACAGGGGGTGAGCAAAAATAACAGTAATAACACAAAAGGAGCTTTGAAGTAACTAAATTACAACCCCAAATCAGAAAAAGTAGGGACAGCATGGAAAATGCAAATAATAACATTTACTTTGATTTTTATTTGATTGTAGACACATCATTATTTAGTTTTTTCATCTCATTACTAGCCCTAAATTGCCCCCATCCAGCTTTTTTTGGAATGTATTGCAGGCCTGAAATACAGGAATGGAGGTACATTAATAAATGAAATTAAGTTGAGCAGAGAAAACATGAAATATCTCAGGTTCATCCTGTCTGCAATCAAATAAAAGTCAAAGTAAATGTAAGGAAGACTGCATTCTCCATACTGTCCCAGCTTTTTCTGATTTGGGGTTGTACAAAAACACAATTAAACAAAATTTCCATAAAATATTATTAGATTTATTATTATTTATTTATGTATTGATTTATTTATTATTAGCTCTTTAATTTGTGAGATTTCAAAGGAACATAAAGCAGCTAACAGCAGCAATAATGCCAAATAGAGACTGGCAAACCTAGACATGACTCAACCTAGACAAAGACACAAAACCCGAAAAATTGTTGTAACATCATTACAAAATCTTTCAAAGGAACAGGGAAAACCTCACAGAGATAGTTGCTAAATTCCCCAAATGTACAACCACAAAAAACCCCATAAAACGTAATGTGAACCTTTATGACCCAATTTCAGTGTGGCAATGGAGTTTAACTATAAGATAATAAGATAAGATTTGGCACAAATAGTTTTTATGAAAGAGTTACAAAGTGAATACCGCATTAGTTACTGATCTAAATCAGTAGTCCCCAACCACCAGGCCGTGGACCGGTACCGGTCTGTGTGTCATTTATTACCGGGCAAAAGAAAAAATAATTAGAGATCACTACAAAAGCAATGGAAACACTGCTTCCATTTCCAACATCCTATCTTTGTGAAGTGGGATTTTCTGAACACACTTCAGGTGTTACTGTCTCCTATCACTCCTGGGATCGGTGGGAGCGTCTCGTTGCAGCGAACGAGTTCCCACTGATTGTCCATCATTGGTGAGTAGTATTGTTATGCACTTTGTGTTTTCATTATGCTCGTTGTATAATTTTATTTTAAATCCTCCCGCCCCCACCTGTCCGTGAAATTATATCTTATATGAAACCGGTCCGCGGTGCAAAAAAGGTTGGGGACTGCTGCTCTAAATCACAGGAGAGACTGGGTTATGCAACAAGAAAGCAATCCCAAGCACAAAATTAAAGTGTTGCATTGGCTTAGTCAAGGTTCAGATGTCCATGTTGTGGTCCAGGTTTCCAGGTTTGGCGTACTATAAAGCCAATGTGGCTACATTTAAGCAGTTATATATGCAATGTGAGCCACAGTTTCTCCAGAGCAATGTGAAAGACTTAAATTAAGTTATTTGAAGTGTTTGCTGTTTGCAATGGTTAGTGTAGCGGATGGGGATTATACCCTCCAAAGGAAACGCTGGCTGAGGCGGCAAATCAATGGAATGTCATATTCCGGTTAGAGAACACAAGGCAGAGAGAGTAGGGTGGCCAGCCGGCTTTAGGTCGGACAGTCCGGTTTTTCAGCTGCCAGTCCTCTGCCCATGCAACGCTAGGATGGACACTTAAAAATCCTTCTTTTGGAGTGAACTGGTTACATTTTTGATCAATATTATCTGTCATTGGCTCGGGTACATGTCAAAACAAATGCTTTGTATGTCATTGGTTTAACAGCCTCATTTGACTGCTCATAGTGCTACCTATCGTGGGCGGACCTTCTGCGATTGGCCAGTGGTGGGCGAACCACAAATCACAGAAGGTCTGCCCTCTAAATGCTAGTCTGTGATTTGGTGGTTGAATTTTGCCCGCTCGCTCTGTTCTGCATACACCTCTACTTGAGTCAATTAGTCAGCTCTCATGCTCAGGAATGCTGTGAAAATGCCAAAAAGAAAAACGAGGTACAGTTCTGAGTGGTCAGTTTGGTCAGTGGTCAATTTGTTATAGAATTCTTGCTTAAATTGGTCAAAAACTCTGTTATATGGGTTATGGTTTCATTCTGTGTGTTGCAGTATCATGTCCCCCTGTTCCTGGTATGATGTCCTCCTTTAGGGGGTGTAATGTCCTCCTTTTTGTGACTATGAATGTGGCCACCCTAAGAGAGAGGTTCCTTATTAAATTGCTCCTTTATTACAGTGTTCAAATGTCGTGTACAAGCTGTGGCAAATATGCTGGGTTACATGGGCAATTTGCAGATGCTGTGGTTGAAAGCTGTGTTAAATAAGCTGATTCACAAGTTGTTTCATCTATGCTGGGGTTTACAAGCTGGATGGCGAACTGTGGTAGCAAACATCAGGGTTGACAACAAACTTTTCGGAGCGCTTTGATAGCACCTGTTTGCTCTCTTTTTGCACTTTAAATATGGCAAAGCCAAGAGACATCACGGTTGCGTGTTTTCAGCTAAAACCAATAAACTTTCATACAGTTAGGTTTATTATGGACTGAGAGAGGTGTGGGAATAAAATCATAGCAGAGGGTAGAGGGAATGAGATATGCAAAGATTACATAGCCTGCTTTGGATTAAAAGTTGGAGACTTGGACAGTCATATATTTTTTGCTTGGACAGTCATATACATGAATCTCCTGAGAGGAAACATCCGGTTTGCTATATGTTAGCTTTGACCAAAATGATCTTGTTGCCGTACTTTAGCTTACATGACCATGACTTAAAGATCTTATTCCCACACAGACATCTTTAAATAAATTATTCAGCTATATTGCTAAAATAATTGGACAGTGGTAGCATAGTGGTTAGAGCTTTAGGCTATCAATTAAAAGATTGAGAGTTTGAATCCCAGCTCTGTCATGCAGCCACTGTTGAGCAAGGTCCTTAACCCTCTCTGCTCCAGACCCTGTGCTCTGACCCAAACTTCCAAACAAGCTGGCATATGCGAAGAAAGAATTTAATTGTACTGTACAACTTTATATGTATATATATGACAAATAAAGGCATTCTACATTTAGTTGTTTAATAAGCAAACACTTTTTTTTTGCAATGCAAACTGCAGAGTAGATTGTTCCAGCTTGTTCATACCTTTATAACACATGCTTCCTCTAACAGATGCGTAGTACACTTCAATTCACCAACCAGTGGCAAAATGCTACATAAAGTCGGAAGTATTACTACATGGTTTGTGTCAGCACTTCGACCAGACACCACACCCTAACCACTCATACAAGACACCAACCAGGCACCTCTGATACTGAAAATAGGGTTTGACGTGGTGGCTGCCGCTGTCTTGTTGCTATTTTTTTTTAAATTACTTTAACTTAACAAATAAAAAATGTGCATCATATGTCAGATTAGATGTTAGGTGTTAATTTAGATTGATGAATATCATCACTCAGAACCATCTTTTTGTTATCTGGTGCTATTATTATGTGGAGTGCCTGTTACTGTTATTTTATGGCATGCGATATGTCAGTCTACAGTAATCTGGGGATGCACATGTCTAACTCTTATCATTACATCCTGTTCATGAGTGAGCTGAGTATTGCAAAATTACAAAGTGAGTCAACTCCCAACCAGTTACTAAAAAGGTGAAAGAACTTTAACCGATATAACAGACTTTTTTATTTTCGGTTCCCACACACTGAACATAAAGGCTGGTCAAAAAATACATTTTCGTTTTATAAAAAACGAAACCCCATATATTTAACAATACACAGTATTAATTCATGTTTAAGCAACAGATTTACATTTACATTTTCGGCATTTAGCAGACGCCTTTATCCAAAGAGATTTACAGTACTGGGACAGTATACAGTCTAAACAAATAAGGGTTAAGGGCCTTGCTCAAGGGCCCAACAGCAGCAACCTGGCAGTGGTGGGGCTTGAACCAGCTAACGTCTGATTACTAGTACAATACCTTAACCTCTAGGCTACGGTTTGCTTAACGTTAGCTTTGACCAAAATAAAGGCTTGTTGCCATGCCTTAACTTACATGACCATGATTATGTAAGAACACATCAAATAGAGATAATCTACAATCATATTTATTCAATTAAATAGGATTTGAAATAAAATGTTGCTGTATATTAAGTTGTGTTTGGAATGTGTCAGTAGCAGTGGCGGCTGGTCAATACGATGTGCAGGGGCGCCGCCCCCCTTAAAATTATTAAGATGTTAAAATAAGTAAATTACATACTGCAAAATAATTATGAAATTAATTAGTCTGTTTGTCTAATTAACTGTTTATCTAATGGTCATGATAGCATTTTTAAAATAAATAAATATTTGTATTTAATTGTTTACATTGTGCACACGTCCCATGCGCGGGGCGCCGGTCTAATGAGTGTCTATGTACGGTATGTGCACGAACTTTTGGCAAGCACGTGGTCTGAGGCTACTCTTTAATTGGATGTTTTAAATTTTCCACAGGGGCGCAGCTCTCTGCGCCCCGTACACACCCACTCTTATTAGAAGTGTGTCACTATTGGCTTATTTTTTTTAAACGCCGTGTGATTGGACAATCCCCGAGTTGACTCATTAACTGATT
This sequence comes from Trichomycterus rosablanca, assembly GCF_030014385.1. Taxonomy (NCBI): domain Eukaryota; kingdom Metazoa; phylum Chordata; class Actinopteri; order Siluriformes; family Trichomycteridae; genus Trichomycterus; species Trichomycterus rosablanca. The sequence goes on from NC_085999.1 coordinate 19,620,107, forward strand.
CATTCAGCTTCGGCTCGTCAGCTTGGTTCACGTTAAACAGTTAGTTGCAGATTGGAGCAGCATTTCTTCCAAAATGAGAGATAATTCAGTCTTGTCTTTACAAAAAACGCTTTCACAAAGCGTTCACTTGAAGAAAAAAAGTAAAAAAGGGCAAAATTCATGTTCAAATAGTGCTACTTTTAAAGGCTTGTTTTTTATTGTTTTGTTTTTAATTTGTTGTTTTGTTTGCGCCCCCCTCAAATTTTTTTGCACCAGCCGCCACTGGTCAGTAGGCTAAACATACTGTAGGTTTGTTGCGCTTGGTTCAGGTGCAATTTTTGTTTTGTTTTCAAACCTGTTTTGTACTCACAGATACTTATTTTATCATGTTGAGACATGAAAATAAATAAAAAATTAAATAAATAAATATATGCGTCACTCATGTGGCACAGCGGTAAAATACGCTAGCACACCAGAGCTGGGATTTCGATTACATTGTATCGAATCTCAGCTCTGCCATCCGGCTGGGCTGGGCGGCTATATGAACAACAGTTGGCTTGTTGTTTATACAGGGTGGGTAAGCCGGAGCTGGAACCTCATAACTGATGCAGTTACGACCTCTGCTGGCTGATTGATGGCGTCTGCACAGAGTTGGGGAATAATGTGATCAGGGTGTGGCTCTCCGTATACAAAGCTGATAATTATATGAACTCACCTCGTGCAGGTGAAAAGATCCGGTCGGCTAGTGCGCACATCAAAGGGGGAGTGTGTCGGTTCGCTCTCCTCAATCGGGGTGGGGGTCATCACCAGTAGAGAGGAAGCATTACGCAATTGGGTAAAAATTGGACAAACTAAAAATCGAAAGAAAAAGGGAGAAAATGCATAAAAAAATATATAAAAATAAATATATACGCATACATTTACATACAGTATATACTGGTGGGAAAAATTTGTTCTGTCTGTTTAGAAAGAGGAATTTTCACAATAGGTTTTTATCTTACTCAGAATGTTATTGCTTCATCTTCATATGCTGTACATTCTTTATGGAAGTGAAAACTACAGGCTGTACTTCCTTTATATAATAAATTTCTGATCATACCTTCATTCATCTGTATTTTTGTTTTGCTATAAGCTAAATAACAACCCATTGCAGGTCAGGTTTTATTTCTTTAAAACAATTATTAACCCTATTTTAGTCCTATGTTAACAAATAACCTGGATATAACAGAAATGTTAAGTTCATAAAGCATAAACATGTATTAAATATAGGTTGCTTACTTATGAATGCATGCACTGAGAACAAGAGAAATTTGTCACTTCTTTAAATAAATATTTCAGTTTTGTGAATTTGCAGACACCTGTTTGTTTCCACATAAAACAAATAAACTAAACTGCTAACAGTCCTAGCCCATTTAAAAGTATGTCAATTTTCTATGTCAAGACCTGTCCATGAGCTTGTTGAACATTGTATGATTTCAAAACCATGATCATCATAATAGATGCCCCCCTTAACCTTACCCAAACTTTCCCCCATTCTTCTAGGGGAAACCTTTAACATGATTTTTCATTAGTGGAAACGTGTCATTGAGTCAAAGGAGCATTTTGAAAAAAGAGTGAAGTTCAGATACTCATGTTTTGTAGTAGCAGGCCTAGTCTGCAATCAGTGTTCTAATTTACCACAACAGTATTAAATAGGGTAAAGGTCAGTGCTCAGTGCTGGGTACTGAAACTCCACTACTCCAAACTGTCAAAGAGTCAAAGCGTGTCTTAACAGACCTTGCTTTGTGTGCACAGTCATCCTGGAACATAAAAGGGCCTTTACCGAACAGTTACAACATAGCACAGACACACACACACACACGCAAACACCTATACCCACCTGTTATTTAGATTAAATACAGTAAAAAAAACTATTTTTAAATTCTATGAAATTTTGCTTAGTATTTACCAATTTACCAAGTATTATTAAGGTCCAAATGAGGACAAGGGCAAAACAAACAGATTTTACATTAGATACACCTATTTGTGTATTTATTTAGAAAATTATGTGACTGTGCATTCTCTTGCACGACATCCTCAGTATATTATCTTTCTCATCTTCACTGTCGGTTTGTACAATTTCGGTTTCTCAATCTAGTTTTTCTAATAATAAATTACCACATCAACAACATCACATCTTTATCATATATTTGATTACAGATATTACAAAATATTTAACTTACCCTCTGGGGTAATTGTAATTTTCATCTATTTTTAAGTTCCTCTCTCCACTTACATTAATAATAATATTAATAATAATAATTATAGTAATTTTAGCAAGTTGAAGTGTTCCCTTCAATTCTCTTTAAACATGTATGTCATGCCGTAAAAGTCTGCTAGTTGGTCCGCTTCATTTTCCTCTACAAAGGAAAAAACTTCAGGACATTTAACACTGCATCTTTTACTTATATATTATATACTTATATATATACAGTGCCATCAGAAAGTATTCACACCCCTTCACTTTTTCCACATTTTGTTATGTTACAGACATATTCGAAATCCGATTTGAGTATAGTTTCCTTTTTTAAAAATCTACACAAAATAGCCCATAATGACAAAGTGAAAACATGTTTTCAGACATTTTTGTAAATCTTTTAAAAATTTAAACATTTAAACATAATAGGTACATAAGTATTCACACCCTTTGCTATGACGCTCAAAATTGAGTTCAGGTGCATCCAGTTTACACTGATCATCCATGAGATGCTTCTACAACTTGATTGGAGACCACCTGTGGTAAATTCAGTTGATTGAACATAATTTGGAATGGCACACACTGGTCTATAAAAGGTCTCACAGTTGACAGTGCATATCAGAGCAGAAACCAAGCAATGAAGTCAAAGGAATTTACTTTAGACCTCCGAGACCGGATTGTGTCAAGGCACAAATCTGGGGAAGGATACAAAAAAAATTTGGCAGCATTGAAGGTCCCGAAAAGCACTGTGGTCTCCATTATTCAGAAATGGAAGAAGTTTGAAACCACCAGAACCCTCCCTAGATCTGGCCACCCGACCAAACTGAGTAATCGGGGAAGAAGGGCCTTGGTCAGAAAGGTGACCAAGAACCCAATGGTCACTAAGGCAGAGCTCCAGTGTTCCCTTGTGTAGATAGGACAACCATCCAGTAGGTCAATCATTGCTAACACACTCCACCAATCAGGCCTTTATGGTAGAGTGGCCAGATGGAAGCCACTCGTCACTAAAAGGCACATGGCAGCCCGCTTAAGGATTCTCAGACCAGAGGAATCAAAATTCTCTGGTCTGATGAAATCAAAATAGAACTTTTTGGCCTGAACTACAAGCGTCATGTCTGGAGAAAAATGACAGCAGCCAAATATAGAGAGATTCTTCAAGAAAACCTGCTCCAGAGTGCTCTGGAACTCAGACTGAGGTGACGATTCATCTTCCAACACGACAATGACCCAAAGCACACAGCCAAGTGAACAAAGGAGTGGCTTCAGGAGCAGTCTGTGAATGTCCTTGAGTGGCCCAGCCAGAGCCCAGATTTGAATCCAATTGAACATCTCTGGAAAGACCTAAAAATGGCTGTTTACAGACGCTGCCCATCCAACCTGACTGAGCTTGAGAGGATCTGCAGAGAAGAATGGGAGAAAATGCCCAAAAACAGGTGTGCCAAGCTTGTACAGACATACCCAAGAAGAGGCTGTGATTGCTGGAGGTGCTTCAACAAAATATTAAGCCATGGGTGTGAATACTTATGTACCTATTATGTTTAAATGTTTACATTAGTAATGTAATATATGCTATTATAGGCATTTTGCAATTGGGGACACACGTGCTTGTCCTTATCTGTAAAGAGGTAACTGGTGTGTAATCTGATATTTGTCTCCAACATAAACTTGTGTGAGTACACACACACACACACTATGCTAGCTGTGCTATCTACCAGCCAGAGATCTTCATAGATATTGTTGAGCAGGGGCTGCTCAAAACTATCACAACTACAGCAACTACAGCCTCTGCAGGCAGGCTGATCATGGGTGGCAGTGTGTGGTTCTCTGTGTGAAATGCGCTCTGTGAGACCCAAGTTTTGGCAGCTAAAAAGTAGCAGTTATTGGCTGCACACGTGTCTATAGCTCTCCTTAATCAGGATAAGGGTCTAGGGAAAGTGGGGAAAAGAAGCAATACATTTAAGGGATGAATTAATTATAGAGAATATTTTTGGCATTTAATTTTTATTTAATTTGGTTATTTACATTTTTAAAACAGCACAAAGGAGAGATAAGCTCTGGCCCAAAAAATCTGAGGGATGTAACATTAATGTATGGCTTTCTCTTTGTGTAATGGAGTTTCAATGGGGTCTGAAGTACTCCTGAGCCCATGTGGCTATATTCATTACAGTAGTGATGATTAATTCTAATGCAATGCTGCCTAAAAACTCAGGCGGCTTTGCCCTACATGGACTGTGTTCTCTCCAGATTCCTTAAACCTTTTCACAATATTTGAAACAGTAGATGGTGAAAGACTAAATTTTTTTTGCAATCTTGCTGTGAGAAATGCTTTTTTAACTGATTGTTCTTTTCTGAATGTAATACCCAATCATAATTCACCTCACCTATTACCAACACACATGCTTATTGTGGAATGCATTTCTCTTTACAAAATACAATACAATGAAGTTGATCAATGAAAACACTGAAAATCTTTTTGCTTTTGTCAGATAATTTTGTTCAAGATAATTAACAAATATATATATTTTTCCTTTTTACTGCATTTTAAACAATGTTTCAACTTTGGGGGGTATTTTTAGGAAGCATGTGTGTTTAAAATGCATGTGTGTTTGGGTTGTTCCATTAAAATAATACAAATGTGGCATTAGTAGAAAAACATCTAAAATATATTTCTTTTAAGAATACTTAGAGAAATAAATTTCAGTGTATTTAATGGTTTTACGGAGTATTCATCAGGCAAACAATTTATTTCTAGGAAACCACTCTGCTAAGCTAAACATCAAACCACTTTATACCTTTTCTGGTTAGAGAAATAGCGGTGGGTGTAGCCGTAGTGGGGTAGTTTGTTAACCACAGACACTCCTATCACAATACACACAAAACAATTTGTATTAAATTACACAGTAATTTATACAAAAGACTTTATACATTACACAGTTGATCTTAAAAGTTTACAAGAAAAGAAAATTTAAACTGTTTATTTATGCTAAGTATTGTCTGGATATTGTTTAGATATAATTCAAGAACCATCAAGTACAGGTCTGCCATGAATTAGAAGCTGCTAGAACATTGTTGGTAATGTGTTCACAGTCAAATAAGCTTTACGGTTTATTGGGCTGCTGCGCACGAAAAAAAGCCACAGCTTCAAAATCAGCTTTTTATTAATCAAGTTTGTTGCTGATTTAATGTACATGAATGAGCAGTTGCTTTTTCTTGTGTAGCAGCCTCTGCTTTCAGTGGAGTTGCAACAGAAAGGTGATTAATTGATGTTGGTGCTAGTAGGCCACGGTTACTGTGGCATATCTTATTTTCCCACATCCTTACACACACACACACACACACACACACACACACACACACGCACTTTTAACGGTACCTTTTTAGTAGAGCCTCCACCTAAATATTCCAACTAAAAAAGTTAATGCTCTACTAAAGAGTACTAAGTTGCAGTAAAATATGGCTGTTAATTTGTTGTATTTTTTTTTTTTTACTTCTTTCTTGATTGAATTGTTAATAATTAAAAATAAAAAGATTCTTCTTTTTAGTTGCCAGTGCATGGTAGACTATATATTATGCAAGGTTAACTATAGGTATACTTTATAAGCCTAGTTTTATTGGTATATGAGATACGCTCATCTCTAAATTTTACACATTTTACCTGTACATTTCAGTTTAAAATGTAAATTTGAGAAATCTGAAATGACGCATTTCCCCTCTGAGCCAACGGCTTAGATTGCAGAGCTGTTTGTTTCCTGACTGTAACAGTCATACAGCACACCAACGGTCTGTAATGCATGTGGGAAGCTACATGTGCTCTGTAGGGTAAGTACACAATGGAACCCCTATTTCAACATAAACATTTACACTTACAGCATATGGGTGAATGTGATCCAAATCGACTTGCAGAAGTGCTTTGATTTTCTCTTAGTAAACATTTACTAAGACGTGCAAAACGTGCAAAAATTATTAAAGCATAAAAAATATCAAATCAGTTTGTAATAGATTAAAGCAGGGGATTAATGTAATTAAGAATCAGCCTAACTAGTATTTTGACACTGAATATGACTATTTGTCTGTTTGGCTGTGTGATAAGAAGGTCAAAGATAAATCTGCATGTTACTGCCAGGGTTATGTTGTAATGGAATATTCAGAATACTTAAAATTAAAAAGAATATTTGTAATCAGTCTAACATACATTTAAAAAAAGCAGTACTCATATTTAGCAGTTTAGTAACAAAAACTGAAAAATAAAAAAAATTGCTACTGGCATTTGTATATTTGCAATACATTTTCACTTTCTGTTATAATAAGTTTCCTTTGTTTTAATTTGATGTACTCGGGTGGCACAGCACCAATTCCCCAGCAGTGCTATGGCTCGACATACAGAAATGATTGGCTATGTTTTAGAAAAGGAAGGGGGGTAGGGGGTGATGGTCAAAGCGAGATGGATTGGCATTGTGTCCAGGGTGTGTTACTGCATTGCGCCCAGTGATTCTGGGAAAGCTGGACATACCAAGACCCTGACCGAGACAACACAACAAAACACAAAACAAGCAGTAAAACGTGAAAATTAAACAAAAATGAAATAATCTGAACTTATGTAACCTTAACTGTACACATTAATGATCCTGTCTGCTACCACTGAACTACAGCTAATGTTAGATTGGTGGAGTAAATATTTAAACACAGCGTGACAGCACAAGCAATGGTTTAAAAATAGCTGCACAGCGTTCCATACAGGGATGTAAAACACCGATCAGCCATAACATTAAAACCACCTCCTTGTTTCTACACTCACTGTCCATTTTATCAGCTCCACTTACCATATAGAAGCACTTTGTAGTTCTACAATTACTGACTAGTCTATCTGTTTCTCTGCATGCTTTGTTAGCCCCCTTTCATGCTGTTCTTCAATGGTCAGGACCCCCACAGGACCACTACAGAGCAGGTATTATTTAGGTGGTGGATCATTCTCAGCACTGCGGTAACCCAGACATGGTGGTGGTGTGTTAGTGTGTGTTGTGCTGGTATTAATGGATCAGACACAGAGGCGCTGCTGGAGTTTTTAAATACCGTGTCCATGCAGTGTCCACTCTATTAGACACTCCTAACTAGTTGGTTCACCTTGTAGATGTAAAGTCAGAGACGATCGCTTATCTATTGCTGCTGTTTGAGTTGGTCATCTTTGAGACCTTCATCAGTGGTCACAGGACGCTGCCCATGGGGCACTGTTGGCTGCATATTTTTGTTTGGTGGACTATTCCCAGTCCAGCAGTGACAGTGAGGTGTTAAAAAACTCCATCAGCGCTGCTGTGTCTTATCCACACAACACACACTAACACACCACCACCATGTAATTGTCACTGCAGTGCTGAGAATGATCCACCACCTAAATAATAGCTGCTCTGTGGTGGTCCTGTGGGGGTCCTGACCATTGAAGAACAGCATAAAAGGGGGCTAACAAAGCATGCATAGAAACAGATGGACTACAGTCAGTTATTGTAGTACTACAAAGTGCTTCTATATGGTAAGTGGAGCTGATAAAATGTAGAAAAAGTGTGTAGAAAAAAGGAGGTGGTTTTAATGTTATGGCTGATCGATGTATACATTTAGGGTATTTAGCAGATGCTTTTTTCCAAAGTGATAATATTAATACATTAGTCAGGTATACTTTTGGCGATGTAGTGTACTATTTTGGTGGTATTTAGTATTCAGCTATCTATGTAACAGTTATCTACAGTTGTTGAAAGTATTCTTCGCAACCCTGTTTATTGCAGTGATTAATAAGAAAACAATACATATAACCTCTTTCTTTGTGGTTCCACCCTGTTACATCAAAGAAATCTGATCTAGGGCATACTGTATCACTGTTTTTTAGGAGAAATTCAATCTCACTTCCTCATTACAACAATCATACAACAGAACACAGCTCAAAAACAATGAAGATATTCATACACAAAGAGCTTTTTGCACACAGCAAAAGTTACTCTGTTATGTCCTTTATGGAGACAATTAATAGCTCAATGATTTGTGTGTTGTAACTAAAACAGTGGAACATACATCCTCATACACTTAAATCACATGTTTTTCCTAAATGCTAATGCAACACAGTGTTAAATATATGTACATTTTAATATAAATCACAGAGAGATGATAGGAACAATAAAACATAAACTAGCCATGTAGTTCTAGCCATAAGCTAGCCATGTAGTCAGTAAACTGACAAAATATTCTGAAACCTGTCTTTTCCGGGACAAATCAGTGCACAAAGTGCTGCAACAAATCTGTGCAGAAAAGCTAGATGCATCCCTGTGCATTATAAAACACACAACAACAATAACAATAAAGCATCTTTACAGAAGTAATGCTGCATTGACTGATAGAACCTTAAGCTTTCTTAAAGGTGAGACATCTTGGTGTTGCGTGCAAGGTGCTTTGCGTGATTAAGCAAACCTCAAACACATTGCACTGTGTGAAATTTTAAACCAGCAGCTGTGCACATCCTGTATTTACTCTTCTTTGCACCACAAGATCATGGTGCAGCCGATGGTGTAAATCTGCAGTAAAAGTGTGAATGAAACTTTAAAAACAGTATGTTGCCCTTTATTGACTGGTTTTGGATAATGTGCAATAGGTGCATAAATTCATCTGGTGCTCCTGTAAAATGATATCTTGACATTTTGCTAAATTGTTTACCTGTTTGATGTGTTAACCTTCAATCTAAAATTCACATTAATTTCCTGTACATATGCATGCTGTGAAGGCTCAGTGTTTAGAGCTGTTAGCTGTATGTAGGAAGGTTGAAGATTTACACCGTGGCCAACCAAGATGTCACTGTCAGGGTTCTGAGCAATGCCATTAACCATCTTTGCTCCAGGGGCCATGTGATCTGATTTACCTTCCCACAAGTTAGGGTATACTAGGCAAATATTTTTTATGTAAGGTATAATAATGTAACAATAGTTTTTGATTATTGGTCTCTATTGGTGATATACACCGATCAGCCATAACATTAAATTCACCTCCTTGTTTCTACACTCACTTTCCATTTTATCAGCTCCACTTACCATATAGAAGCACTTTGTAGTTCTGCAATTACTGACTGTAGTCCATCTGTTTCTCTGCATGCTTTGTTAGCCCCCTTTCATGCTGTTCTTCAATGGTCAGGACTCTCCCAGGACCACTACAGAGCAGGTATTATTTAGGTGGTGGATCATTCTCAGCACTGCAGTGACACTGACATGGTGGTGGTGTGTTAGTGTGTGTTGTGCTGGTATAAGTGGATCAGATACATCAGTGCTGATTGAGTTTCACCTCACAGTGACCTCACTGTCACTGCTGAACTAAGAATAGTCCACCAACCAAAAATATATCCAGCCAACAGCGCCCCATGGGTAGCGTCCTGTGACCACTGATGAAGGTCTCAAAGATGATCAACTCAAACAGCAGCAATAGATGAGCGATCGTCTCTGACTTTACATCTACAAGGTGGACCAACTAGGTAGGAGTGTCTAATAGAGTGGACAGTGAGTGGACACGGTATTTAAAAACTCCAGCAGCGCTGCTGTGTCTGATCCACTCATACCAGCACAACACACACTAACACACCACCACCATGTCATTGTCACTGCAGTGCTGAGAATGATCCACCACCTAAATAATACCTGCTCTGTGGAACTCCTGACCATTAAAGAACAGGGTAAAAGCAGGTTAAAAAAAAGCATGCAGAGAAACAGATGGACTACAGTCAGTAGTTGTAGAACTACAAAGTGCTTCTATATGGTAAGTGGAGCTGATAAAATGGACAGTGAGTGTAGAAACAAGCAGGTGGTTTTAATGTTATGGCTGATCAGTGTATTTGTGTATCCTCTGATTCAAAGATGTACTAAATGACAACCAATTGTTTCTGAATACAAGTATTACAGTATATAAATACACTTGTTGCTTTCTAATATGTAGTTATCTGCTCCTTGTTAGTGTTAGTTAGCTTCAGGTGGGAGTCCTTTATTTTATCAAGTTTTTTTTTCTTCCACAGAATATCTGACTACTAAAGTGCAAAATTTTTGACCAGGGTAGAACAATCCTGTGGCAAAAAAAGCCACCCCATGGAAACAAAGTAACAAACTGAATATTCAAAACATCAGCAGCTCGCAACAGAGAAAGTTGATAGAACAGGAATAGTGCAGAACTGAGAACTGTTCAAGCTGCTCCAGCCATTTTTGACAACCCAGTTCTTTATAAAAATTAAAGACAGGAAACACTAACATTAGCAAGCAATGGCAATACAGAAGGGCATAACTCTCACGTGGATTACTGCTGAACAGCAGCCATGTTACAGAAATAAAAGGTAGGGATCCTTAAACACAAGCAGGGTGGCAATGCATGAGCTTCACCCCAACCCCACCAATGGACGGACTGAACATAAATAAACTGGAGTTACAGAAAATGGACGCTTCAGAAAAGGGATGTCATGCTGTCTTAGGGGCAGTTTGCTCTCCCGTAGCGGTTCAGTGTGGATTATACCCATTATCAGTCTTAATGAAGTCTTTCACTATGGCTTAGAGAGCAAGTATGCATCTAATCCTAGAGATACACAGATCAGGAAAAAAAAAATCAACATCTCAAATACATTAGACATAATTCTGGAGCTTAGTTTAGTCTTTTATAAAGTACAACTAGCCAGGTAACTATACACTATACCCACTGTAATATACAGGGCGGTAACAACATGTTATGAGGATTATTTTAGCAGCAAGGACAGGAAATAGGTACACAATATATTCTTGAATAAGAACCTGTTCTTCTCCAGAAAGCTTAAACAAATATGGAAATATTAAATATGGAAGATTTTTTTAACAATCATTTGACATCTGTAGCAAGACCTTAAAGTCATTGCATACATCACCTCCAACTAACATGTCAGATCACAGTTTTGTAAAGTGCAATTGGTCAAAATTGTTTTATCACGTTGAACGACTAATAAAAAGCACTGGTGTGCAAACCCATTTTCAGAAAAGTTTGGACATTTTGTAAAATGCGATAAAAACAAAAATTTGCTACTTCTCTTTAACCTTTATTTAACTGACAAAAGTAAAAATAAATTACTTTTAATATTTTTGCTGACCAACTTGATTGAATTTTGTTATATAAACTAATTTTGAATTGCCTGTAATACACTAAAAAAAGGGAAATATACAAAGTTACACCAATTTTCAATATTCCACAATAAGCAGGTGAACTGGTAACAGGTGAGGGTACCATGACAGGGTATAAAAGGAGGAACCTCTGTGGTGGAAAAACCCGTAATAAAATACCTCAAAGTCTGGATTGTAAGTAGAAAAAGTTTTAATCTTCTCTGCAGGGAAACATGACACAGAAAGAGTCTCACACAAAGGCTCTGTGAATGTGATAACATCTTATATACTCTTGTTGGTGACCTTGTAGAACCGTAGAAGATTCCACAGTTAACAGAGTCTTCTTAGCTAGAACATAGGAGCTGGTCTAAATCAGTTAGAACTGGGTTTTGGATGTCATACAATGCAATTGACGCACTTCTTATCACATACACCATGTACTGTACACATCCAGTAACATTCTATTGTAGCAGCATTCTTAAAATATTGGAACATGCCATAAGCATATCCACATTAGTAAGTAAGTAGTAAGTGATTATGTATTAATACTTCTAGTGTAAATAAACATTTTTCTCCCAAGAATTAGTCTTTAAAAACAAAGATGGGCAGTTGCTTACCACCTTATCCAATAAAGTTGCTAATCAGTTCAAAATCCCCATATATTTTAAAAAGATTGAGGAAATCCACAGACATTGCACTCTGTGTAAGGCAAGGCCAAAAACCACTGATGAATATATGTGAACTCTGAGCACCGTAATAGTGTTGCATGAGAATCCACCATGCAACTTTGATAAATATAGCCACATGGGCTTGAGAGTACTTTGGAAAACAACTGTTACTTAACTGTTACTTAACCGTTTTGTGCATTTTGGCTGCGGATTCTTTGTCATGATAAGTTCTTATTGCACTGTGAACAGATGGATTTATACCAACATTGAAAATATTGACATTGACTGTATCACACAGAAATACCTCAGGCACCCAGGTGGCGCAACAGAATATTTTGCCAGCACACTAGCCCCGAGATTCTGAACAGCTCTGCTACCGGTCGGCTGGGCGCCATCTAGCGGGCACAATTGGCAGTGCCTGCAGCAGACAAAAAAAATTGGCTACCGTGTCTGCTAGGTGGAAAAATGACCGGACTAAGTGGGTGGGGTCTTCATACACTGTGCAAGGACCCTGGTTAGCAGACCGAGGCTCCTGTGCAGAAAGTGGATGAGCCTGATATGTGAATCCACCGAAGCACAGCTGTAAAAGAAGGGGTCCGCAAGGACTGTGCACTCGTCGGAGAAGGGCGTGAGCTGGCAAATATAACCTCCCCTTTCGAATGCAATCGGGATCCCCAGCAGCGGAAGACAAATTGACTGCATAAATAAATAGAAAAAAAAGATACCTCTCTGTTTGGTTTTATAAATTGTTTTACAGCATGTACTTTGTGGGCTTAGGTAAAATAAAGAACAGTACATCTACTACATCCAACTTTTTCTGTCTCTCTATTCAATCACAGATTTTGGAGGAAAACGACCTGAAACATGTCCAACCACAGTGGAATTGATAATGCCACCCTATCAATATTGCAGAACAAGTGGTCTAATAACCTTATCTCAGCCATCTACGTCATGGTCACACTTGTAAACCTGAGTGGCAATGGAGTGTCCATGTGGGTGTTGTTGTTTCGCACGTCGCCAAAGACTCCTTCCATTATATTCATGATTAACCTTACAATCACTGATCTCGCTTTGGGCTTAGCTCTCCCCTTCCAGATCCTGTACCTAATGCAAGGCTACAACTGGACCCTGGGCTCAGCCATGTGCAACATACTCACTGTCATCTTCTTTGCTAATATGTACTGCTCAATTTTGACGATGACCGCTATCAGTGTTGAGCGCTACCTAGGCATTGTAAGACCTATGCAATTCAGAGGGAAAAATGTGAAGCTTAGTTATGCAGTTCTGACATGCATTTTTATGTGGGGCATAGTCCTGGCAGTTCTCAGCCCACTGGAGAAAACGGATCTGACATTTTACGTGAGCGAGCTGAACATCACCACCTGCTTCGACATGCTAAAAAAGGACATGCTTCCATCAACTGCAGACTGGGCAGCCTTCTTGTTTGCCATGTTTGGCATTCTTTTCCTCTGTCCTTTTATAATAACTGTGTACTGCTACATAAGAATAATCTGTGCTCTGGTCAAAACTTCCAAAAGTAACCAGAAAGGTCGTGCCATACGCCTGGCCTTTACTGTTTTGTTCGTCTTTGTTGTCTGTTTTGCACCCAACAACATATTACTGCTGGCTCACTCAGTCACAAAGCTTTTTTATAACAAATCTCTCTACATGTACTATAAGCTTTCCCTGTCACTTAGCTGCATCAACAGCTGCCTGGACCCATTCATCTACTATTTCGCCTCAAAGGACTTTCGGCGTAAGATGAGACAGATGATGAGGCTGCGGAACTTCAGCACATTGGACACAGAAATGTCTGAAGGCCGCCGAGACAGCATGTTCTCAGCTCGGACTGGATCTATTGTTAAGGGAGACAATGAGCCCATTAGCCAGGCCCATTCAAGTTTCTAGTTTAATACTCTTAAAATAATGGTGCCAGATACATGTTAAACAAAATTAACTAAATTAGTGAAAACCCAGCTTTTATTATTATTATTTAAAGAATTAAGACTTTATAAGAATTAAGAGTTTATACTTGACCAAAACCCCAAACCATTGCACTTCTAGAATGTGGGGAACTTTGCCATCTGGTCTAAATAAGCTAGCTACATTAATTACAGTATTAAGTTACACAGTAATTATTATTGATTACTAAAGCTAGTTATAATAAGTTGTTCTGTTTTAGCCCAATCAAATTAATTTAAAAAATAACAAAATAAAAAAATAAAAAAATAAGCATCATCTAGCTACATTATGAAGTGCATTTATGGTTCTAAAACACAATTACTACATGTGGTTCAGTTAACTACAGCAATTAAATAGGTCTACTTGGAGCTCAAACAACTGCTAAAAAACAACACACCACAGCAGAAACTTGTGCTGTTAAGCATTTATGTTTTAAACTAGGGCTGTCACATGGTTAACAGTTTTAATCGTGATTAATCCACTGAAAAAAAACTATGCAAAATTTGAAAAGTTATGCACATTTTTATTGCAAGAACATGTTTACCATAAATTTTTTTTTAATAAAATTATGATAAAATTATTAAATCTAAATTATCTTTTGAAAGTCAGCAAATGCCCATATAGAGTTGTTAACAGTTACCCATCTTTGAGGCAGTTATTTAAAATGACAAGTCTGTTCACATTATCTGGCAAAAGCAAAAGGCTTGTGATATTTTTTATTTGTTCAGGTCAGGGTAAAATCAGTTTTAAGATTGATTTTCATTTCAAAAGAACTAAGAGAAAAAAAGAAAAGTTTTTTTTCTTTTCCTCCAGAAAGCATTAGGTTTGTATGTCATTGATGAGTTGATGAGTAACTAGTGGATTTGCACCTAACTGTTCTTTTGTTTCTACTCATGTTTGTCTCTTAGTTTGCTCATTTTCTTGGTAAATGCATTCTGTGGAGTTCAGTAGTACTGCTCTTAAAAACCTTTCGCCTTCCTTTCTCTGTTCTTGGTTGGTCAGGGTCAGTCCCATGGTACTACTCCCGAACTTTGACATCTTTCTTACATAATTGTTCTTGAATTATTATTTTTTATTATTATTGTTCTTTAGTTGTTATTGTTTTTTATATTTTGTTTCCTGGTTAAGTCTGCAGGCTGCAGAGGTAAATCCTCTAACATCTGCTCAGGTACTGGGTTACATCTGGCGCTTCTGTTTGAGGCACTCACCAGGGAGCAAGGAGGAAGCCAGTCTGCTTATGTAAGAATACAAAACAAATCCACTTTTGTATTATTATCATTATCTTATTGTAGTATTGACCAGGCTTTTATGTTAAACATTGATGCTTTGTAAAGTTACATGAGTGT
The DNA here is from genome assembly GCF_030014385.1 of Trichomycterus rosablanca. NCBI lineage: Eukaryota > Metazoa > Chordata > Actinopteri > Siluriformes > Trichomycteridae > Trichomycterus > Trichomycterus rosablanca. The sequence continues at coordinate 19,635,429 of NC_085999.1, forward strand.
ATAGAATGTAAATAAGACTTTATGCTCACATTAAAATGACTGGCAGTGAACTAAAGGGCCTAAATTACTAATAATAATAATAATAATTAAATAACACAAAAGTTCATAAACATTGATTAAAATGCACTTTTAGGGATTACAGACATTTATAATGTAGCTTTTACTGAAGTATTTTTGCTTTACTTATTTAAATAAGTAAGTAAAAATGAAGTAATACTTATTACTGCTGTATGTAATCTTAATTGCATTAAATAAAATAATTGTTTTGTGTTTTCCTGGTTTACAGTGTTTACATTTTCTCCCATTTGAAGCATACCCTGACTTTCATATGTAAACCTTTCTTAAATAAAGCTTTCTTCCAAAACCATTTTGATACTGTCCTTCACAAACACACAGGATGAGGTTAGAAATCAACTGTCATAACACAGCTGTGTTTTGGTTATAATTGGGGTAAAGTGTAAAGCCCTGCTAGGATCACTTGCATGTATATAGATCATATCAGTTCATTTTACGGAAGATACCCTACGCTGTTGCGTGCAAGCTGTGGGTAGTGTTACGCCAAGAGACTTTTATCCTCCAACAGAAATTTCACCGAAGAAAGACATTTGGGGAAGGGGAGGGGGGGGGGGGGGGGGGGGGGGGGGGGGGGTTATGTGTCAGTACCCATAAATAGCCCCTGAACATAGTTCAAACCTAAAATAAACTCTAAGATGAAGAAGAAAAAAGAAGAAAGTCCACGATCATGGACGTTGGAATTTGTAGGATCTGCAGATATTATGATTTTTGCTAAAGCTAATGCACAGAGTTTCAATAGTAATAATAATAATAATAATAATAATAATAATAAGTGTGGCATTTGCAATAAAATGAAGAATAGAGATGTGCTGGTAAAAAATTATCACTGTAGTTAATGTATTTAGCTGAACTATTCACTAATGCCTTGTGGTAAAAAGAATGGGCTTGATGGACGCATTAATTTGACAGAGGATTTTGAGCTAAAGGCTAATGACTGTGAGGATAAATGGACCCCAAATTCAGGTTTAAGAGACTGATAGGAGGTCAGGAGGTGATCAGAAAGGAACATATGTCTATTTGTAACATCTATAAAGTAACTTATAACTTTAAACATAACATAACTTGTATAAAATAGTATGAATGTTCCCAAATCTTTATAAGTTGAATGATACAAACCCCATTTCTGGAAAAGTTAGAACTTTTGTAAAACACATTAAAAAGAGGAATCAGTCATTTGTTTATTAATTTAAATATTTATTTAAACTTTTGCAAAAAGACAAAAGTTTACAATCATGGACCCCAGAACTGAAGATATTACAATATTCTGATGACCTTTCCAGCTCACTGTGGCCTTTGCAAAATGATGGAGAAGTACTGCTATGGAAATTATCACTGTAGATAATGTATTTGCTGCACAATCTACTAACTCTTATAGGAAATAGATACAAGAATGAACTGTGGTAAAAAGGGAGCTTGATGGAGCAGTGAAAGGCATTTCTTCAACAAAAAGGATTTCGAGCGAAAGGCTAGTGACAGTGAGAATAAGTTGACCCCAGAATCAGGTTTAAGGGACGGATAGGAAGTCAAAAGTTAATCAGTGAGGAACATATGTCTAATTGTAACATTGTTAAGTAAAAAAAGTAAGTAAAATTAATAAGAAAAGTGATGGAAAGCACTAAACACATCCCTGTCCCAACTTTTTTGGAGCGTGTTGCAAGCATTACATTCTAAATGTGTTAATATTTACAAAACAATATTGAAAACATTGACATTGGAAATCTATTCTTTCTACCTTTATAAGTTAAATGAAGATAATTAACAAAATGCATATTCTTTTTACCGTTTCACAAAATGTCCCAGAAAGACAGCAAAACAGTAATCCCAAGCAGAACCAAAGCTTGGTTAAAGAATCAGTCCTGGAAAATCCTTCAAAAGCCATCGAAACTCAATGAACTGGAAGCTTTTGGATGAGAAGTATGGGCGAAGATTCCACAAGAGAGGTGTCAGAAGCTTGTTAGCACCTTCCGAAATCGCTTATTAGAGTTCAAGGCAAAAGATGTTCCACAAAGTGCTAAGGTTGGGTGTTAAATAAACATTTGTCAAGAGAACTAGGATTTCAACTTATGTTATTTAACACTCATGTTATGTTTACGGGTCAAATTGACCCGTCTCATAATCTAAAAAGATATAGTTAAAAGTATTTTTTGGTATAAAACTTAATTGATTTCACTTATTAAGCCAAGCAGAAGGAGTTAATTATGAGATATAAACAATGATTATTGGGATTTTTTGGTTTCTGACACTTTTAGATAATTAAACATGCCCCAGGTCAAATTGACGAGAAACGAACATAACAGGAGGGTTAAAGTGCTTGTATGTATCAATTAAATACTTCTGTTTGCTTATATACAGTATATATATATGTATGTATGTATGTATGTATGTATGTATGTGTGTGTATATTTTATTTCTCTTCAGACTTTTTGTTGTATATTTTCATTCATTTCATTCAAGTTCTTACGGACATTAACCATTATGACCGCATTCCAAAAATTATTAATGCTAATCTGTGTGTTAGAGGTCCTTAACAAGTTTCATTTGGTTGGTGTTTTACAACAATTGATGATGGGCAGCACGATGGCTCAGTGGGTAGCACTGTCGCCTTACAGCAAGAAGGTCCTGGGTTCAAGTTTGCATGTTCTCCCCGTGTCTGCATGGGTTTCCTCCGGGAGCTCCGGTTTCCTCCCACAGTCAAATGAGGTGAATTGGAAATACAAAATTTTCCATGACTGCGTTTGACATTAAACTTGTGAATTGATGAACCTTGTGTAACGAGTAACTACCGTTTCTGTCATGAACGTAACCAAAGTGTGTAAAACATGACGTTAAAATTCTAATTAATAAATAAACAATTGATTGTTTGGCTCCCTCTGGTGGACACATGTTGGTATAGTTCTAGACGTTTTGCTAATGCGCATGCGCTAACACGCTCCTCCTACATCGTTCCTGTTTAACTTGCTGATGACAGAGAGAGGGTTCAGCTCCAGCATCGCAGGTAAATCACTCAACTATTGAAACTGCTGCTCGCTGTTTATACTTAAACTAATACAAACAAAAGTGTAAACATTAAATTAGTGATTATCAATGCTACAGGTACTTAATAATGCTGTTAGATTCCACTTAATGTCTTAAGGCAGAGTAAGAGATTTAGATGTGTATAATTGGGCTGTAAACTGAAACTATTTTAACATTTAAAAGCCTCAGCTGTAATCGGATTAGTAAGAATGCATTAAACAGCATGTGCATTAAAGTATCTGTAGTTAAACCACGTTGTCGAGTCATTACTGGGTCAGTAAGAACCTGTTAACCTGGGCATCGATCGCAAGTAGTTACGTTAGAGGATCTTCACTTTCTGTTTACTTTTCATGTTAAACAGATTGCTGCGGTGGGTCCAAAGCCAATTTCGAAAGCACTTTGGACTATCCAACAGAGACCCTCACTGTAACCAGGAGTTTAGAGTAGCCAATTCACACATACAGCGAATGTAGGCAAGTATCAAACCGATCAACCATAATATTAAAACCACCTCCTTGTTTCTACACTCACTGTCTATTTTATCAGCTCCACTTACCATATAGAAGCACTTTGTAGTTAAACAATTACTAACTGTCGTCCATCTGTTTCTCTACATGCTTTTTTTTGCCCCACTTTAGGCTGTTCTTCAATGGTCAGGACTCCCTCATGACCACCACAGCAGGTATTATTTAGGTGGTGGATGATTCTCAGCACTGCAGTGATACTGACATGGTGGTGGTGTGTTAGTGTGTGTTGTGCTGGTATGAGTGGATCAGATACAGCAGCGCTGCTGGAGTTTTTAAATACAGTGTCCACTCACTGTCCACTTTATTAGACGCTCCTACCTAGTTGTTCCACCTTTTAGATGTAAAGTCAGAGACGATCGCTTATCTATTACTGCTGTTTGAGTGTGTCATCTTTGAGACCTTTTATCAGTGGTCACAGGACGCTGCCCACAGGGCGCTATTGGCTGGATATATTTTTGGTTGGTGGACTATTCTTAGTCCAGCAGTGACAGTGAGGTGTTTAAAAACTCCATCAGCGCTGCTGTGTCTTATCCACTCATAGCAGCACAACACACACTAACCATTGAAGAACAGCATGAAAGGGGGCTAACAAAGCATGCAGAGAAACAGATGGACTACAGTCAGTAATTGTAGAACTACAAAGTGCTTCTATATGGTAAGTGGAGCTGATAAAATGTACAGTGAGTGTAGAAACAAGGAGGTGGTTTTAATGTTATGGCTGATCGGTGTAGAGGTGCGTGATAGTGCACAAGTTTGATTTTTAGCTACTGTCACATGGAGGCACATTTAAAGGTTTCATTTCCTTTTGATTTATGATTTACAGACTAATATTTAACATGTTTTCATTTAATTTAAATAATAACATTAATTAATTTCCTTAATTTTATTTTACATTTTCTTTCAATCAACCCAAAAATGTGCTTATTTACTTGAGCAACATGGTGACTCAGTGGGTAGCAGTGTCACCTTACAGCAAGAAGGTCCTGTATTCGATTCCCAGGTGGGGCGGTCTGGGTCCTTTCTGTGTTCAGAAAGATGCCAAACCAAACCATGGTATGTTAACATGTTAACATGGAACTGAGGAGATCTTGCAAAACTCCACGTTGGACCTTGGTACCTTAAGCTGTGAGGCGGCATTTGCTGCATTAGCATAACTGCTACAAATAAGATTGGCACAACATAAGATCAGCACTGCTCACTTCTTTCTGTATTATGATGTACATAGTTCACACCCGAATATTTATTTGTTAAATGTTTTCATTTATTTTTACAAAAAATGTTTTATTATAAAAGCAAATCCAAGCTTTATTAACTTTACATGCAATTATCACACTTTTGACATTTCACATAGATTTCCTGAGTCAGCTTTGATTCTGTAGGGATGAAACTATCACTGATTTTTTACATACAGGCATGAAATTAGTTTCTTGGGTTGCTCAGGTGGTGCAGCAGTAAAAACACATGCTTTAACCAGTGCTGGGATCTCGAATACATTGTATCGAATCTCAGCTCTGCCTGCTGGCTAGGCTGAGCGACCACATGAACAACGATTGGCCTGTTGTTCAGATATGGGTGGGATTAAGCCGGATAGGGACTCTCTCATAACTAATGCAACTAACGTCAAAGTGTAGGTGATAAAATGCATACGGCTGCTGCCCACGTGTTGGAGGGGGCGTGGGTTAGCTTCATTCTCCTTAATCAGAGCAGGGATTGGCATTGGTGGAGAGGAAGCATGACGCAATCGGGCAATTGGACACGCTAAAATAGGAGAAAAAAAGGGGGAGAAAATACATTAAAAAAATGAAATTAGTTTCTTATCAGTAATGTAAATTATTAGACCAGACATCCCCTGATTGAGTGTACAACAAAGGTATGTTTTTGCTTTAAGCTTTATGTTTTATGACTAACATTATATAAGTAATACATTTTTCTGTCTTACTGTTTTGGTTGTCAGGGTAGACCTCAAAAGACACCATGGTGTTAAATCCAGTCATATCGAAGCTAAGTGGTAAACTTGTTGTTCTGGCCAGTGCATCTCCAAGAAGGCAGGAGATTTTAACAAATGTAGTAAGTACTTTGGAACAGTTTTATGTAAAGACCTAGCATAATATTTAGTGTATTCATTATATATGATGCTTCTGTGTGCAGGGTTTACAGTTTGAGGTGGTACCTTCATGGTTTAAAGAAACCCTTGACAAGACCTTGTTTAAAACGCCTGATGAATACGCAGTGGAGACGGCAAGACAAAAAGCTCTGGAGGTGGCTCAAAGAATGCCCTTTGTGAGTTTATTTTTTCCACATCAAGGGCTCTGATTGGTTATTTAGGGTTTAGAACTTACTAATCATGTTTGTAAAAAGTAACCTCTGACCTCTAACAAACCTCTGGAATTAAATGAATGATGTAGTACAGAATGATGTGGTTCAGCACAACATGTGTTAGTTTTTTATTAATCTGTTTTGGTTTTACCTATTTGATAGGCTTTTAATATATTGATGGTTTAGTTCTCTATGAGTGTGAAAGTATGTTTATGTCTTTAAAATGTGTAAGAAATTGCTTTGTTTAAAGTGCTTAATTGCAATTCCACCAGCCAAATTTCAATGTTTACAGAAGTGCTAAACAAATAAATGGAGTTAAATTACAACCCGAAATCAGAAAAAGTTGGGACAGTATGGAAAATGCAAATAAAGTAAAAATGTAGTGTTCCTTACATTTCTGTTGACTATTTCATGTTTTCTCTGCTCAACTTAATTTCATTTGTTAATAAACATCCATTCCTGCATTTCAGGCCTGCAACACATTTAAAAAAAAAGTTGGGATGGGGGCAATTTAGGGCTAGTAATGAGGTGAAAAAACTAAATAATGATGTGATTTCAAACAGGTGATGTCAACAGGTGATTGTAATCATGGTTTAGTACAAAAGCAGCGTCCAGGAAAGGCTGAGTCTTTGATGAGCAGAGATGATCAGAGGATCTCCAGTTTATCAACAAATGTGTGAGAAAATGATTGAAATGTACCTCAAAGAAAGATTGGAAGGGATTAGCATATTGCTCCCTCTACAGTGCATATTATCCTTAAACGATTCAAGGAATCAGGAGAACTTTCAGTGTGTAAAGGCCAAGGGCACTAGCTGAAGCTGAACGCCTGTGATCTTCAATCCCTCAGACACCACTGCATCAAGAACTGCAACTCAACAATAGCTGATATAACCACATGGGTGAGGGATTACTTTGGCAAACCTTTGTCAAGCACTACAATACAGAGTTACATGCACAAATGCCACTTAAAACTTTACTGTGCCAAAAAGAAGCCTTATGTTAACCATGCTGTCTGCAGTCCTGACCTGTCCCCAATAGAGAATGTGTGGAGAATTTTGAAACAAAAAATGTGACAACGACGACCCCGTACTGTAGCACATTTTAAGACGTGTTTGCAGGAAGAACGAGACAAAATAAAACCTGAAACACTAAATCACTTGGTATCCTCGGTGCCAAAATGTTTTTTAAGTGTGGTGAAAAGAAATGGCAACATTACAAAGTGGTAAATGCTTTACTGTCCCAACTTTTTTTTGGAATGCGTTGCAGGTCTGAAATGCAGGAATGGATGTTTATTAATGAAATGAAGTTGAGCAGATAAAACATGAAATATCTCAGGTTCATCCTGTCTGCAATCAAATAAAAGTCAACTCTGTGTTTTTTTATTATTTGCATTTTCCATGCTGTCCCAACTTTTTCTGATTTGGGGTTGTAAGTATTTACTGGTTTAGAATTATTTCCCTAGCTTCTTGATGCTTACTAGTCCTTGTAGCTTTTCTGGGACAGAGGTAAGCCTAGTGCAGGGGTGGGGAACCTTTTATCCACTAAGGGCCAGATTAATAATTACACATCTGGTCACAGGCCGCATACTACAATGATGCAACATACAGCCAAATAATACAGGCTTTATAAATGATGCTGATGGCATGTAGTGTTTATATTTGATCTCGGACTTACCTTATCATCATTTCAATGTGACGGTTGTGAATGTTTGGTCTTGACCAGCTGTGGAATATCTGGGGGCATTGACGTTGTGGCAACACGTTTTTTTGCAAGTGACAGCTTTGAGAAGGTTCACAGTGGTATGTGGTTCCAAACAGTGATGCCATCTTAAGTGCATGTTTCCTTAAATTTGGAAATTCTTGAGCACTTATATTTTGCTTGTAGAATTGTAGCAGGCCCATGTTGCTGTGCCTGGCACGTAACTGACAGTTATTTTGAAGTTCAGTGACCTCAAGCTGCATGCACTCTGGTACATCAACTGCATTTACATTGAATGGTGTTGCAAACATGTTAAGATCTTGTTCTTTTGCTTTCACATCTTGAAGTTGTTGGGAAAACACCTCTAGCAAATGAGCACATTCCTTTGCATATTCTGTTGTTCTCTCAGGCACAGGATTGTGATCACGAAGAGTAGGGAAATGCCCAGTGATTCCCTTTTCGAGTTGCATTTGCCACAACTTTAATTTGGCTTCAAATGACTTTACATGAGAAAAGAGTGTGACCAGGAGCTGGAGCTGGAGCCCTTGGAGTTTAACACTGAGCTCTGACAAATAGCTTGTGATGTCAACCATGAACGCCAAATCACAGAGCCACTTGACATCACTGAGTTTTTCCACATATTTCCCTTTCATTTCCATGAAACTTTTATAGTTTGCCCTGCTTAGCCATCGCACCTCACAGTAGTAAACCAAATCTCCATAGTCTGTTTCCAGGCTTTTTAAGAATTCCTTGAATTGTCTTTTATTCAGCCCTCTGCTTTTAATGAAGTTCACACAGGAAACAACCGTTGTCATCACATCTTTCATACAAAGTGACTGTGAGCACAGATTTTCTTGGTGAATGATACAGTGACATGTAACTAAATTGCTTGGATCCAGACCAGGATGTGTCATTTCTTTTTTCAGAAGTGCCACCAATCCTTTATGTGTCCCCACCATTGCTGGTGCACTGTCTGTAGTAACTCCACTTAGTTTGTTGAGAGATAAACCATAGGAGTGCACTGTTATTATTAGTTTTTCAAAAATGTCCTCACCTCTGGTTGTATCGTGCATCCTCTCTTGTCTCAAAAAGATTCTCCACAAATTAAACATACTGGCTTTCTTTTTACTTCTACAAAAAAGAAATCCGTTGTCCATTTTTCTTGAAAGACGCGACATTCATCATCAACTTTCCTGCGCTTCGACATTTTTACAAACTTAAACAAAACAGAAAGATGCAGCTAATTGGACGAACCTACAGTCACGGTTGTTGCAGCTCATTGGTTAATTTGATATATGCGTCATCATTAATTGCGGAGACAGAGATGCCTGGGCTGCTTTGTTTGCCTTGTTGCGATGCGACACTGAAACGGATTATGCAGAACAGATGATTATGATGATTAATTGCATAAAGCCCAAACAATAAAATCTAGGAAATATTTTGCGGGCCACATTTGATTGTGTGGGGGGCTGTATACGGCCCGCGGGCCGGAGGTTCCCCACCCCTGGCCTAGTGGGTAGAGTTTTGGGCTATCAGTCAGAAGGTTATAAATGCAGCTTGTGTTTTCCTTTGCGTTATGAATGTCCTGACACATTTTAGAAAGTATGTTGCTAGCCTTTGAATTGAACTTATATCTTCACATGTGCGGAGCTCAGAAACACCTAAAAACGCCAGATATTGTTATTGGAGCAGACACTGTCGTGGTATGTATATATTTTTGCATACATTTCATTATTACATTTAAAGTAAAAGTGTTTAAAAGTCGAAATCTCTTCATTTGTCTTTGTTTTGTATTTTCAGACAGTAGATGGTTTGATATTGGAAAAACCTGTTGATAAAGAAGATGCCTACTGCATGCTATCCAGGTACTTCTGTTAAAAAATAAAAAAACATGAGAAAAATGTGTTGTACATATTCAGTATTGTATATATGCAGTTGTTTTATAGAATGTCATAAGTAACCAATCTTGTTATTTTCAGGTTGAGTGGAAAGGAACACAGTGTGTATACAGGAGTGGTCATAGTCCTCTGTCATGAGACAAAAGGTACATTGAAAAAAAAAAAGAACACTTAGCCAGAAAGATCTTGGGCTAGAAATAAGTTATTGTAAGTTATCTATTTTAATTTAACTATGTTTCAGGTGAAGAAATAGAATACAAAGTGGTGGACTTTTATGAAGAGACAAAAGTCAAATTTGCAGAGCTGTCTGAAGAGATGCTTTGGGAATACATTAACAGTGGAGAGCCCATGTAAGTCAGTTTTTTTTGTCAGCCTGCTGATTTTTGTGTGCCCCTCTGCTTGGTGTTAACACATTCAAAAATGAACTTTACACTTTGCAAGTAAAGTTAAGAAATGTACATGGTATATTTGCTTTACCTTTATGAATATAGTGAAGGGAACCAACATTGGACCACTTTGTTTTAATCATTTAATATATTTTCATATATCCTCTTCAGATTTACACACATAACATTAAAACCAACTCCTTGTTTTTACACTCATTGTCCATTTTATCAGCTCCACTTACCATATAGGAGCACGTTGTAGCTCTACAATTACTAACTGTGGTCCATCTGTATCTCTGCATGCTTTGTTAGCCCCCTTTCACCCTGTTCTTCAGTGGTCAGGACAGGTATTATTTGGGTGGTGGATCATTCTCAGCACTGCAGTGACACTGAGTTGAGTTTTTAAACACCTCACTGTCACTGCTGGACTGAGAATAGTCCACCAACCAAAATATCTAGCAAACAGCGCCCCGTGACCACTGATGAAGGTCTAGAAGATGACCAATTCAAACAGCAGCAATAGATGAGCGATCATCTCTGACTTTACATCTACAGTACAAGGTGGACCAACTAGGTAGGAGTGTCTAATAGAGTGAACAGTGAGTGGACACGGTATTTAAAAACTCCAGCAACGATGCTGTGTCTGATCCACTCATACCAGCACAACACACACTAACACACTACCACAGTGTCACTGCAGTGCTGAGAATGATCCACCACCTAAATAATACCTACTCTGTGGTGGTCCTGACCATTGAAGAACAGGGTGAAAGCAGGCTAAAAAAGTATTTAAAGAAATAGATGGACTAAAGTCAGTAATTGTAGAACTACAAAGTGCTTCTATATGGTAAGTGGAGCCGATGAAATGGACAGTGAGTGTAGAAAGTGTAGATAATTGTACATAAAGCAACTATACAAAGTATACATAAAGCAACTTATTACTTAATGTTAATCAGTAAACACATGCACATGGGAGCTGTTAATTGATCGACTATTTGTGTGGCTAAACTCTAAACCTGCTGATTGAAAATGAACATTGAACCACCTGTCAGAACTGATGGTGATGCGGTAAAGCTGGCCTCAAAAGTTCTCTCTTAGATTCGTATTTTATTTAAGTTATCATTTAAATTCAACAAGTTTATTTGTAGGAATTTTTTTGCAAAACATTATTTTTTGGACATGTCAGGTAAAAATTTTTAGGTTCTGAGGGTATTGATGAGCAAGCCCACACTGGCAAGAAAAAAAATATGATTAGGAAACCTTGGGAGGAACCAGACTAAAAAGTGTGTGGAACCCATCCTCATTGGAATGGCTTAGGACATTTGAATATATTCAAGCAGATGAAATAAACAGATAAATAGGTAAAATAATTTACATTTTAACAATAACTTTATAAAAAGAATTAAGAAAAAACTAATAAAAAATAAAAAGGGCAAAATAATCAATAACAAGTAAATTGTGTGGAGTATAGCATGAGACTCTGACACCCCATTTGTAACAGCAGCAAAAGTATTTTCCAAATAAGGGGTGGCTCGGTGGTTCAGTGGGTAGTACTGTCTCCTCACAGCAATAAGGACCTGGGTTCGATCCTCAGATGGGGTGGTCTGGGTCCTTTCTGTTCTCCCTGTGTCCGTGTGGTTTTTCTTCTGGAGCTCCGGTTTCCTCCAACAGTCCAAAAACATGCAAGTGAGGTGAATTGGAGATACAAAATTCGTCCATGACTGTGTTTGACATTAAACTTGTGAACTGATGAATCTTATGTAATGAGTAACTACCATCTCTGTCATGAATGTAACCAAAGTGTAAAACATGATGTTAAAATCCTAATAAATAAATAAATAAATATTCCAGATATTTCATCACATGAGAAACGTTTAACTTTTGACTAGTCATTGGATTGTTTTCCCTCACTTAATTAAATAAGAAGTAATTATCATAATGGTATGTCTTTGTTTCACACTGTATTAACAACCAGTGTGTTATAATTATAGTATTTAATTTTCAAAAAATTTTAATTAAATAAAAAAAATAAAGCATAATAAATGAAACAGAGTGTACAGTGTAATTGTAATCAATATACATATATTTGTACTCAATACAAAAAAATCTATAGTTTTAACTCAAGCAAGCTAGAACACTTCCTGTCTGTAGGGCAAGTGCTGTGTTTGTGGACCTTTATGTGGCCTATAACTGTATTATAGTTATTTTGGTTGTAAAATATTTATTTAGTAAGTTATAAAATAAAACAAAATATAAAGTCTACAATTGTAACCCCTTGCTGAAAGGCATGCTAGGTTGCAATATGAAATTCTTTCTGCTTTTTTATTTGGTAGGACAAAAAACTATCTAAGCTGATTCTTTACATCTGATGGTATATACCATGGCCTGTACTATTTAAGTTGTATAATAGACAATGACACTCTTTGTAAGTGAAAACCCCATAATTTCTGAATGTCAAAAGATTTTTGAATGCCAAGAAATGATGCTGAACTAAAGTCATGTGTTCAGTTAAATTGTAAGACACTGTTTTCTTGCCAAACCTTTTTTTGTAGACCTTCTGTTTTCTGACTGAAGATAAATGTAAAAACAGTTCCAGATTCCCATTATGTTTTCTTGACAGGGACAAGGCTGGTGGTTATGGGATCCAGGCTTTGGGTGGTATGCTGGTGGAATACGTCCAAGGAGATTTTCTCAATGTGGTGGGCTTCCCACTTAATCACTTCTGCAAACAGCTGGGAAAGATTTACAACAGCCCACCTGAGAGCCCAGCTCACAAGATAATATGCAAGGGCTCTGCAGGATCTGTTGGGCACCGTCCCTTCATCTGTAGTCTGCCCGAAGAAACTACACTATTAAATTCAACGTGCTTCAACAACTCAGACTCTGCTGGCTGTCGGTCCAATCAGGAGCAGAATGTGGTGGAACTCAAGGGGGCTAAGTGCAACTCGGAGGTCATTCCCAACAAAATAGTGGATCTACTAGATGGATTTAAAGCTTCAAAGGTACACAGTGTAATGATGTTTTGGCATTTAAATTCTTTTGCCCTGCTACACAAAACATTTTAACTTTAATTGCTTATAACGTGTGATCTGATTTGTATTCTAAATTTAAAATACTTGGTCTGCAACAATACAGGCAAATCCATATTGTAATTTAATAGTGATACACATATTATATACATACAATCATGTGCCTTCAACAACTGGTAAACCTGTAATCTCCGGGTTAGATTTACTACACTTACTACAGAATTCATCAAATATGATCATTTCTAATAAAGTCTATAAAATATTATGTATCAAACAGGCTTAGAACAATGGTGGTAAATCAACAGCAAAGGCCTAGTAATTGTTAGATTGGCTTGCAATAATTTAATTTAAATAAATATTTTGATGCGTCAAATCAATGCTAGCAAACCTATTTGGAACATTAAAACCACTTAAAAAACTGAAAAAATGTTTGTTGTGTTTGGGTACACACAATATAGGCCTGCTCGTCTGGTTTTTAACCTACCTAAACGGTGCCACATCACCCCACTGTTGCGTTCTCTTCACTGGTTTCCTTTAGCTGCCCGCATTTAGTTTAAAACACTGATGCTTGCCTACAAAGCCAAAAATGGACCAAGCTGCTTTCGAGGTCTAATAAAACCCCGCTCCGTACCACACAACCTCCGAGCCACTAATCTCGCTCGACTTGATCCTTCACCCAGAACTCGTGTACTTGCACCCAAGTGGTGGAACGAGCTTCCTTTTTATTTTAATTTTAAAAGATGTCTCTTTTCTCTGGGACAGCTGAAAGTAATAATGTGGAGTGTTGTTCACATACTTTTGGCTATATATTGCACTTCTGCAGTATCGATATTTGGTATTGCAACCATAAATTGGTTTTACTTGATATATTCATACACTGTATAGCCTGAATATTAATTCTGTAAGCCTATAGTAAGATATAGCTTGGATATGAATTCTGTATGCCTATAGTAAGATATAGCTTGGATATGAATTCTGTAGGCCTATAGTAAGATAAAGCAGTGGACCACATAAACATTACTATACAGTGACTGGATATTTTTTTCAAGTAACTAATTTATCTTATGCTGTCTACAAGACTTTATTCATAGCATCCAAGCTGGGAGTGTTTGATGTTTTGAGGGACTCTGGCCTCACAGTGGAAGAGGTTGCCAACCGAATCAACTCCTCTTTGCTGGGCACTGAACGGTTACTTGAAGCAGCTGTATCATTAGGACTTCTGTGTAAACTCAAATGTGAAGCTAACACTGGTATGTGGGCCCTGTTGTTTTAATGGAACACTGATTTCATTGAGCTGGCATTGTCTGTTTAAGATTAGCTGTAATGTCATAAATTAAGAAAAAAGTTAAGCAAAGACTTGACCTTTAATGTATATGACCGGTACTCTGTGTGCATTGTGTTCCAGTGTACAAGAACACAGAACAGGCCAGAAAGTTCCTGGTATCAGACAGCCCTCTCTCTCTGCATGGCTACATCCTGCACTGCAATGAAACAGTCTGGCCACTCTTCTCTCACTTAGAGAATGCTGTCAGGGAGGGCACCAATCAGCATGAGCGGGCACTTGGGAAAACGACTGAAAATCTATTTCAGGTTAAACAGCATAAAATTGTCACAGTAATTGACCCTTTTAACGTATTATGTAATATTAACACCATTTTAATATTTTGTGTTATTTTTCCTGTGTTAGGATGCATATTACAGAAAAGATGATGCTAAGATGGGCTTTATGAATGCAATGCACAGTATTGCAAATGTGACTGGAAGAGATTTAGCTACAGCATTTGATCTGTCTCGCTTCAAAACAGCCTGTGATGTTGGAGGTAGCTGTATTGTTTATATGACTATACTAAACAGTCAGAATGCTAGGAAGGTTTCAATTTGGTACTTAGTATCCAGGCATTTGCTGTTGTATTAGGTACAGTATTTATTCAGAACCTCTGAACCCATTTTGAAGAATTATTAGGATTAAAATTCATAGCTCAAAGCAGCATTTAACACCGACATGCTATAACTAAGCATTCAGCTTTTGTGCTGTTCAATGAATGATCTGCCTGCATGCTTTTCATTCAGCTATGTATTTAACATACACTGACGAGGCATAACATTATGACAGTGAATAACACTGATTATCTCTTCATCATGGCACCTGTTAGTGGGTGGGATATATTAGGCAGCAAGTGAACATTTTATCCTCAAAGCTGATGTGTTTGAAGCAGGAAAAATGGGCGAGCATAAGGATTTGAGCGAGTTTGACAAGGGCCAAATTGTGATGGCTAGACGACTGGGTCAGAGCATCTCCAAAACTGCAGCTTTTGTGGGGTGTTCCTGGTCTGCAGTGGTCAGTATCTATCAAAAGTGTATCTATCAAAAAGTATGCGGCTATGCAGCCTATACACCTTTCTATCAGAACCAACATTAACTTCTTCAGCAATTTGAGCTACAGTAGCTCGTCTGTTGGAGGCCAGCCTTCGCTCCCCACGTGCATCAATGAGTCTTGGCCGCCCATGATCCTGTCGCCAGTTTACCACTGTTCCTTTCTTGGACCACTTTTGATATATACTGACCAGACTGGGAAGAGCTGCAGTTTTGGAGATGCTCTGACCCAGTCGTCTAGCCATCACAATTTGGCCCTTGTCAAACTCGCTCAAATCCTTACTCTTGCCCATTTTTCCTGCTTCTAACACATCAACTTTGAGGATAAAATGTTCACTTGCTGCCTAATATATCCCCTAACAGGTCCCACCCACTAACAGTGTTATTCACTTCACCTCAGTGGTCATAATGTTATGCCTTGTATGCTGGGTCAAAGACTTATTTTTATAATAAACATACCACATTTAATAATATTATAATATAATAATAATAATAATAATAATAATAAATAATACTGGTGCTGGTCATAAAATTAGAATATCATGAAAAAGTTGATTTATTTCAGTAATTCCATTCAAAAAGTGAAACTTGTATATTATATTCATTCATTACACACAGACTGATATATTTCAAATGTTTATTTCTTTTAATGTTGATGATTATAACTGACAACTAATGAAAACCCCAAATTCAGTATCTCAGAAAATTAGAATATTACTTAAGACCAATACAAAAAAAGGATTTTTTAGAAATGTTGGCCAACTGAAAAGTATGAACATGAAAAGTATGAGCATGTACAGCACTCAATACTTAGTTGGGGCTCCTTTTGCCTGGATTACTGCAGCAATGCGGCGTGGCATGGAGTCCATCAGTCTGTGGCACTGCTCAGGTGTTATGAGAGCCCAGGTTGCTCTGATAGTGGCCTTCAGCTCTTCTGAATTGTTGGGTCTGGCGTATCGCATCTTCCTCTTCACAATACCCCATAGATTTTCTATGGGGTTAAGGTCAGGCGAGTTTGCTGGCCAATTAAGAACAGGGATACCATGGTCCTTAAACCAGGTATTGGTAGCTTTAGCACTGTGTGCAGGTGCCAAGTCCTGTTGGAAAATGAAATCTGCATTTCCATAAAGTTGGTCAGCAGCAGGAAGCATGAAGTGCTCTAAAACTTCCTGGTAGACGGCTGCGTTGACCTTGGACCTCAGAAAACACAGTGGACCAACACCAGCAGATGACATGGCACTCCAAACCAACACTGACTGTGGAAACTTTACACTGGACCTCAAGCAACGTGGATTCTGTGCCTCTCCTCTCTTCCTCCAGACTCTGGGACCTTGATTTCCAAAGGTAATGCAAAATTTACTTTCATCAGAGAACATAACTTTGGACCACTCAGCAGTCCTTTTTGTCTTTAGCCCAGGCGAGACGCTTCTGACACTGTCTCTTGTTCAAGTGTGGCTTGACACAAGGAATGCGACAGCTGAAACCCATGTCTTGCATACGTCTGTGCGTGGTGGTTCTTGATGCACTGACTCCAGCTGCAGTCCACTCTTTGTGAATCTCCCCCACATTTTTGAATGGGTTTTGTTTCACAATCCTCTCCAGGGTGCGGTTATCCCTATTGCTTGTACACTTTTTTCTACCACATCTTTTCCTTCCCTTCGCCTCTCTATTAATGTGCTTGGACACAGAGCTCTGTGAACAGCCAGCCTCTTTAGCAATGACCTTTTGTGTCTTGCCCTCCTTGTGCAAGGTGTCAATGGTCGTCTTTTGGACAACTGTCAAGTCAGCAGTCTTCCCCATGATTGTGTAGCCTACATAACTAGACTGAGAGACCATTGAAAGGCCTTTGCAGGTGTTTTGAGTTAATTAGCTGATTAGAGTGTGGCACCAGGTGTCTTCAATATTGTACCTTGTCACAATATTCTAATTTTCTGAGATACTGAATTTGTTTTTTTTTATTAGTTGTCAGTTATAATCATCAACATTAAAAGAAAAAAACATTTGAAATATATCAGTCTGTGTGTAATGAATGAATATAATATACAAGTTTCATTTTTTGAATGGAATTACTGAAATAAATAAACTTTTTCATGATATTCTAATTTTATGACCATCACCAGTATATTATTATCAATACAATTATACTACTACAGATGTCACTTGTGGTGATGACTGTGAATGATGATGCAAATGTTTATATTTTAGGATTTATTTTAACCCTAATATTGGACTGTTTAGCATAGGGGTTCTCAAAGATCTTTTAGACAAAAACCCCTTAAACTAAAACAAACTGGAAATTTATTTTATGAATATGTATCTGTATGGAAATATATACGTAGTACATGAACTCAAATGTGAAACTTACACTGGTAGGTGGACCCTGTTTTTTTTTTTAGGTGGACAAATTATTTCACTGTGCTGTCAAAGTCTGATAAAGCAGATATAACCAATCATTGTTTTCTTCATGCTTTTTATTACTTTAACTGTTGAACTTTTTAGATAAGAAGGACTGTATGGATCTGATTTTTAACTCTGATATTTATAAATAAAATTGCACACCTTCTAGCGAGCCGTCATCTCCAAAACTGCAGCTCGTGTGGGGTGTTCCTGGTCTGCAGTGGTCAGTATCTATCAAAAGTGGTCCAAGGAAGACACAGTGGTAAACCGGCAACAGGGTCATGGGCGACCAAGGCTCATTGATGCACTTGGGGAGCGAAGGCTGGCCCGTGTGATCCGATCCAACAGACGAGCTACTGTAGCTGAAGAAGTTAATGCTGGTTCTGATAAAAAGGTGTCAGAATACACAGTGCATCACAGTTTGTTGCTTATGGGGCTGCATAGCCGCAGACCAGTCAGGGGGCCCATGCTGACCCCTGTCCACTGCCGAAAGCGCCAACAATGGGCACACGAGCATCGGGACCACGGAGCAATGGAAGAAGGTGGCCTGGTCTGATAAATCATGTTTTCTTTTACATCACGTGGGATGGCCGGGTGCGTGTGTGTCGCTTACCTGGGGAACACATGGCACCAGGATGCACTATGGGAAGAAGGCAATCCAATCAAGCATCTGTGGGATGTGCTGGACAAACAAGTCCAATCGATGGAGGCCCCACCTCGCAACTTACAGGAGTTACAGGATCTGCTGCTAACATCTTGGTGCCACATACCACAGCACACTTTCAGGGGTCTAGTAGAGTCCTTGTCTCGATGGGTCAGAGCTGTTTTCAGCAAAAGGGGGACCAACACAATATTAGGAAGGTGGTCATAATGTTATGCCTGATCGGTGTACACAGGAATATGATAAAAATTTTTTTTTAGTTGTGATGTGTTTGCTGTCATATTGCTGTACTGGTCTGTTTATTGCTGCATTTTGCACTTTCTATGGCAATTACATTTAGAATTAGTTTCAAGTGGACAGTGTAATAGTGTTTTATTTTACACCACAGGTTGTACTGGTGCCATGGCATATGAGTTCGCCAACGCTCATCCTGGATTGTCTGTAATTGTTTTCGACTTACCACCAGTTATTAAAATAAAAGGTCACTTCCAACCTAAAGAGCAGGACGGCAGAGTGTCATTTGTTGCAGGTCAGATTAAATAATATTATAAATTGTGTTAATTAGTTAAAATGTTGTTTTATATATATTTGAATATTTTTGCCCTGGTTTTTTTATGGAAATAGGAGATTTCTTCAAAGATGACCTGCCCAAGACAGATCTTTATATCCTTGCAAGAATTCTCCATGATTGGTCTGATGACAAAGTACATGAAGTTTTGAGTAAACTGTCCAAGGCATGCACTCCAGGTAGGAGCAAGATCTTGTTCTTATATTTGGATTTCATTTCCAATTCTAGATTGTGAATCTGCTGCTGCCTGCATAACCCCAAATTTGATCAAGGAGAGCCAGATCAGCACGTTTCCTCCAATACATGTCCAGTCTGTGGGTGTAGTCGCTGACTGCATCTTTTCACCTGCACGAGTCGAGTTCATATGTGGATCAGCTTTGTGTACAGAGAGACACACCCTGATCAATACATTATTCCCCGACTCTGTGAAGGTGCCATCAACCAGCCAGCAAAGGCCGTAATTGCATCAGTCATGAGGTCCCTTCCGGCACCCTGCCCTTGAACAACAGCCAATCGTTGTTCATGTAGGCGCCCAGCCTGCCGGGTGGCAGAACTGAGTTTTGAACCGACTAGGGTGTAGGGCTAATTTGTCATGGGGTCGGTGTACCCACCAACTGCATTACCGCCTTAAGTCAACATTGAAAATCCAGAGGGTTGCAAACCTGGTCCATGAAAGTTCAGTGATGTTTACATTTGTTTATTTAGATCAGCTTGATAACTTTTTGAGACTATGATTGATGAGCACTATTGCAAAACTGACATGCTGGTCATTATTTAAATATTATTCATGTACCATGTGGTGCAGGCTGCGGTTTGCTGCTCTCAGAGATCTTGCTGGATGAGGAGAGGACCAGGCCAAGCCGGGCTTTGTTGCAGGCGCTCAGCATGACAGAAGGAAGGCAGAGGAGCAGCACTGAGTACAAGGATTTACTAAAGAAGCACAGCTTTACTCTTGTACATACCAGATACACAGGCAACCTCCTGGATGCCATGCTTTTTGTAAAAGATGGCTAAACTGGTCCAACTGCTAGTTTTTACCCCTTAAATCTATGTGTTTATAATGGAAGATATTTTTAGCCTATTTGGGAACTTAAACTTTCCAGAAATAAATTCCCTATGAAATGTTTTGAGTGCACTTTTTAATTAAGCTTTATTCTAAACATCTTTAAATTATTATAATTAATCTTAATGATTAGACTCAGGACTTTAAAAGTAATTAATTTATAATATGGCATTGTACTCTGTTTGAAATCTTGATTGTATGCCCCTGGAGTCCCTCTAAAACTATTAAAAATACCAAATTTTGCAGAGACATATCAGAATCAGTTTTCGACTCACATGCTGGTTTTTTATACAATTCAAACAATTAGGGTTTTAGGGCCTCGCTCAGGACCCAACAGTGGAGGCCAGGCAGTGATGGCGCATGAACCACAGGTCATCTTATTACTAGTCCAGTACTTTTTATCGCTGCCACATGTTTAGTATGTTTACTACATGCTGTTTTAATTTTCTAATAATTCATTTTTAGTTTAATATAAGACTAAAATTTGTGAACGACATTAGCCTCTATGCTTTCTAGTGGGGTTTGCTTAGTGGTGGTGTAACCCAGAAACTTTTTGTAGTTAACTAAAGTATAACTTTGACCTAAGGCTAACTCTTAGTTAAAACACTTATGGCAACATATAACCATTAAAAATATCAACATTAAAACCACCTCCTTGTTTCTACACTCACTGTCCATTTTATCAGCTCCCTTTACCATATAGAAGCACTTTGTAGCTCTACAATTACTGACTGTAGTCCATCTGTTTCTCTACATACCTTTTTAGCCTGCTTTCACCCTGTTCTTCAATGGTCAGGACCACCAAAGGACTACCACAGAGCAGGTATTATTTAGGTGGTGGATCATTCTCAGCACTGTAGTGACAATGACATGGTGGTGGTGTGTTAGTGTGTGTTGTGCTGGTATGAGTGGATCAGACACAACAGCGCTGATGGATTTTTTAAATACCGTGTTAACTCACTGCCCACTCTAATATACACCCCTACCTAGTTGGTCCACCTTGTAGATGTAAAGTCAGAGACGATCGCTCATCTATTGCTGCTGTTTGAGGTGGTCATCTTTTAGACCTTCATCAGCCGTCACAGGACGCTGCCCACGGAGCGCTGTTGGCTGGATGTTTTTGGTTGGTGGACTATTCTCAGTCCAGCAGTGACAGTGAGGTGTTTAAAAACTCCATCAGCGCTGCTGTGTCTGATCCACTCATACCAGCACAACACACACTAGCACACCACCACCATGTCAGTGTGGCACTGCAGTGCTGAGAATGATCCACCACTTAAATAATACCTACTCTGTAGGGGGTCCAGACCATTGAAGAACAGCATGAAAGGGTCCTAACAAAGCATGCAGAGAAATAGATGGACCACAGTCAGTAATTGTAGAACTTCAAAGTGCTTCTATATGGTAAGTGGAGCTGATAAAATGGACAATGAGTGTAGAAACAAGGAGGTGGTGGTTTTAATGTTATGGCTGATCGGTGTATATCTAATTCTTTGTGTTACTGAACCTATGGTGGCATCAATAATTTTCAAATTTAAAACAGAATCAATAATTACTCTAAAGAGTTCCAAAAGCTCTTGTGGAGAACATGTTAGATGAACAATCACCTTTGCAACACTCCATCAATCATGCCTTTGCATAAAAGGCTCATGACAGGGCAATTGAAGGACCAGAATCTAAATGACTTTGATAACTCAAGCAAAAAGGGTCTTTGTCCAATGAGGTGAAATTTGAACAGCAAGCACTATGTCTGGTGAACAACAGGCACTGCATATTACCATATTCATATACCATACCATTCAGTGAAACATGGTGGTGACAGCCTCATGTTACGGGGGTGCTTTTCAGTGGCAGGGATAAAGAGACTGGTAAGAATTGAGGGACAGTTGACAATTTATCCAAAACACCACTATATTGGCTTCAGGGCAAGTCTCTGTCTTTGAGTAGCCCAGATACAGTGGGGCCAAAAAGTATTTAGTCAGCCACTGATTGTGCAAGTTCTCCTACTTAGAAAGATGAGAGAGGTCTGTAATTTTCATCATAGGTACACTTCAACTATGAGAGACAAAATGAGAAAAAAAAAATCCAGGAAATCACATTGTAGGATTTTTAAAGAATTTATTTGTAAATTATGGTGGAAAATAAGTATTTGGTCACCCACAAACAAGCAAGATTTCTGGCTCTCACAGACCTGTAACTTCTTCTTTAAGAAGCTCTTCTGTCCTCCACTCGTTACCTGTATTAATGGCACCTGTTTGACCTCGTTATCTGTATAAAAGACACCTGTCCACAGCCTCAAACAGTCAGACTCCAAACTCAACCATGGCCAAGACCAAAGAGCTGTTGAAGGACACCAGGAAGAAAATTGTAGACCTGCACCAGGCTGGGAAGAGTGAATCTACAATAGGCAAGCAGGTTGGTGTGAATAAATCAACTGTGGGAGCAATTGTAAGAAAATGGAAGACATACAAGACCATTGATAATCTCCCTCGATCTGGGGCCCCACGCAAGATCTCATCCCGTGGGGTCAAAATGATCATGAGAATGGTGAGCAAAAATCCCAGAACTACACGGAGGGACCTGATGAATGACCTGCAGAGAGCTGGGACCAAAGTAACAAAGGCTACCATCAGTAACACACTACGCCGAGAGGGACTCAAATCCTGCAGTGCCAGGCGTGTCCCCCTGCTTAAGCCAGTACATGTCCAGGCCCGTCTGAAGTTTGCCAGAGAGCATATGGATGATCCAGAAGAGGATTGGGAGAATATCATGTGGTCAGATGAAACCAAAATGGAACTTTTTGGTAAAAACTCAACTTGTCGTGTTTGGAGGAAGAAGAAAAACCCAAGAACACCATACTTACTGTGAAGCATTGGCTTGGAAACATCATGCTTTGGGGCTGTTTTTCTGCAAAGGGGACAGGACGACTGATCCGTGTTAAGGGAAGAATGAACGGGGCCATGTATCGTGAGATTTTAAGCCAAAACCTCCTTCCATCAGTGAGAGCATTGAAGATGGAACATGGCTGGGTCTTCCAGCATGACAATGATCCCAAACACACCGCTCGGGCAATGAAGGAGTGGCTCCGTAAAAAGCATTTCAAGGTCCTGGAGTGGCCTAGCCAGTCTCCAGACCTCAACCCCATAGAAAATTTGTGGAGGGAGTTGAAAGTCTGTGTTGCCCAGCGACAGCCCCAAAACATCACTGCTCTAGAGGAGATCTGCATGGAGGAATGGGCCAAAATACCAGCTACAGTGTGTGCAAACCTGGTGAAGACTTACAGGAAACGTTTGACCTCTGTCATTGCCAACAAAGGTTACGTTACAAAGTATTGAGTTGAACTTTTGTTATTGACCAAATACTTATTTTCCACCATAATTTACAAATAAATTCTTAAAAAATCCTACAATGTGATTTCCTGGATTTTTTTTTCTCATTTTGTCTCTCATAGTTGAAGTGTACCTATGATGAAAATTACAGACCTCTCTCATCTTTCTAAGTATCTTTTTGTCATCTTTTTGGCCCCACTGTAAATGCCCTAAAGAATGCTACCACTGGGACTTCATAAGGTCTTTTGCAGTAACATGTTGTCCTTATGAGACTTATGAGACTCTGGAGGAGAATTTTGGCTTTTCCCCATATCCAGGCAGGTTTGCTGCTGCGCCATAAGTTTTGACCTTCCATGCAATACTCCCAATGATGTCTCTTGGAATGTTTAGGTCTTGGAAATCTTCATATAACCATTGCCTTTTGATGCTTTTACCAATGTATTAATCATGTTGTAACCTAACTTTAGGTCATACAGAAGAGCAGTAGGTTTTAAGATCTGCAGAACCATGTAAGGGTTGAATAAATATTCTGTTACTCTACATTTACATTGTCATTAACATTTACAGCATTTAGCAGACGCCTTTATCCAAAGCGACTTACAGTTTACAGTCTGAGCAATTGAGGGTTAAGGGCCTTGCTTAAGGGCCCAACAGCAGCAACCTGGCAGTGGTGGGGCTTGTACCAGCGACCTTCTGGTTACTAGTCCAGTACCTTAACCACTAGGCTACTGCTTGTATTTACTCTTAAATACTACATCGTTCATTTTCTTTGTTCATATGCTGTATCATATAAATATTTATAATTTCCTATTTTCTTTGAGGAGCTGAATATTTTTGATTGCAATTGTAAATGTTTTATTAGTTTTTTTTATTAGGTTATTTAAGTTTTCTTAAGTTGTCTTTGAAATCTCTCTGTAATAATTTGTTTGATTAAAAAAATCATTTTGATATAAAACTCTGCCAGTTGCCAAAGCCAAAATGTGAAAGAAGAAGGGTTAGGCACTGGGCCGGCAACCCATCATGTAAAAAACTTTGTAAGCCTGTTACAAAGACAACAAGAAATCAACCAATGCAACTGATCTGGCTGACCTTGAGATGTTACACCAAGAGAAACTGCAAATGTGAAAAATGCAATTAAATTGGCTATTTAACTATAAATATTGTAAGCAATTACAATAACAAGTGATTTACAAGTGATTTAGCCATTATTGAGAGGTCCCACATTGTAGGTTGTCTGATAAATAAATCAATGACTTATTCTTAGTATGGTAGATAAATTTAGTGTATGAAATCCATGGTAGCCGAAAAGAAACGGCGACAGAAAGTCTGTAATCAGCCTGGTCTAAAATTCCAGCCTGGCACACTCAGTCCATAATGCTTCTCAATTTTTAGCAGGATCAACACTACTCAAAGACTTTTCAAGTCTTTTTAAATGAAAAACATGCAAGTCAAGTTGCCTATATAGTGATCAAAGGCCAGTCGAAATGACTGGAATAGCTGTAATACTGTGCAATCATGTGTAACTTAAGCTGCCTTGTCTGACTCCCATCATACTGTACATGTCAGATAAATATTAGGTCATTTTCCTTAAATGGAACTGTGACAAGCGGTTGGTTTGTGCTAGTCTGCAAGTAATTATAGTACTAGTGTTAAGTGCTTTGATATTAAAATCGCTGGTTTTAAACCATTAACTTCTCAGATAGCAGCGGATTTACAACTGTTTCCACATGCTAAGAAGAAGCGTGTACATAAATAGCACATGACATAACATTAGCTGATCTCTTTACAGAATTATGAAGAGTGACCAAATACATCAACATCTGGTACTAAATTAATGATTAAGCTTTTTGCTTTAATAAATTATTAAAAAATATACACCGATCAGCCATAACATTAAAACCACCTCCTTGTTTCTACACTCACTGCCCATTTTATCAGCTCCACTTACCATATAGAAGCACTTTGTAGTTCTACAATTACTGACTGTAGTCCATCTGTTTGTCTGCATGCTTTGTTAGCCCCCTTTCATGCTTTTTTTCAATGGTCAGGACTCTCCCAGGACCACCACAGAGCAGGTATTATTTGAGTGGGTGGGTCATTCTCAGCACTGCAGTGACACTGACATGGTGGTGGTGTGTTAGTGTGTGTTGTGCTGGTATGAGTGGATCAGACACAGCAGCGCTGATGGAGTTAAACACCTCACTCTCACTGCTGGACTGAGAGTAGTCCACCAACCAAAAATATCCAGCCAACAGCGCCCCGTGGGCAGCGTCCTGTGACCACTGATGAAGGTCTAGAAGATGACCAACTCAAACAGCAGCAATAGATGAGCGATCGTCTCTGACTTTACATCTACAAGGTGGACCAACTAGGTAGGAGTGTCTAATAGAGTGGACAGTGAGTGGACACTATTTAAAAACTCCAGCAGCGCTGCTGTGTCTGATTCACTCATACCAGCACAACACACACTAACACACCACCACCATGTCAGTGTCACTACAGTGCTGAGAATGATTCACCACCTAAATAATACCTGCTCTGTGGTGGTCCTGTGGGGGTCCTGACCATTGAAGAACAGCATGAAAAGCATGCAGATAAACAGATGGACTACAGTCAGTAATTGTAGAACTACAAAGTGCTTCTATATGGTCAGTGGAGCTGATAAAATGGACAGTAAGTGTAGAATCAAGGAGGTGGTTTTAATGTTATGGCTGATCGGTGTATATATACATATTTTGTTGGGTGGCTCAATGGTGCAGCAGGTGATGTGGATACCCAGTGTTTTTGGGTGGTGTCTCATCCCCAGGATCTTAATCAGGACAAAGTACTTACTGACCATGAAATAATGATTATTAATTTTTTTCAATAATGTACTGGACTAAAAAAAATAAAACTAAAAACGAAGAATTAAAAAAGAGGAAACATGGACAGTACAGCAGTACACCCTCACATCCACATGATGGCGCCCTTTAAAAGAAAATAGAATACAATCTCAGGATTTGTTTTAATTAAACTTAATTTCTTTTTATCCATCCCCTTGTGAACTGTATCACTAGAGGGATCTAGAGTCATTTTGGCTATTGTTGAGCTTTACTGTTAGAAAGGGGTGGCACGGTGGCTTGGTGGGTAGCACTGTCGCCGTTTGATTCCCAGGTAGAGTGGTCCGGGTTCTTTCTGTGTGGAGTTTGCATGTTCTCCCCGTGTCTGCCTGGGTTTCCTCTGGGAGCTCTGGTTTCCTCCCACAGTCCAAAGACATGCAAGTGAGGAGAATTGGAGATACAAAATTGTCAATGACTGTGTTTGACATTAAACTTGTAAAGTGATAAATCTTGGGCAACCAGTATCTACCTGTCTTGTCATGACAGTAATCAAGTGTGTGAAACATGAGATTAAAATCCTAATGAATAAAGTAATACTGATAGAAAGTAATACTTCGTAGGTACACAGAAGGGACTGTCATGTTAAAGTGGATATAAAAAGTCTACACATGACTTTACATTTCCAGGTTCTTGTGATGTAACAAAATAAGAACAAAATAAATAGTTTCAGATTTATTTACACCTTTAATGTGACCTACAATCTGTGCAATTTAATTGAAAAACAACTGGAATATAGTTTAAAGTGGAAAAATAAAAAAAAACTTAAATAATGTGGTTGCATAAGTGTGCACACCCTCGTATAGTTGGGATGTGATTGTGTTTAGAATTAACCAATCACATTACGGCAAACTCATGTTTAATAGTAGTCAATACGTATCTGACATCAATCAAAGTTACTCTAATTAACACCAAATAAAGTTCAGCTGCGCTAGTAGAATTTCCTAACATTTTACTAGTTGCATCTTACAGCAAAATCTATGATCTGCAAAGAGCTTACAAAGCATCAAAGAGATCTAATTGTTGAAGGGTATCAGTCAGAAGAATGGTACAAAACATTTAAAGGCATTACATATACAGTGTATCACAAAAGTGAGTACACCCCTCACATTTCTGCAGATATTTAAGTATATCTTTTCATGGGACAACACTGACAAAATGACACTTTGACACAATGAAAAGTAGTCTGTGTGCAGCTTATATAACAGTGTAAATTTATTCCTCCCTCAAAATAACTCAATATACAGCCATTAATGTCTAAACCACCGGCAACAAAAGTGAGTACACCCCTTAGTGAAAGTTCCTGAAGTGTCAATATTTTGTGTGGCCACCATTATTTCCCAGAACTGCCTTAACTCTCCTGGGCATGGAGTGTACCAGAGCTTCACAGGTTGCCACTGGAATGCTTTTCCACTCCTCCATGACGACATCACGGAGCTGGCGGATATTCAAGACTTTGCGCTCCTCCACCTTCCGCTTGAGGATGCCCCAAAGATGTTCTATTGGGTTTAGGTCTGGAGACATGCTTGGCCAGTCCATCACCTTTACCCTCAGCCTCTTCAATAAAGCAGTGGTCGTCTTAGAGGTGTGTTTGGGGTCATTATCATGCTGGAACACTGCCCTGCGACCCAGTTTCCGGAGGGAGGGGATCATGCTCTGCTTCAGTATTTCACAGTACATATTGGAGTTCATGTGTCCCTCAATGAAATGTAACTCCCCAACACCTGCTGCACTCATGCAGCCCCAGACCATGGCATTTCCACCACCATGCTTGACTGTAGGCATGACACACTTATCTTTGTACTCCTCACCTGATTGCCGCCACACATGCTTGAGACCATCTGAACCAAACAAATTAATCTTGGTCTCATCAGACCATAGGACATGGTTCCAGTAATCCATGTCCTTTGTTGACATGTCTTCAGCAAACTGTTTGCGGGCTTTCTTGTGTAGAGACTTCAGAAGAGGCTTCCTTCTGGGGTGACAGCCATGCAGACCGATTTGATGTAGTGTGCGGCGTATGGTCTGAGCACTGACAGGCTGACCCCCCACCTTTTCAATCTCTGCAGCAATGCTGACAGCACTCCTGCGCCTATCTTTCAAAGACAGCAGTTGGATGTGACGCTGAGCACGTGCACTCAGCTTCTTTGGACGACCAACGCGAGGTCTGTTCTGAGTGGACCCTGCTCTTTTAAAACGCTGGATGATCTTGGCCACTGTGCTGCAGCTCAGTTTCAGGGTGTTGGCAATCTTCTTGTAGCCTTGGCCATCTTCATGTAGCGCAACAATTCGTCTTTTAAGATCCTCAGAGAGTTCTTTGCCATGAGGTGCCATGTTGGAACTTTCAGTGACCAGTATGAGAGAGTGTGAGAGCTGTACTACTAATTTGAACACACCTGCTCCCTATGCACACCTGAGACCTAGTAACACTAACAAATCTTTCTTCTTCCTCCAAACACGACGAGTTGAGTTTTTACCAAAAAATTCCATTTTGGTTTCATCTGACCACATGATATTCTCCCAATCCTCTTCTGGATCATCCATATGCTCTCTGGCAAACTTCAGACGGGCCTGGACATGTACTGGCTTAAGCAGGGGGACACGCCTGGCACTGCAGGATTTGAGTCCCTCTCGGCGTATTGTGTTACTGATGGTAGCCTTTGTTACTTTGGTCCCAGCTCTCTGCAGGTCATTCATCAGGTCCCTCCGTGTAGTTCTGGGATTTTTGCTCACCATTCTCATGATCATTTTGACCCCACGGGATGAGATCTTGACCCCAAGGGAGATTATCAATGGTCTTGTATGTCTTCCATTTTCTTACAATTGCTCCCACAGTTGATTTATTCACACCAACCTGCTTGTCTATTGTAGATTCACTCTTCCCAGCCTGGTGCAGGTCTACAATTTTCTTCCTGGTGTCCTTCAACAGCTCTTTGGTCTTGGCCATGGTTGAGTTTGGAGTCTGACTGTTTGAGGCTGTGGACAGGTGTCTTTTATACAGATAACGAGGTCAAACAGGTGCCATTAATACAGGTAATGAGTGGAGGACAGAAGAGCTTCTTAAAGAAGAAGTTACAGGTCTGTGAGAGCCAGAAATCTTGCTTGTTTGTTATTGACCAAATACTTATTTTCCACCATAATTTACAAATAAATTCTTTAAAAATCCTACAATGTGATTTCCTGGATTTTTTTTTTTCTCATTTTGTCTCTCATAGTTGAAGTGTACCTATGATGAAAATTACAGACCTCTCTCATCTTTCTAAGTAGGAGAACTTGCACAATCAGTGGCTGACTAAATACTTTTTGACCCCACTGTAGGTCACATTAAAGGTGGAAAAATGTATTCATCTTGGGCTAATTTTAATATCACAAGAACCTGGCATTTTAACAGGGTCTGTAGATTTTTTACATACAATGTGCACTCCCTATTTATTAAACAAATTGAAAAATTGAAAGTTTTTAAAGTCAACACTTCAAAGTTATGTAAACCTCTGGTTCAACAACTTTACGAAGATGCCTGTGTTCTAATTTATGAGATTATAATAATGCCCTATGCAATAGCACACTATGAGTCTGAGAAAGATCAGAACAAAACATCTACAGTAGTACAGCATTCTGTGCAATTACATTTTCTGCATTTAGCAGATGCTTTAATCCAAAGCGACTTACAGTACTGTGACATTATGTTGCAATTGAGGGTTAAGGACCTTGTACAAGGGCCCAACAGTGGCAACCTGGCTAGTTCAGGCATTACTAGTCCAGCATCTTAACCAGCAGGTTACAACTGCCCTGGCAAAATTTAAACAAAAATTATTCACTCACTCACTTTCTTAACTGCTTATCCATTTAGATTCGCGCGGGGGGGTTCTGGAGCCTGTCCCATCTTTTCAATAGGCGCAAGGCACACAGTAACACCCTGGACGGGGTGCCAGTCCATCGCAGGGCAGACATTCATACACACACACCCACACACACCTGACTGCATGTTTTTGGACTGTGTGAGAAAACCGGAGCAGAC
The DNA here is from genome assembly GCF_030014385.1 of Trichomycterus rosablanca. NCBI lineage: Eukaryota > Metazoa > Chordata > Actinopteri > Siluriformes > Trichomycteridae > Trichomycterus > Trichomycterus rosablanca. Next base: position 19,665,658 of record NC_085999.1, read on the forward strand.
ACGTGGAGAACATGCAAACTCCACACAGAAATGACCCGGACCGCCCCGCCTGGGGATCAAACCCAGGACCTTCTTGCTGTGAGGTGACAGTGCTACCTACTAAGCCACCGTGCTGCACACAAACATTATTATTAACTAAAATTAATGGTAAATTTATTTATAAAGTGGGCAAAAAATGTAAACACACTTTTATTTTATTTTTAACTTAAATTTCTAACTATTTTTAACGTTTGTATGTTTTTTGATATTAATGGCAGGAATAGTGTTTCTTTGTGTTTGTATTATGTATAATTTGTGAGGAGTTTGTCTTGTGTAACTTCAGTTCTATATTTGCAAGGAATTCAAAAATTGTTTTTGTACAGTATATTTACAGACGTCAAAGGGATAACACAAGTCACCTTTTAACATCATACCACCCATTGATTCAACTTTAGAAAAGTCTATAATTAACATCTATTAAAATGTGTCTTTATTTTTTGCGGCTTCTGTAGGTGCATTTAAAAAAACAACTACATAATATTGTAAAAAAGTTACATGTACATGTAACATAGGACTAACAAACATCACAGACATTATAAACATGGTGTTTAGCAAAAACAAGAAAACACAAGAAAACTAGACAGAAGATTAATAACAAATATAGAAACCATGATGCAATGTGAAACTCAGGCAATACCTTGATTACTGTACAGATAACGAGCAATTCTTGGAACATTATAGAAACGGAAGAACAATGCACGTACACACAAGGGACAAGAAGCAAGAAAACACAAGAACAAAAAAACTAAGCAGACATATTGACAGAGAACAAGGACATACTGAACTAACCCTAAGCCAATGCTAATGCTAAGTACAAAGAAACTGGATAGAGGGCCCTAACCTATTTTTTAATACAAACTCTAAACACACAGGAAGTGCTAGTCCATATGCTAATGCTAACCCTAAACATCAGAATCAAGGCCACAGTCAGAATGACCCACATGGAAGACCGGAGACAAGGGGTACTAAATACACAGAGTAATAATTGAAACATGAGGAACAACTGCAGATTATAAACTTAAGGTAAAATCAGCAGGAAGAGGTGAAGACAGAGGGGGCATGGAACACAAACACTAAGTTCATGTGCTCCCTAAACCAAAAGATTGTGATACACAAACAAAACACTGAGTCCATGTGTTCCAGGGAGCTGGACGAGACTGAAATCATGATCGTATTCCGTAATGCATGGTTCCTGACATGCACAAACAGTCATAAGAGAAGGTCCTGGGCCTTGGATCAACACTCACACTGCTTGGGATGCTGGGATGCTTGAATAGTTGTGGGAGATGAAGCAGGGCCAAAGTGCCACATGGACACAATGGCAAGAACCCTAGAGAGCTGCCTGGAGACAGCGACAAGGACCCATGAGCGCCATCAGGAGTTGGTGGTGAGACCTCTGGGAAGATGCCTGGCAGAGGCGGCGTGACCCATGGAGGGCCATCAGAGGCTAGCATGGGGCCCAGGGGACAAGCAAAGGCCAGCATGAGTGTCTTGTGTCCGGCTGAGACCAGCAGAGTCAGGGAGCCAGCTGAAACAGGCAGTGTTAGGTAGCTAGTGATCCAGCTGGAAAAAGGCAGAGTTAGGGAGTTGACGGACAGATTAAGTAACTAGGGAGCCAGCTGAGACTGGTAAGGGAGTCCTGGTGCTGGCTGAAATGGAAATGGGAAAATAAAAAGTCTATAATACATTTTGTTACCGTTTTGGGTGTTGGATTAACCCATGTAAGTATACGCTCTAGCCAAACAAATGGATCATCAGATTTTCATGTTTGCTGTTTTTATCTTGATTGTGCAAATGGTGGTTTTGTGCAGCTGTGCCATATTGCTGCTTGGTGCATGGCAAACACAACAGACTAACCAACTCCATACAGAATCACGCAATGACCTATTCCTGCTATTGGTGAACTGCAAATCCACCTGCATGCCCATTAAAATAATTCTGTCTTTGTAGCTATGATATCAATCAATTGCCCAACATCAGAAGCAGCTGAACAACTAAATGATATGCATCCCGTGCTGCTCCCTTGGCAGTCATGTTGACTTTACTGCAGAGTTTCTTTGATCCTGTCGTGCTTTGATTCACTATTCTCTCACTCTTTTAGCCAAACATTTTATTGGAATTGTACTTTTTGTCTTGACAGGCCTTGTCTTTGCTTGACATCTCCTCTGAAACATGTATCTTCCCAGTGGAGACTCAGATAGCATAGCTGGTATGGAATTGAACCTTTCTTAAAGGCTTCTCCTGAGACTGTCTTTTTATTTTATGCTTTTTTTTGCCCTTTTCTAATTGGGTAAAATGTTCTATAATTTGTTGTGTACCTTAGTTGCTGAAAAAAAATACTAGTGAATACTTTTAAACCCTTTAAATCATTGCATGATTTTAATATTTTCCAACTGAAATTTTATAATAACATCAGCTTTTTAATCAGACAGGGGGGCGGCACGATGGCTCAGTAGGTAGCCCTATCGCCTCACAGCAAGAAGGTCCGGGTCCTTTCTGTGTAGAGTTTGCATGTTCTCCCTGTCTGCGTGAGTTTCCTCCGATTGCTCCGGTTTCCTCCCACAGTCCAAAACTAGTGAACTGATAAATCTTGTGTAATGAGTAACATGTAACGTTTCTGTCATGAATGTAACCCAAGTGTGTAAAACATGATGTTAAAATCTTAATAAATAAATAAATAATTAATCAGACAAGAAATTAAGTAGCAGCAGTTTTATAATGCACTGTTACAGCATAGAGACCCCTCCTCCGTTTTATGTTAATGACACATCACATGCTGCTTCTTCATTCATCAAAAACTTCAAAAACTAAATAAAGTTTAAAAATTAGAACTATGTATAATTCGCACTGTGTAGCAACATATCGTGGTGCATGTTTTCCTCCATATTTCTTTATATTACCTAAAAGCTTTAATGGGGTATTTTTGCTTTTTGCATTTTCCCCTTTTTCCTTCCAATCTAGTCATTTCCACTCAATTCCCCTGGTTGCTTGCATCACCCCTGTCCTGACTCAAGACAGCCGCACCACCCGGGAGTCGAAGAAGATCCTTTACGTAGGTCCATGTAACTCAGCCCCGGTTCTGGACTGCTTTGCTTGGGGGGGGCAGTAAAACCTAATGAGGGGGCATGTTGATAGTCATGTTTTTGAAGCCAGAAATATATTCAAGGCTTGATTTGTGCATGAATGATGACAGCCAAGCTATTGATACTGGCTTAAAGTGATGTATGAGGTAAAGAAATAAAAATGCATGTTTTCGAACTTAAACTTAAAACCCAATGATTAAAAAATACATGTTGATTATGTAAATGGAGAAAAAAGATTATCTAATTGTATTTCATTTTACTTTTCAACCCTTAATTAAATTGCCATTAGTTCATTAGCCTAACCGCTAACGGCTAATAAAATAATTTAAGCAACACCTATGTAAGAGGTAAGTAACATTAAAGCAACGAAAAACCACAGTTAAGCAAATATTACCATGTGGAAGTCAGTTTAAACTCAGAAGAGTGTTTACCAGTATACCTGCCTCTCGCTCACACTAACAGAACATATACTGCCGAACTGAACTGTTTGGGGCAGTCTGCCGATTTTTATATGACTCAAAGAGCCAATCAGGAATAAGCAAGGAAATATCTTCACACTGTAAAACAAAATGCATTTTTGTGATTGGTTCAGAGATAATTTAAAAAATAGCCGTTGCTTGCATTGTGCTTGGGGGGGCAAAGACACAATTTGGGGGGGCAATGCCCCCCTCAGCCCCCCCCTAGCGCCGGCCCTGATGTAACTACTTTTTAGGTTCTTTAAAATGTGGTAATTCTCTAAATTTCTGTGGTGTAAAGACTTGATTAAGATACTGTTAAATAGCTAATATAAATGTTTTAAAAGTTATATAAAAACGTTTGATCTTTACAAAATCTTCCAAATCTAATGATTGATAATTATGAAAAAAATTAAAATACATTTGGTTGTTATGTTTTGTGAGAGTTAAAAATGATTGTGTTAAAAATGTAAGTACACTTTTTAAGTCAAGTCAAGTTTATTTATATAGCGCTTTTTACAATAGACATTGTCTCAAAGCAACTTTACAGAATCCAGGACCAACAGATACAAAAACAAAAACCCCTGTTGAGCAAGCCGAGGGCGACAGTGGCAAGGAAAAACTCCATTAAAATTACAGGAAGAAACCTTGAGAGGAACCAGATTCAGCAGGGACCCATCCTTCTTGGGTGGCCTGAAGAATAATTTGAATAAATAGGATTTACTTTTAACTCTATTACCTTTTTTAATTGATTTTACAGTATACAATCCATAGGCAGCCTGTTTGTTTGTAACTGTGCTGTGAAAAGGTGTTTGCCCCATTTTAAGCTTCTTCTAATTATTCATATATGCCAGGGGTCACCAACCTTTTTGAGCCCGAGAGCTACTTCAAGGGTACTGAATAATACGAAGGGCTACTTGTTTGATACAAAATTCCTGAATAACATAAAGTTGCACGGTTCACCTTTAATGATAATATTATTATTATTAAAATTATTATTATTATTATTATAAATATTCATATATACAGTATGAACAGACTGTCTGATCAGATGTTAATGTTAATGATTCCTCAGAATAATTATTAACAATGATTTACCATGGTAGGAAACACAGATATATTTCAACATGTAACATTATTTATCTCTATTAATCTAAATCTGTTTCAATATTTGAAAGTCAGAGCTATCACATCTCTGATATTTTTGTAAATATCTTTCTTGATAGTTTTGTATGAATGAGCACATCTGTAGCATTTTGATCAAAATCACACCATTTTTCTGTACCATTTTTTAAGGAAATCATTAACAGTCACATCACTTCCTTTGCAACATTTTAGAACAAATCATGAACTTGGTCCCATGTTTGTACAAATGATCAGCTCTATAGTCACTAGTGCTATTTTAGAACATGCAGGCGACTCACGTGGTCGCTGTGGGCGACCAGGTGCCCCCTGATATATGCTATACTTATATGTTTCAGATCATCATACTACTTTTACTATTAGAAAAAAGCACAATATTTTAAAATTATGATTTTATTATTGAAGGAAAAATGCTGTTCAACCCTACCTGGCCCTTTGTGGAAAAGTAATTGCTAAATAAAATAGTTAACAAAATTTTACTGACAGTTGGATTCAGTTTTAATAAACACACCCAGACATGATTACTGCCAGACCTGTTGAATCGAAACATCACTTAAATAGAACCTGTATGGCTATGTGAAGCAGGCTAGAAAGTTTTAAAAGGCAGAACATTATAAAACTTTCTAAAGAGATACAAATACAAATGCTTTTTAAGAGTCTTAAAAGGGTTAAAAGTCATTGCTAAGGCTCTGGGATTCCAGCAAACCACAGTGAGAGCTACTATCCACAAATAGAGAAAACTTGGTAAACCATCCCACTGGTCAGTCTACCACAGTTTTACCAAAAATGCATCAATCATTCATTCAGGACAAATAACTAAATTTAATCTGAACAGGGTTTTAGGTTTACAATTACATTACTTTAACAATGGCGGCATGTAGCAAACACTTTTATTCAAAGCAACTTACAGTTAGGACTGAATACAATTTAAGCAATAAGCAATTGAGGGTTAAGGGGTTTTCTGATTACTAGTTTAGTAGCTTAACCACAGACTAGCAAATTTAAACCAAACTAGCACATAATGACTGACTTGTGAGAATTTTACCCAGATCACAGAGCATAGATATCTTTCTAGGAACCTAAATTCTAGAATGGTTCACCCACTCATATTTCTCAGTAAGATATTCAGGGAAGATTGCTAGTGCCTATAAAGTCATATAATTACACAGTTCAGGAAATATGTTTCACACTTTCTGTGTATACTGAACTTTTTGATGCGGTGTGTCAAATTAGAGACACCGCATCAGTCTTTCAGTCACAAATCAAGATTGCTTGTTTGTAGCTGTCCAGATTTACCTGCCAGAATGTACCAATTTTGTGCAAATTAACTTGTGTGTGCCTATAGGAATGTGTGCCTGTTATGTTGAAAGAGCATTTGTGAGGTCACATACTTATGTTGGAGTCCTGGCTTTCAATTGATATTCGAGTACATCCCACCCAAAGATATTCAAATGTTGAGGTCCCAAGTTGCCCAGCCATGTCTTTATGAACCTCGAATTGTGACAGTCATGCTGGACCAAGAAGGAGCCTTGCTCAAATTGTCGCCACAAAAAAACTGAAAGCATGAAATGTATTTTATATTATATATAATATATATATTTTAGGGCTGTCGAAGTTAACGCGATAATAACGCATTAACGCAATCTCAATTGAACGCGATTAAGATAAATAGTGCCATTAACGCAAATTCTAGTTCATGTTGAGACTTGACTGGTAAAACAAACGTTTTAATGTCGGACATGTCACCGTTTTTCATTTGCGGTTTGTTAACAAAATGTAAAAGAGCGTCGTAGCATCTGCACTTGCATAATAAAGAAATAAATACACGCTATATTCACAAGTTGTCGGGAGCAGGACACTTTATTAACTTATTCTGTTACGGTAAAGAATACCGGACAGCTGAGTCAAGCACGTTGTCCCATGAACTATGGAAGCCCCAAAGGGTCAAAACACACTCACTTCGTGTAGAAACGTCCATCAAACCATTGGATAGTATTACTACCTAGTATGTGAGTGAATAAAACTCCCTTACAGTTTTCTCTTGTCCCAGCAGTTTTTAACATAAGTACATTTAGCATAAAATGTGTTCACCATTTTAATTGTAACATTTCACTTAAAAATCCTTGTTTTCTATAACATTTACACAGATTTTTTTTAATGCGATTAATCGCGATTAACTATATGAAATTCTGAGATTAATCGCGATTAAAAAATTTAATCGTTTGACAGCCCTAATACAGGGGTTGGACAAAATAACTGAAACACCTGTCATTTTAGTGTGGGAGGTTTCATGGCTAAATTGGACCAGTCTGGTGGCCAATCTTCATTAATTGCACATTGCACCAGTAAGAGCAGAGTGTGAAGGTTCAATTAGCAGGGTAAGAGCACAGTTTTGCTCAAAATATTGCAATGCACACAACATTATGGGTGACATACCAGAGTTCAAAAGAGGACAAATTGTTGGTGCACGTCTTGCTGGCGCATCTGTGACCAAGACAGCAAGTCTTTGTGATGTATCAAGAGCCACGGTATCCAGGGTAATGTCAGCATACCACCAAGAAGGACAAACCACATCCAACAGGATTAACTGTGGACGCAAGAGGAAGCTGTCTGAAAGGGATGTTCGGGTGCTAACCCGGATTGTATCCAAAAAACATAAAACCATGGCTGCCCAAATCACGGCAGAATTAAATGTGCACCTCAACTCTCCTGTTTCCACCAGAACTGTCCGTCGGGAGCTCCACAGGGTCAATATACACGGCCGGGCTGCTATAGCCAAACCTTTGGTCACTCGTGCCAATGCCAAACGTCGGTTTCAATGGTGCAAGGAGCGCAAATCTTGGGCTGTGGACAATGTGAAACATGTATTGTTCTCTGATGAGTCCACCTTTACTGTTTTCCCCACATCCGGGAGAGTTACGGTGTGGAGAAGCCCCAAAGAAGCGTACCACCCAGACTGTTGCATGCCCAGAGTGAAGCATGGGGGTGGATCAGTGATGGTTTGGGCTGCCATATCATGGCATTCCCTTGGCCCAATACTTGTGCTAGATGGGCGCGTCACTGCCAAGGACTACCGAACCATTCTGGAGGACCATGTGCATCCAATGGTTCAAACATTGTATCCTGAAGGCGGTGCCGTGTATCAGGATGACAATGCACCAATACACACAGCAAGACTGGTGAAAGATTGGTTTGATGAACATGAAAGTGAAGTTGAACATCTCCCATGGCCTGCACAGTCACCAGATCTAAATATTATTGAGCCACTTTGGGGTGTTTTGGAGAAGCGAGTCAGGAAACGTTTTCCTCCACCAGCATCACGTAGTGACCTGGCCACTATCCTGCAAGAAGAATGGCTTAAAATCCCTCTGACCACTGTGCAGGACTTGTATATGTCATTTCCAAGACGAATTGACGCTGTATTGGCCGCAAAAGGAGGCCCTACACCATACTAATAAATTATTGTGGTCTAAAACCAGGTGTTTCAGTTATTTTGTCCAACCCCTGTATATTTATACCTATAAGCAATAAGTGTGGTTAAACACCCAAACTCAGTAATTAGTTGGAGTGTTCATATACATTTGACCATTTAGTGTACAAACCCAATTCCAAAAAAAGTTGGTCAGTGCTGAAAATGCAGATACAGTGTTATCTTGAAACCCATGTTAGTAAGTTCTGGAAGTGGCGTTGAGTTTAAAAGGCGTTGAGTTTCAAGGTATTTTCCACATAAGTATGTATAGGAAACCTGTTAATGTGTTCCATAGCCTGCATATATTTTAGGCTTATGTAAAATAAGGGGGTTGTTTTTGACACTTTTACACTAAAACAACACAAATATTATATGGAAACACTTAAATACAATTGGAAAACATTAAAAATCAATAAAAATACAATAAACCTGCACTTTACCTTTACTTCTTTATTGTTTCCTTATGCCTTTTAATCATGAAGATGTTTGGTCTTGGAATACCATATTCCTTAGTGAGTTCAGTAAGGGCACATTCATGTGAGAAGTGGCAAAACCGCTTTTGCGCTGGCTGTGCCGTTATTTTCGTAATGGTGTGCATTATGTGCATATGGTGCATCAAAAAGAGAATCAGAAAATGATGACTGCATACTTTTGTTTATGTGAAGACTGAAGAATGGGCAAATATTCCACTTGCAAAACTGCAACAATTAGTATTCTCAGTTTCCAAGCATTCAAGAATGTAATTAATAGGAAAGTCTATTAGGGCCTAGGTATACGTATACAGTGTATCACAAAAGTGAGTACACCCCTCACATTTCTGTAAATATTTCATTATATCTTTTCATGGGACAACACTATAGAAATGAAACTTGGATATAACTTAGAGTAGTCAGTGTACAGCTTGTATAGCAGTGTAGATTTACTGTCTTCTGAAAATAACTCAACACACAGCCATTAATGTCTAAATAGCTGGCAACATAAGTGAGTACACCCCACAGTGAACATGTCCAAATTGTGCCCAAATGTGTCGTTGTCCCTCCCTGGTGTCATGTGTCAAGGTCCCAGGTGTAAATGGGGAGCAGGGCTGTTAAATTTGGTGTTTTGGGTACAATTCTCTCATACTGGCCACTGGATATTCAACATGGCACCTCATGGCAAAGAACTCTCTGAGGATGTGAAAAATAGAATTGTTGCTCTCCACAAAGATGGCCTGGGCTATAAGAAGATTGCTAACACCCTGAAACTGAGCTACAGCATGGTGGCCAAGGTCATACAGCGGTTTTCCAGGACAGGTTCCACTCGGAACAGGCTTCGCCAGGGTCGACCAAAGAAGTTGAGTCCACGTGTTCGGCGTCATATCCAGAGGTTGGCTTTAAAAAATAGACACATGAGTGCTGCCAGCATTGCTGCAGAGGTTGAAGACGTGGGAGGTTAGCCTGTCAGTGCTCAGACCATACGCCGCACACTGCATCAACTCGGTCTGCATGGTCGTCATCCCAGAAGGAAGCTGACGCACAAAAAAAGCCAGCAAACAGTTTGCTGAAGACAAGCAGTCCAAGAACATGGATTACTGGAATGCCCTGTGGTCTGACGAGACCAAGAAAAACTTGTTTGGCTCAGATGGTGTCCAGCATGTGTGGCGGCGCCCTGGTGAGAAGTACCAAGACAACTGTATCTTGCCTACAGTCAAGCATGGTGGTGGTAGCATCATGGTCTTGGGCTGCATGAGTGTTGCTGGCACTGGGGAGCTGCAGTTCATTGAGGGAAACATGAATTCCAACATGTACTGTGACATTCTGAAACAGAGCATGATCCCCTCCCTTCGAAAACTGGGCCTCATGGCAGTTTTCCAACAGGATAACGACCCCAAACACAACCTCCAAGATGACAACTGCCTTGCTGAGGAAGCTGAAGGTAAAGGTGATGGACTAAACCCAATTGAGCACCTGTGGCGCATCCTCAAGTGGAAGGTGGAGGAGTTCAAGGTGTCTAACATCCACCAGCTCCGTGATGTCATCATGGAGGAGTGGAAGAGGATTCCAGTAGCAACCTGTGCAGCTCTGGTGAATTCCATGCCCAGGAGGGTTAAGGCAGTGCTGGATAATAATGGTGGTCACACAAAATATTGACACTTTGGGCACAATTTGGACATGTTCACTGTGGGGTGTACTCACTTATGTTGCCAGCCATTTAGACATTAATAGCTGTGTGTTGAGTTATTTTCAGAAGACAGTAAATCTACACTGCTATACAAGTTGTACACTGACTACTCTAAGTTATATCCAAGTTTTATTTCTATAGTGTTGTCCCATGAAAAGATATAATAAAATATTTGCAGAAATGTGAGGGGTGTACTCACTTTTGTGATACACTGTAGTTCTCAGCAGACCAGAGCAATTCAATTTAATGAAAGACAGTTTCAAATTGACCAATCACATCTTTCCTCTAAATGATTTGACATTGGCAAGTTTTAAGTTTATTTGTCATTTGTACCAATGTTAGCAGCAGTTGTACATTAAAATGTGTGTTGGGAGGCTTGCAAGCTCTACAATTGTGTAAACACGGTGGCTCACAGCAAGAAGGTCCTGGGTTTGATCCGCAGTTGGGGTGGTCCGGGTTCTATCTGTGTGGAGTTTGCATGTTCTCCCCCTGTCTGCGTGGGTTTACTCTGGGTGCTCCGGTTTCCTCCCACAGTCCAAAGACATGCAAGTGAGGTGTATTGGAGATACAAAATTGTCCATGACTGTTTGACATTAACCTTGTGAACTGATGAACCTTGTGTAATGAGTAACTACCTGTCCTGTCATGAATGTAACCAAAGTGTGTAAAGCATGATGTTAAAATCCTAATAATAAATAATAAAACTATACAACACTTCATCCAAAGATCTGCATTGTGCTTGGTAACATAAGGCTTAGCCAAAGAAACCCATGCCATGAAGGTCCCAGCACACAGTTTTTGTGCTGAAGTTAATGCTAGAGGAGGTCTGAAACGCTGAAATTATTGAGTCAGCAGAGCAACTTTTACCTACTATGTGCCTCAACACTCTGTGGCTCCTGCTCTGTAACATTACATGATCTATACTGTATATATAAATACATTTGTTAAATTAGGTGTACCCTGTAAATGTGTTTATCCTAAGGCTGCTGTATGCTGTACTGTTACAATTAAAGTTCAGTTGTGCTAAGTTTTAACGTTAGTAAAGATTAGTAAATGGAAAATGAACACTGTCTTATTATTAGTCAGGTAACTATTATTCATGGAACTTAAGATCATAAAGTAAGATAAGCCATCACTGGTAGAACATAAGCAAATGTCAGAATGTCACACACACACACACACGCCCACACAGAAAATAAATAGACTAAATCCTATTAGAAATGTTTATTTTTGTATTTTTTTTCCAGTTGACTTTTGGTTAGTTGCTTAAGCCTTCTTCCTGTCAATTTTATAAAATTATGGAAGTAAATCTGTCTCATCAGATTTTGAAATTTAAAAGCCTTTGAATTTTGATTACTGAACTTTAAGCCTTTGAATTTTGATTACTGAACTTTTTTTGCCTCAGAATTCAACCCACACATTTTACAATAACTCATTTTCACTTTCATTTTTCGATGTTAACAAATTCAAAATCAAAAATTCAAGTTTATAAAATTCAAATAATATATATTCAGGTTGCTCAAATTCGATAGGTCAAATTCAGATCACAAAATTCAGATTAAAAAATTCAGACTAAACATCCGGGACACGCAGGATGAGCAATCGATTCCAGAGCCGTAGAGAGAACAGAGTAGCGACACTCCCATAGAGAACCGCTGTGACGGGGGCGGGACAGCTCCGGGTGGAGCTCTGTTCATTTCCACTACTGAGCAGCATTTTCAGCTGTATGTTGCTTTGTTTTAAAAAAAATTATGAATTTGATGTCATTAATATACTTAATCCTGTTATTGTTTAGCATTTGCTCAGCACTAAATGTTACATGTTTATCTTAATTAATAGGTATAACCGAATTTAGCTTAGTCAATTAAGCTTAATTAATGACACTAGAGTCTTTTCACCTAAAATTGATTAATTAAAAGTTGATTAATCAAGAGTCTTGTTACAGAAATGATCATAAAATATTAGAGCCATAATAAATCATGCTACTTTTACTTTCATACTTAAGTACATTTGAAGGTAAATACTTTAGTACTTATACTCAGTGAAGTGGAGGTAAAGAGTATTTTACTTTTACTACTACTTTTACTGGAGTAATATTTTACCTTGGATATCTCTACTTCGACTCAGCTACATTGTTTGTGTACCTTGTCCACCACATACATTAGACAAAATGAACTAGTACATATTAATTATGAATTAATTCATGTATTACATGTAGGAATCAATTATTAATCACTCATGAAATAAGAGATGAATGAATGCTTTTTCATGTACCTGCACTATAATGTTAAAGGTGCGGTAGTGTGTTTATTAACCTGTTCATTCAGTGCAGGTAAACCTTATGAATCCAGCCACATGGCTTAGTGTTTAACCAAAATGATGATTATTATTATTATTATGAATCCTCAGGAAAGTGAAGGGAGATTATAGTTTATGCAAAAAAAAAAAAAAGCTCTTTAATCTCTGTACTGTATATCGTCTCTACTACTTAATGATATCACATTATGTAATGTATGATTTTCATACTTAAGTATGAAAGTAAAAGTAGCATGATTTATTGTGGTTCTAATGTTTTATTATCATTTCTGTAACAAGACTCTTGATTAATCAACTCATTTTAGGTGAAAAGACTCTAGTGTCATTAATTAAGCTTAATTGACTAAGCTAAATTCGGTTATACCTATTAATTAAGATAAACATGTAACATTTAGTGCTGAGCAAATGCTAAACAATAACAGGATTAAGTATATTAATGACATCAAATTCATAATTTTTTTTAAAACAAAGCAACATACAGCTGAAAATGCTGCTCAGTAGTGGAAATGAACAGAGCTCCACCCGGAGCTGTCCCGCCCCCGTCACAGCGGTTCTCTATGGGAGTGTCGCTACTCTGTTCTCTCTACGGCTCTGGAATCGATTGCTCATCCTGCGTGTCCCGGATGTTTAGTCTGAATTTTTTAATCTGAATTTTGTGATCTGAATTTGACCTATCGAATTTGAGCAACCTGAATATATATTATTTGAATTTTATAAACTTGAATTTTTGATTTTGAATTTGTTAACATCGAAAAATGAAAGTGAAAATGAGTTATTGTAAAATGTGTGGGTTGAATTCTGAGGCAAAAAAAGTTCAGTAATCAAAATTCAAAGGCTTTTAAATTTCAAAATCTGATGAGACAGATTTACTTCCATATAAAATACATTAAATAAAATTACAAAACATTCCATAGAGTTAACTGTTCACACCAGGCTTATTAAAATGTAAAAATGTTTTTAATGTATGCCTCAAAAAGGTTATATATATATATTTTTTTATACTTTCCATGATGATGATCATGGTGTTCACAATCTTTAATTATTAACCAGCTGCTTGCTGGAATTTTTTGAGTTTTTGGTTACTCTATGACTTTGAAACACACTCCTTTATGTTTTCTTCACTAGCAAGTACATTTTGGTTTAGGCTATTTAAATTATAGAAGAAGAAACGTGCCTAGACCCTGATCAAAGTGATAGTTTCCTGGAAGATTGACAGCCCACAGACCACAGATAGCTTTTAAAGAATCCCAGCACTGGGGGTTTTTGCATTGTTTTAATTAAACCATTATCGGAGGTACTCAACCATGTCATGTAAAAATATGCAAAACTATGAAATGTACAGGACATTCAGTATCATCACTGTTTGAATGTAATCTGTATAGCCATTACAGCAAATTTAAGCAAATCGTTGGTATTATACAGTTACAGTACTTAATATTTATTTTAGTGTTAGATGCTGTATGGTTGCAGTATAAATGCATTGTGTTGCTGCTACTTCATTAATATTTTACAAATTAATATGCCTAAATATACAGTATATATACACTGATCAACCATAACATTAAAACCACCTCCTTGTTTCTACACTCACTGTCCATCTGAATTCAATGTATCAAAAGTCAGCATTTGGTTAGATATACACACTTTACTTTGTTATGTTGCCATTCCTTTTTCACCACACTTAAAAGACATTTTGGCACTGAGGATACCAAGCAATTTAGTGTTTCAGGTTTTATTTTGTCCCATTCTTCCTGCAAACCTTTACCTTTTTCTTCCGCAGCCATGCCTTTGTAATGTGTGCAGCATGTGGTTTTGCATTATTGTCTTGTTAAAAAATGCATGGACTTCTCTGGAAAAGATGAAGGCAGCGTATGTTGCTGTAAGTTCTCAATGTACGTTTCTGCATTAATGCTGCCATCAAAGAAGTGTTAATTACCTTTGCCAAGGGCACTGACACAGCCCCATACCATGACAGACCCTGGCTTTTTGACTTGTTGCTGACAAAGGTCTGGATGGTCCTTTTTGTCTTCGGTCTGGAGCACACGGCGTACATTTTTTCCAAAAAAGACCTGGAATGCTACTTCATATAACCACAATACACGTTTCCACTGTGTGATGGTCCATCCTAGATGCCTCAGAGCCCAGAGAAGTCGACGCCACTTCTGGACATGGTTAACATAAGGTATCTTTTTTTGCACAGTAAAGTTTTAAATCCCTTCCAATCTTTCTTTGAGGTACATTGTTTTTAAACATTTCAATAATTTTTTCATGCATTTGTTGACAAACTGGAGATCCTTTGATCATCTTTGCTCATCAAAGACTCATGCTTCTTTTGTACCAAACCATGATTATAATCACCTGTTGACATTACCTGTTTGGAATCACATCATTATTTAGTTTTTTTTTTATCTCATTACTAGCCCTAAATTGCAGGAATGGAGGTATATTAACAAATGAAATGAAGCTGAGCAGACAAAACATGAAGTATCTTGGGTTCAAACCATCTGCAATCAAATAAAAGTCAAAGTAAATGTAAGGAACAGTGCATTTCTATTTTAGTTGCATTTTCCATACTGTGATTTAGGGTTGTAAATAACATATTAAAAAACATATCTGAGTGGTGCATATCAATGGAAAATGAAATTATGAAATCATGAAACATGATTTAATTTCTATAAGAAACAAAATTATTTAACACTCATTTCACTTGAGTGAAAATGGAATTGCCCCTTGTTACTCACTCAATTAAGTTCACCAAATTACTAAGTAATACAATTTATCTAATTGAGCACAACCAGTGGGCTCAGTTGCTTAATGTTTAGTAGGAAAAAAATGTGACAGTAAGAAACCCATTCTTTGTTTAGACTTTTTATAATATTCCAGTATAACATCATTGTGTTTTTTTATTACAGATTTACAAATTTTTCAAACATTTTTTAGGATTCATTACAATCACAACAGCTTACTTCTTAGATGCTGTTAAAAAGAAAAGAAAGCTGTGTGTCGTGGTTAGCAGCAGATCATTCTAAAAGAAATCCTGTATGGAAAAAGCTGCTTTTAAACTTGCGGTGTGAAAAGATGACAGCAGATAAAGAGCGGAAGGAAGTGAGATTAAGGAGGTACAGTGCTGTGTGTAGTCACAGCACACTCTCCTACATGAGGGTAAGAGAGAGCACACACTGACTGTGTGAAAGACCAATAATGAAACACTGGATGTGCTGTTTACACTTAATCCTGTCCATAATGCTCTGCTCTCAATCCAGGGTCAAATGTTCTACTGTGGGTAAGTGATTTTATGTTTTACCCCTTTTTCTTTTTTCAGTTAACAGTTTCTTTGCTCGAAATCTGGAATTAAGAAGATAAATAAAATCTACATAACATGAAGTAGGACTATTGGAATTTATTAAAATAATAAAAGTTATATAAAAATAAATGTAATAAATCTAGTCAAATGTATTTGTCAAGCCTATTTACAGCAGAACATTCTTAAAAAAGCTTTGATACAGGTCCACAACTCCAAACTCACTCTTAAAGTGACAATAATCTCAGTAAATATTAAGGTAAATAAAAACTTGAGAGGATCAAGACTCAAAAGCAACCAGCCTTACTTGGACCAATCCTCCACATATAATGAATGTCAGTTAAACATTTACCCTATTAATAATTAGCAATAATAATTAGCAATGACTGAGCCCACAAACAGCTCATGGACACTAGGGCATACTTTATCATATACATTAAGGTAGAAAACCACCTACTCAAGTTCACATGCATCATTACTAGGTTGCAAAGGGGAAAGCCACATCAAAAGCCATAGTTTTAACCTCCAGGTAGAAATCCAGTCTGCAAAGAAAAATCCGCTTTTTATAGCATAATGGAATATGAGTGGTATATGACTGTTTTTTCCTATTAATACAGACCCATATAATATAAACATTAGCAACACATCAAATTCTATAAAAGTGGCATGGAGGAATCCAGACAATACCAAGAGTGACCTGTGCTATAGAACCCATTTGCAGTACAGGAACAGCTGTGGCTCATTCTGGCAGGTACTGCATGTCTGAGAACAGATTAATGAGCACTGTTATCCAAAAACGCACAAAAAGGTGATACCAATACCACAGTTGTTTTGCATTCTTTATAGAATTATACAGACTTACAGAGCTTCGCCCTTGTGCTGCCTGCTCTGGATATGAAGAAGAATTATGTATTCAGAATAAGGATGCGACTGTATTGTATCCAGCAGAACTGGGGAGAATGGAGTCCAGAAAAATACTGGAAAAATAACACAGGTACAGGTTTCCTCTTTTATCTAGTTCTGGAATGCGGACATTTGAATAAACCTGCTAGCAACTGTTGTTTTTTAAAATATACTGAATGGGTTTCATTAATAGAGCATTTATAAATATACACCGATCAGCCAAAACATTAAAACCACCTCCTTGTTTCTACACTCACTGTCCATTTTATCAGCTAATACTACAGAGCAGTTATTTTTTGGGTGGTGGGTCATTCTCAGCACTGCAGTGACACTGACATGGTGGTGGTGTTGTAGTGTGTGTTGTGCTGGTATGAGTGGATAAGACACAGCAGCACTGAGGAGTTTTTAAACACCTGAGAATAGTCCACCAACCAAAAATATCCAGCCAACAGCACCCTGTGGGCAGCATCCTGTGACCACTGATAAAGGTCTTAAAGCAATAGATGAGCGATCGTCTCTG
This sequence comes from Trichomycterus rosablanca, assembly GCF_030014385.1. NCBI lineage: Eukaryota > Metazoa > Chordata > Actinopteri > Siluriformes > Trichomycteridae > Trichomycterus > Trichomycterus rosablanca. The sequence continues at coordinate 19,683,047 of NC_085999.1, forward strand.
ACTTTACATCTACAAGGTGAACCAACTAGGTGGGAATGTGTAATAGAGTGGACAGTGAGTGGACATGGTATTTAAAAACTCCAGCAGCGCTGCTGTGTCTGATTCACTCATACCAGCACAACACACATTAACACACCACCACCATGTCAGTGTCACTGCACTGCTGAGAATGATCCACCACCTAAATAATACCTGCTCTGTGGTGGTCATGGGAAAGTCCTGACCGTTGAAGAACAGCATGAAAGGGGGCTAACCAAGCATGCAGAGAAACAGATGGACTACAGTCAGTAATTGTAGAACTACAAAGTGCTTCTATATGGTAAGTAGAGCTGATAAAATAGCCAGTCAGTGTAGAAACAAGGAGGTGGTTTTAATATTATGGCTGATTGGTATTTGTAAGAAGCTTGTTTTTAATTGTAATCACTCACTGCACCTGCTTAATACTATCACATGGTATTAAACCGTGTATTAAATACGTAGATGGCAGCATTGGGTTGCTTTTATGGGGTGCTTTACAGTGTTAAGGAAAGGGTATAAATTAAAAGAACATATCCCTCCAGAGCGCATGCAAACTCAGACTGGGGTGAGAGGCCAAAATGTACAGCCAAAACAACACTAAAGTAGGTGAAAGTGAAAGTAAAGTATGTGAATATGAATAATCTTTAGTAACCCAGCCAACCCCCAAACTTAATTCCCTGTAAAAAAAATTGTGAAAAGACCTGAAGATGGCATTTTACAGAGGCTTGTCATCCAGTCTGAGGGAGCTTAAGAGGTTTATTCAATGAACAATGGAATAAACCGTCCAGATCCAAGTGTGCAAGGCTCAAGAAATGTTCCAAAATAATATCCTCAAAACAAAAAAGTGTGCAAAAAGTCAAGGGGTCTGAATCTATTCTAAAGCCATTGTATGTTAGCTATACAAGTGATCTGGCAATAAGTTCTTGGAGATGTGAGATTTTACAGCAAGGTGAGGCAACAGCAGGGCCGGAGTGGGCCCCTATTTCAGCCCTGGCCTCTCCATGCCTACTCGGTTCACCAGCAGGATCAGACTGGCTTATCTGCTGCTCTGAGGCTAAAAAAAAAATCATTAAGGGTTAGCTTATTTTGCTGAATAATACAGAGCCCCTTAGTACGGAGCCCCTTAGGGGTCACTAAGGAAAAAAAATATGTGAAGACAAAATCCGTACCCTCAGTTTAGTAAACCGTACGCACGGTTTAGTAATCCGTACCCTCGGTTTAGTAATCCGTACCCTCAGTTTAGTAAACCGTACGCACGGTTTAGTAATCCGTACCCTCGGTTTAGTAATCCGTACCCTCAGTTTAGTAATCCGTACGCACGGTTTAGTAATCCGTACCCTCAGTTTAGTAAACCGTACGCACGGATTTGTCAACTGTACTCTTAGTTTAAAGTCCGTCCGCGGTCACGCTATGATGATAGCTCGTGTTATTTATGATTGTGTGGGTGGCATTTGATAAGATTTTGATTTGACTTTTTAATAAGTTTGCTATCCCATCACCCCAGATTACTACAGTAAAAATGTCTGAAATGTATTCCATTAATAAAAGAGTTAATGCTCTTAAAGAAAAAAGTGGAGTGATTTGATAATAATTTGATTTGCTTATTTTATTAGACCTTTCAAATTGGTCTATAACAATTCCACTTGTTTTAATGGAATTTTAAAATTATTTATTTGCATAATTTGACCATGTCATGTGCTTTTGTTGCCAATATATATATATATATATATATATAATCTAATATACAGTATAGTATATTAAGCTGTAAAAAGATGCTTTATCCTGATCAATGCTTCGCAACTGTATTACCGTAAAACGGGGTTTAGGCGCACAGTAAAACTTGTAGCGCAGATAGCGTGACCGCGGACGGACTTTAAACTAAGAGTACAGTTTACAAATCCGTGCGTACGGTTTACTAAACTGATGGTACGGATTACTAAACCGTGCGTACGGTTTACTAAACCGAGGGTACGGTTTACTAAACTGAGGGTACGGATTACTAAACCGTGCGTACGGTTTACTAAACCGAGGGTACGGATTTTGTCTTCACATATTTATTTTCCTTAGTGACCCCTAAGGGGCTCCGCTCTACGGAGATATGCTTTATTCTCTTCAATGCTTCGCAACTGTATTACCGTAAAACGGGGTGTGGGCGCACAGTAAAACTTGTAGCGCAGACAATCCGTGCGTACGGTTTACTAAACCGAGGGTACGGATTACTAAACCGTGCGTACGGTTTACTAAACCGAGGGCACGGATTACTAAACCGAGGGTACGGTTTACTAAACCGAGGGTACGGATTACTAAACCGAGGGTACGGATTACTAAACCGAGGGTACGGTTTACTAAACCGAGGGTACGGATTACTACGGAGCCCCTTAGGGGTCACTAAGGAAAAAAATATATATGAAGAGCGTAATCCGTACCCTCGGTTTAGTAATCCGTACCCTCGGTTTAGTAAACCGTACCCTCGGTTTAGTAATCCGTACCCTCGGTTTAGTAAACCGTACCCTCGGTTTAGTAATCCGTACCCTCGGTTTAGTAAACCGTACCCTCTGTTTAGTAAACCGTACCCTCGGTTTAGTAATCCGTACCCTCGGTTTAGTAAACCGTACCCTCAGTTTAGTAAACCGTACCCTCGGTTTAGTAATCCGTACCCTCGGTTTAGTAAACCGTACCCTCAGTTTAGTAAACCGTACCCTCGGTTTAGTAATCCGTACCCTCGGTTTAGTAAACCGTACGCACGGATTGTCTGCGCTACAAGTTTTACTGTGCGCCCACACCCCGTTTTACGGTAATACAGTTGCGAAGCATTGAAGAGGATAAAGCATCTTTTTGCAGCTTAATATACTATATATTAGATATAATAACACACACACACACACACACATATATATATATATATATATATATATATATATATATATATATATATATATATATACAGTATATGTGTGTGTGTTATTATATCTAATATATAGTATATTAAGCTGCAAAAAGATGCTTTATCCTCTTCAATGCTTCGCAACTATATATATAAATATATATATATATATATATATATATATATATATATATAGAGGCAACAAAAGACATACCATGGTAAAATTATTCAAATGTAAAATTTTAAAATTCCATTAAAACAAGTGGAATTGTTACAGACCAATTTGAAAGGTCTAAAATAAGCAAATCAAATTATTATCAAAGCACTCCACTTTTTTCTTTAAGAGCATTAACTCTTTTATTAATGGAATACATTTCATACATCTTTACTGTAGTAATCTGGGGTGATGGGATAGCAAACTTATTAAAAAGTCAAATCAATAACAATAAATAAACAATAAATAAATAAATAAATAAATAACACTAGTACTTATCTTGTGATTTTGAGACTATTTTACCCTAGGAATTTAGAATAATAGGATTGCAAACCAACGTAAAGTAAAATGCAAATCAAATTATTATCAAATCACCCCATCAGACTCTTAAAGAATACTTCTACTTACTGACTTTATGAGTCTCAGACATTTATACTGTACATTTCACTTTACGTTAGTTTGCAATCCTATTATTCTAAATTCCTAAGGTAAAATACTCTCAAATCACAAGCTGAGTACTCGTGTTATTTATGATTGTGGGGTGGCATTTGATAAGATTTTGATTTGACTTTTTAATAAGTTTGCTATCCCATCACCCCAGCTGTAAAAATATGCTTTATTCTCTTCAATGCTTCGCAACTGTATTACCGTAAAACGGGGTGTGGGCGCACAGTAAAACTTGTAGCGCAGACAATCCGTGCGTACGGTTTACTAAACCGAGGGTACGGATTACTAAACCGTGCGTACGGTTTACTAAACTGAGGGTACGGATTACTAAACCGAGGGTACGGTTTACTAAACCGTGCGTACGGTTTACTAAACCGAGGGTACGGATTACTAAACCGAGGGTACGGATTACTAAACCGTGCGTACGGTTTACTAAACTGAGGGTACGGATTACTAAACTGAGGGTACGGATTACGCTCTTCATATTTTTCCTTAGTGACCCCTAAGGGGCTCCGTAGATTACTAAACCGAGGGTACGGATTACTAAACCGTGCGTACGGTTTACTAAACTGAGGGTACGGATTTTGTCTTCACATATTTTGAAGAGGATAAAGCATCTTTTTGCAGCTTAATATACTATATATTAGATATAATAACACACACACATATACTGTATATATATATACAGTGTATCACAAAAGTGAGTACACCCCTCACATTTCTGCAGATATTTAAGTATATCTTTTCATGGGACAACACTGACCAAATGACACTTTGACACAATGAAAAGTAGTCTGTGTGCAGCTTATATAACAGTGTAAATTTATTCTTCCCTCAAAATAACTCAATATACAGCCATTAATGTCTAAACCACCGGCAACAAAAGTGAGTACACCTCTAAGAGACTACACCCCTAAATGTCCAAATTGAGCACTGCTTGTCATTTTTCCTCCAAAATGTCATGTGATTTGTTAGTGTTACTAGGTCTCAGGTGTGCATAGGGAGCAGGTGTGTTCAATTTAATAGTACAGCTCTCACACTCTCTCATACTGGTCACTGAAAGTTCCAACATGGCACCTCATGGCAAAGAACTCTCTGAGGATCTTAAAGACGAATTGTTGCGCTACATGAAGATGGCCAAGGCTACAAGAAGATTGCCAACACCCTGAAACTGAGCTGCAGCACAGTGGCCAAGATCATCCAGCGTTTTAAAAGAGCAGGGTCCACTCAGAACAGACCTCGCGTTGGTCGTCCAAAGAAGCTGAGTGCACGTGCTCAGCGTCACATCCAACTGCTGTCTTTGAAAGATAGGCGCAGGAGTGCTGTCAGCATTGCTGCAGAGATTGAAAAGGTGGGGGGTCAGCCTGTCAGTGCTCAGACCATACGCCGCACACTACATCAAATTGGTCTGCATGGCTGTCACCCCAGAAGGAAGCCTCTTCTGAAGTCTCTACACAAGAAAGCCCGCAAACAGTTTGCTGAAGACATGTCAACAAAGGACATGGATTACTGGAACCATGTCCTATGGTCTGATGAGACCAAGATTAATTTGTTTGGTTCAGATGGTCTCAAGCATGTGTGGCGGCAATCAGGTGAGGAGTACAAAGATAAGTGTGTCATGCCTACAGTCAAGCATGGTGGTGGGAATGCCATGGTCTGGGGCTGCATGAGTGCAGCAGGTGTTGGTGAGTTACATTTCATTGAGGGACACATGAACTCCAATATGTACTGTGAAATACTGAAGCAGAGCATGATCCCCTCCCTCCGGAAACTGGGTCGCAGGGCAGTGTTCCAGCATGATAATGACCCCAAACACACCTCTAAGACGACCACTGCTTTATTGAAGAGGCTGAGGGTAAAGGTGATGGACTGGCCAAGCATGTCTCCAGACCTAAACCCAATAGAACATCTTTGGGGCATCCTCAAGCGGAAGGTGGAGGAGCGCAAAGTCTCGAATAAACGCCAGCTCCGTGATGTCGTCATGGAGGAGTGGAAAAGCATTCCAGTGGCAACCTGTGAAGCTCTGGTAAACTCCATGCCCAGGAGAGTTAAGGCAGTTCTGGGAAATAATGGTGGCCACACAAAATATTGACACTTCAGGAACTTTCACTAAGGGGTGTACTCACTTTTGTTGCTGGTGGTTTAGACATTAATGGCTGTATATTGAGTTATTTTGAGGGAAGAATAAATTTATGCTGTTATATAAGCTGCACACAGACTACTTTTCATTGTGTCAAAGTGTCATTTTGTCAGTGTTGTCCCATGAAAAGATATACTTAAATATCTGCAGAAATTTGAGGGGTGTACTCACTTTTGTGATACACTGTATATATATATATATATATATATATATATATATATATATATATATATATATATATATATATATAGAGGCAACAAAAGACATACCATGGTAAAATTATTCAAATGTAAAATTTTTTAATTCCATTAAAACAAGTGGAATTGTTACAGACCAATTTGAAAGGTCTAAAATAAGCAAATCAAATTATTATCAGAGCACTCCACTTTTTTCTTTAAGAGCATTAACTCTTTTATTAATGGAATACATTTCAGACATCTTTACTGTAGTAATCTGGGGTGATGGGATAGCAAACTTATTAAAAAGTCAAATCAATAACAATAAATAAACAATAAATAAATAAATAACACTAGTACTTATCTTGTGATTTTGAGACTATTTTACCCTAGGAATTTAGAATAATAGGATTGCAAACCAACGTAAAGTAACATGCAAATCAAATTATTATCAAATCACCCCATCAGACTCTTAAAGAATACTTCTACTTACTGACTTTATGAGTCTCAGACATTTATACTGTACATTTCACTTTACGTTAGTTTGCAATCCTATTATTCTAAATTCCTAAGGTAAAATACTCTCAAATCACAAGCTGAGTACTCGTGTTATTTATGATTGTGGGGTGGCATTTGATAAGATTTTGATTTGACTTTTTAATAAGTTTGCTATCCCATCACCCCAGCTGTAAAAAGATGCTTTATTCTCTTCAATGCTTCGCAACTGTATTACCGTAAAACGGGGAGTGGGCGCACAGTAAAACTTGTAGCGCAGACAATCCGTGCGTACGGTTTACTAAACCGAGGGTACGGATTACTAAACCGAGGGTACGGTTTACTAAACCGAGGGTACGGATTACTAAACCGAGGGTACGGTTTACTAAACCGAGGGTACGGATTTTGTCTTCACATATTTTTTTTCCTTAGTGACCCCTAAGGGGCTCCGTATCTACGTTATATTTTACATTACAAATAACTATGTTAGTTTAAATAACTCTGTTAGACTACCTGTCCCTTCAGTAGTCATGAATCATCAGATAAAACACAGCACCAAAGCTTCATCAGTCCCGCACATGCTGCTGCTTTAATATAAGCTCCGATACACTGAGTCCAGTGTTACAAAAGTGAAACAAGCTTTAAAGCCTCGGTATACCGTCCCTAATAAACAATGTTTTGTCCATTTTGTGTTAATTATTTTCATTATTTCGCTTTTGTTGTTCTTGTGGGAATTCCTTAGATGTTTAGAAGAGCGGACGGTAAATAGAGATGCACACGCCACGTCTAACCGTCTGCACAAACAATCTAATAACTTTCCACAAGAAAAACAATAGCAGATCAACTGGATAAATAAATGATTTCCACAAACTAGACAAAACCTTGTTTATCGTCACCATCACAAACTCCGTTCACTTTACCGCTGACAAACAGTTTGATTGACAGCTGGTAAGCAACACGCACTTCCGGTTTATTGTCCCTACCTTTTCCGTCAGAAATGTGCGGCCGAGAAGTGCAAAACAAATGTACATTTTAGAAAACAAAATTACATATGCCGAAAACAAATTTACAAACACTGGGTACCCAAGCACTTGTAAATTTGTTTTTGCTTTTGTTGTAAATGTTGTTTTTGTTTTTTTGTAATTTTGTTTTCTGAAATGTACATTTGTTTTGCACTTCTCGGCCACCGTACTATCGAGATGTGCTACCACTTATTATAATAATATACAGACCTATCGAGATGTGCTGCTTATAGTTTATAATAATATACAGACCTATCGAGATGTGCTGCCTATAGTTTATAATAATATACAGACCTATCGAGATGTGCTACCACTAATTATAATAATATACAGACCTATCGAGATGTGCTACCTATAGTTTATTAATTTTAATAAGAATAGATCGATAAAACTTAAATATTTACTACAGGAATACATTTCGATAGGGCAGGACAAATCGACAGATAGATCTATAAATCTGCGCTTTGGTAGGAAATTTCGATAGGGTAAGACAAATCGACAGAACACCGGCGCTCAAGAAAAGACGACTCGTGGGCCAAACCAACTGAAACATTTGGGAGGGGGGGATTCCCTCAGATGGTAGAACCCATCTGATCTACTGCGATGTAGGTAGGGGCTGCGCTGTAAGATGAATGAATGTAAGAAGAAGATTAGATAAGTGACAGATAAATGTCAAAATTATTTTTTCCATCTAACCGGCCCAAACTCGAGACTGACATGAGCCGGCCCATCGGGAATCCTCCCGAATTTCCCGATTAGCCACTCTGGGCCTGGGCAACAGACACATTTTAAAGAGAACAATTGGAAAGTGCCTAAATAGCTCAAACTGTAGCTTAAAGGCAAAAGCCTCTTGAAGTGTTACAACTCATGGCAGGGCTGGCAATCAAAAATTATTAGTACTAGGGTTCTTCAAAAAGTCTCTGCACTTTTTAAAATCAATTTATTAAGAATTTAAAAAATAAATGACATCACTTTTCTACATACAGTAGTCACCTTCCAATGCATTTTTTCCCAGCGTCGTAGCAACTTTTTAATGCCATCAGCAAAACATGTTTTTGGTTGAGCGTGTAGCCACTGATGCACCGCTGCTTTCACATCATCATCACATGAAAATCTTCCCCTTAAAGCTTTTTTGAGCAGTCCAAAAAGGTGGAAATCAGATGGCACTAAATCTGGACTATAAGCTCTCTCTCAGTCTCTAAGACACGACCAATTACTGCTCCTCTTGCCCTCACTGTTTTTAAAGAAAATATAAAAGTGTGGAAACTTTTTGAAGATCCCTCGTATATCAAATGCCAAAGACGCGTAACTTGGTGTAAAGTGCATGACACCTAGACACCTAATGCAATAATATGCATGTATGTTTAAGAAATTAATGAGGTTACTGTATGATGGCAGCTTTGATATTCTCTGAACAGAGATCTCATGTAAATATTTAACTTCAGTGATGCACAGCAAAGCATTATTCTGAATTGGGTCATCATGGATGCAGAGCCCAAACTGGAAACACACAGGACAGAGTGCTACTCCATACCAGGGCACCATACAATAACACATTCATCTTACACTGTGTGTCAATTTAGACCTTAGGATCTGTTTATGAAGGGTCAGTTTAGTCCTTATGATCTGTTTAAACCTTTCCTGAGGTCTCTGTCTATAAAAAGTTACTCATGCTCCTTCCATGTAGGTTTTCAAGGTATTAGATGTGTTTTGCAACTTTTATAAATATATAAAATGTATATTGAGTGAGTGACTGGGTAAATGTTGTTGCCCTGCTACAGACTGATGCACTCTAAATAGGGTGTATGCCAGCCTTGTACTGTTTCCTTAACCACTAGGCTACAACTGCCCTAGACACCCAGTGCCCTAGTGTCAGATTTACTGCATCCCTGACCTGAATAAAGCGGTTTGTAAAAATGAATAAATGACTATTTTTTTTTTCTTCTTTAGGTCCCTGCATTGCAGTTACCTCACGATTTAGCATAAAGAATTATGTGTTACTAGCTATTTTGCCAGTGGCAGGCTTTCTGCTTGTCTGTGCAATAACACAAGAGCGGTAAGTCTCACTGACCTTTTCAGATTATGCTCATTATACACACATTACACTACCCAACATAGTTCACCGCAACAGGGCTATGTGTTAAAATAAATAAATACATCTTTTTCAAAGGGTAAGAAGATTTGTCCTTCCTATAATTCCAGATCCTATAAAAGCCCAAAACAGAATTTTAGACATTGAAACTTTTCAGGTAAGTCGATCTTACGACGATCTTATAACAATACATTTTAATTTAAGTAAATTCTCAAAATCACTTTACCTGGTTTTTGTAGCACATGAGCAGCTTAACACAGACATTGGAAGAGTTCAAGATATCTGAGATCGAGGTTTATTATGAAAAGGAGGAGGAACCGACTGAACCTACAGACAGTACATGTGATGATCAATCCTCTCAAACTCAGCCTACACACACAGTTCATGGAAAGAATGACATTGGCTTTGCCACAAATAATAGCATGTATTACATTTATTCTTCAGATGCATCTGAGAGCAATATGTTTTCTCACGTTTCTCACTCCACAACAGGATACATTGTCATCTAGCTTCTGCTTGGGGTTATTTAAATGGGAACAATAATAAAAAAAAAATTATGCTGTCAGCAGTGTAAATATTTCTATTTCTGTAATGCAATGAAAGTAAGAATCTGTAATTTGTTAGCATTTACATTTACAACATTTAGCAGATGTTCTTTTCAAAGTGACTTACAAAGGTGCTTCCTTAGTAAACATTTCCCCAGTGCAGTCAGCAGTCTAATAATGCTTTGCAGGAACCCTGTTATAACAAAAGTATGGTTAGAAGAAAATTATTTTTCTTCCCAATCTAGTCATATCCAATTACCCGATTGCATTTTGCTTCTTCTCTACTGATGTTGATCTTTACCCTGGTTGAGGAGAGCCGAGACTAACACACGCCCCCTCCGACACGTGCAGTAGCCGACTGCATCTTTTCACCTGCACAAGGCGAGTTCATATGCGGACCAGCTTTGTGTATGGAGAGACAGACCCTGATCAACCCATTATCCCTCGTCTTTGTGCAGGTGCCATCAATCAGCCAGCAGAGGTCGTAATTGCATCAGTTATGATGCAACAAGCTAATCATTGTTCGTGTAGGTGCCCAGCCTGTCGGATGGCAGAGCTGAGTTTCAAACTGATGAGTTTGAAATGTCAGCTCTGGTGTGCTAGCGTGTTTTGCCGTTGGCCACCTGAGTGTCCAATAGAAGAATCATGAAACACGGGACGTGATAAACTTGTCCATTGTGCCAGTAAGTGGTCTGCACATGAGGTTTGCCTAGGTGTTGAGAGTGGCGTGAGAGCTGTATCTCAGACGTGGAAAGATGTAAATTTCGGGACACATCATCCGCAGTGTACCTTTGAATCAAGGGGTGATTTGGCCTTTCAACAATAAACACCCTCATCAAAGGTGGCCAGCTACAGGGTGATCAAACCTGACCTTGTGTCCCATGTCCAATCATGAGAATTGCCTGGTTATGCAAGGTCCTCTTCCCTGAGTCAAGCCTAGCACTAATCGCATACCTTGTTCATCCTCCTCCTGGATGATTCTCTAATGCAGGGGTGTCAAACTAATTTTCACGGAGGGCCACATCAGCATTATTGTGGCCCTCAAAGGGCCGATTGTAATGTATTCTGCTGTGACTGCAGTCTGTTGTTTTTCTTGGAGGCTATATTCTGCATTTATATTGTTTTCCTTTACCACAGACACAGCCTCATAACACAAGAGACGCACCGTTTTCTCTTCCTGAAGCACAAACTTGTTTTCATATTCATTAAATTTCCTCCTTTTGCTTAATTTTCTTACTTATCTTCTTGTACATTTTGGGATTATGTGTAAATATTTCTTAACATCATCTACTGGCGGGATGTGTCACTTTGCAGGTCACAAAATCAGCATGCATTTTGAGAGATGCAGTTAATGTAGGCTTTTACAGTGTATTTTAAGACAATTGTTTTGCCCTCACTAATAGTTTATCCCCCTTGCTCAGCTAGACAGACAGACAGACAGACAGCTCTCTTCAGAATACAGTCGGTTTTATTTGCTTCCCAGTTGTGTGATACACTGTGTGCACCAGAATGAAGTAAAAATACAAACAATAAAAACAATAAAGAACTTAATACAGTACAAGCACACAGCTGTAGTCAAGTGTTACATCTGGTACAATATGAGATTTAACCAAACGTAAAATAGTGCTAACGAGTTAGCATTTTGTGTAAAGATACTAATTGCTATAGTAACGGTAACAACTGTATTTAATTACGGTAAATTTGTAACTAAAACGCTGTGATATAATCACTAAACATTTACTAACAACTGAGAATATAAATGCCACTACTTACAGACGATGCTTTGGTATTATACTGCAAGATAATTATTTATATTTATTATTATTGTTTACATTACTACCTGCGTTCTTTTCACATGGCTTCTCAGCGAAGGTCAAAGTTAGTTGCCATGACTACGATGTCAACAGTCACACTTAAAGGCGCAGGTGTCCCATTAAATTATAAGTGCGTCTCTGTAACGACTCGAACCATCACAACAATCATACAGTCGTTTAAGCTCTCGCGGGCCACATAAAATGACGTGGCGGGCCGGATCTGGCCAGCGGGCCGTGAGTTTGACACCCCTGCTCTAATGGGATGGGTTGGGGGGGGGGGGGGGGGGGTGGTAGAAAACAATGGTTGAAGAAACCACAAAACCTCTGCATCCCACTTCAACCGGATAGACTTTCGCGTTCCATCCTCATTGCTGAGCATCTGCTGCCAGTTCTGTGTAGCGCAGTTTCTTGTGCTCATAGGCCTCTTCTGTTGAATTCTCCCATGGGACTGTGAGCTCTGTGATGTAAACAGACTTCAGTGAAGGGGACCAGAGTACCAAGTCTGGCCTAAGGGTGGTGACTGCAATCTCAGGTGGAAAAATTAGTTGCTGGCCAATATCGACTAGCATCTTCCAGTCCCGGGCCATGGCTAGCTGTCCAGCTTCTGGTTTAGTAGGGGGATGGTTAGGCTTTTCCTGTCCCTCCCGAATGAAGATTGGGGCCATAATGGAATTGGTTGCTCTCTGGGGCAAGGAGTTAATGGTATTCCTCTTGCTCGCAAGAGCTGCTGCCAGACTCTTGAGGACCTGGTTGTGCCTCCATGTGTAGTGGCCTTGTGTGAGGCTGGTTTTACAGCCGGTCAAGATGTGTTTGAGAGTCGCTGGAGTTGGGCAGAGGGCACAGGTTGGATCCTCGCCATACCGCTGGTGGAGGTTTTTTGGAGATGGGAGCACATCATACGTGGCTCTGATAATGAAGCTGATGTTGCTTGCCTCCATTTCCCAGAGCTCCCTCCAGCTGAGCTTTCTTCTCTCCAAGCCTTCCCACCTCATCCATTGTCCCTGCTTGGCAAGCGAGACAGCCTTTGTGCTTCTTTCCGCCTCCTCCTGACGTCGCAACCACTCAACCACCATTTTCCTCCACTCCGATGCTGTGGCCCTACGCCAGGTTGGCTTACTTGTAGTAAGGCCAAAGCCTCCCCTTCCCAACTGGACGTGCCCTACAATATCGCTGTGCCTCAGGGCTGACGTAGAACATTTTTTGAAAGATACATCAGTCTAGCTAGACACTCACCTGTTCAAGCAGATGGTGGAAGTTCACTTCCACACCTGAATACAGAGAAAAGCCTTGATAGGGTTTAATAAGTTCTTTAAGGTTGGAGCTGGTCCCTTGTTGGCTATGTAGACATGGATCATTGTTTCAAATTGAATGTCTGATGTTACAGGAAGCCAGTGAAGAATGCTCAGCAGTGGGGTGATTGAAAACAAGGCAGGTGACTGACTTTTTTAATCAGTTGCAGCGGTCTGATAGTGGGAGCTGCAGTAGTCAAACCTCACAATGATGCACTTATTTAGACAAGAATGAGAGGCTTCAGTATAGAGGAATGGTCAAATCTTTCTGATGTTGCGTAGGACAAAGCCACACGATCTTGCCAGGTTAGTAGCATGAGCTAAGAGGGACAGCTTGCTATCCAGGACAATATCAAGGTTTTTTTTCTATTTGTTTATGCATTTTCTCACATTTTTTAGCGTAGCCAATTAGTTGTCTGCTGCTGGGGATCCCAATTGCGTTCAAGGAGGGTATATTTGCCTGCTCCAGGCCTCTTCCGACGCATGCGCAGTCCCTCAACCCCTTCTTTTTCGCCTGTGCTTTGGTGGATTCGCACATGAGGCTCATCCACTTCTGCACTGGCGCTTCGGTCTGCTAACCAGGGTCCTTACACAGCGTTTGAAGACCCCACCCACTTAGTCTGGCATTTTTGCCAACCAGCAGACTCTGTGCAGGCAATTGTACTCACTAGATGGCACCCAGCCGACCAGTAGTAGAGCCGAGATTCAACTGAGGTTTTCAGAATCTCAGCGCCGGTGTGCTAACGAAATATCCTGCTGCTCCAGTTGGGTGCCCAACACTAAGTTTCGATACATTTCTGATCATGAGAAAAAGGACTAGGTCTTGGCATGGAGGCAGATCTCCAGGAATATATATCAGCTTACTCTTACTGTGGTTAACTTTTAAATGACGAGCTGACGTCAGTAAGTAATGAGAGATCTGCCAGACATGCTGAGATGCACAAAAAGGCTTGGGTGTCTAAACAAAAGTACAAAGAAAAGATTTTCAAATGATTTACAGACCAAATACATATACAAACACCATTTCCAGAAAAGTTGGGACATTTGTAAAATGCAGAAAAAAAATTTGCTTTTATTTTTATAAAGTTATGAATGTACAGATATACAGCATTAAAGTATAATCTACTGTGAGTCCGTTAATGTAAATATTTCAAGTGTTATTCCAGCATATGTTTCAATTTAGAATTAGAATAATTTTATAATGTCCAGATGTGCAGGTATTGTACAGAATAAATTATGTGTATCAAGTCAAGTCAAATTTATTTATGTAGCGCTTTTTACAATGAACATTGTCTTAAATAAACTTTACAGAATCCAGGACCAACAGACCAAAAACCCCTTTTAGGAGTTCTTCATAGTTCAGTCCAGTCTGTGAAAAAGACCCTTGTAAGTTCTGGACATTTTTGGTGCAAACACGCCTGGTTCCCATCCAATCTAGTAGGAGCACACCAGGATCCCATCCCATCTAGTAGGAGCAGCATTGTTGGCCCTGCAGTCTCGACTTGCAGTCTTTAACCTCGAGAGGATAAACAGGTTTCCATCGGAAACACCTTGGGGTCAAAAAACAGAAGACGTAGTTACAATGTGTAAAATCTGTAATTTGTTAATTCTCTTGGTTGAATTCTCTTTATTTAACTGATAAAAGTAGAAAGAATAGATTTCCAATGTTTTCACTGATAAGTGTATTTTTTTAAATATAAACACATTTAGAATATGATGCCTGCACCACACTCCAAAAAGCTGAGACAAAGGCATGTTTACCTGTGTTCCTTCACCTTTCATATTAATGAGACTTTTGATGGTTTGGGAACTGACAACACTAATTGTTTCAGCTTTGCAAGTGGAATTTTTGGTCATCTGATTCTCCTCTTTATGCTGCACTATACATTTTCAATAAGAGACAAATCTGGGCTGCAGGCTGGCCAGTCAAGCACATTCATTCTGTGACTATGGATGAAGCACATACAAAATGAGGCATGGCATCATCTTGCTGAAATAATCATAGTCTTTTTAGAAAAAAAACGTTGCCTTAATGGCGGAAGGTGTCCGGTATCTTCTCACATATGCAACCCCCCATACTATGACAGATGTTGGCTTTTGCACCTTACACTGATAACAGTCTGGATGGCCTTTTTCATCTTGATGAACTCCACATCTGTTTTTTTTTCCAAAAACAAGCTAAACCTTGGACTCATCTGACCACAGCACATCTTTCCACTGTCTTTTAGACCATCTGAGATGAACTTGAAGGTGTTTCAGCACAAAATTAATGTATGGCTTTCTCTGTGCGTAATAAAGTATTAGGTTGCATTTCTTGATGTAGTGATAGACTAATTGACAGTGGTTTTCCAAAGTACTCTCGAGCCCACACATCTATATTAATCACAGTAGCATGACGGTTCTCATGCACTGTTACTTGAGAGCTCAAAGGTAGCCCACATTAAACAGTTGTTTCTGGCTTTGCCCTATTTGGACTGAGATTTCTCCAGAATCCCCGAATCCTTTCACAATAGTATAAACATTAAAATAATGAAATAGTAAATTATCTGCAATCATGCATTGAGAAATGTTCTTTTTGAACGGATTGGTAATTCTCTTCTGAAGTTCTGAAGTTCTTCACAAAGTGAAGTAAACAAATTTAATGCCTGTCACACTCAAAATTGTAGGGGCAGAAAACTTTATCCTTGGGTGTTTGACAAATTGGAGATCCTCAACCTGGACCAAAACCCAGGACCATCCAGGCAGTTATCAGCAGCAAGTCCAAAAGCCAGGGTCTGTCATGGTATGGTGTTGTGTCAATGCCCTTGGCAAACATAATTTCCACCTCTGTGATGGCAGCATTAATGCAGAAAAGTACACTGGGATTTTAGAGCAACATGTGCTGCATTCAAGACATCAGTGGCATTCATGCACTTTTTAACAAGACACTGCCAAACCACATGCAGCACACATTACAAAGACATGCCTATGGAAGAAGAGGGTACGGGTATTCGAATGGCCTGCCTGCAGTCCTGATCTGTCCCTAAAAGAGAATTTTCTAATGAAAAATTTGACAACGGCAATCCTGTACTGTTGCTCAACTTAAGGAGTGATTGCAGGAAGAATGGGACAAAATAACCACTTTATCACTTAGTCTCCTTAGGGTAAAAAAAAAGTTGCACTTTTTTAAGTGTGGTGAGGCAACATTACAAAGTGGTAAATGCTTGATCATAGCAACTTTTTTTGGAATGTGTTGCAGGCCTGAACTGCAGAAATGGATGTACATACTGTATTAACAAATTAAACAAAGTTAACCAGACAAAACATGAAATATTTTGGGTTCATACTGTCTGCAATCAAAAAAAGTCAAGATAAAATGAAAGGAACGCTGCATTTTCCAAACTGTCCCAACTTTTTCTTTTTTTTTTTTTAAACTTTTTCTAATTTGGGGTAGTATAAACTTAATTGTTAAATCTTTACCAACTTCATAACTATCCTTAAAGCATTTTATTAAAGATTAAATTGTCACTTTTTAGTTGGTTTTACACTGTACTAATAATTAATCCATGCACAGGTCTTTTAATAAATCAGTAAAAAAAAAAAACCTAATAAAGTTCTCAGGTAGTGTGGGTTCAGCAAAGCACCAAGACGCTGGGGAACTGGTTTTACACCTCTCCCCCAGTTAGTGTTTTTGACAAGTTTTGCATGTTTTTCCACAATCACTGGAAAAATGGGTGAATGAGTGAAGTCCAACTCTGGTTCTCCAGTGAGCAGTACTGCTGCTGGACAGTGGAGGGCACTCTTACTATTCTCAAGAGTGTGAGAAAAGGTAGAGAGAATCTCGCTCCTCACAGCTTACCATCAAATGAGGATATAGGTTAATTTGAAGTCTGATTTAAAAGATTAATGCGCAGTTGCTTGCATAATAGATGTGCAGTATTAGTGTGAAGCTATGAAAAAAGTCAGCTGAGTTTAGTGCAGTGTAGTGCTGTGCAGATCAGGAAGGATCTGCTTCTGCTATGTGTTCCAAACTGCAATGACTTACCCGGTAGGACAGAAGAAAAATAAACAAAAGCAGGAGAGGATATGAAATCTGTCATTAAGAGACATCATTACAATTACTGACCCTGTTATGAGTGATATTAAAATATTTACTAATTTACTAGTGTTAAATTTCAACTTGTTTTTTGTTCACTTTTGAACTAAAGCATGTTGGACATTCATGTTAGACTTTATTTTTTCCACTAATTCATCCCAATGTGTGCCTTAAATTATGCAAAACACTATAAAGTAAATAAAGCTCTTCATTCAGAAACAGGCTTCTTCATTTTATTCATAAAATATAGATTAAGGCTTAAATTTATGAAATATTATTAGCAATTAATCTTACATTTTAACTATAAAATTGGGTTTATCAATTAAAAATCCTAAATTTATATATTTATAAAGAAGGTGCATCTGCACGTATTGGTAACTCAGCAACATGGCTACTGGGACGTCTGGTCACTGTCTGTAAGGTGTTTTGAAATTTTTATTAGAAGACATTATTAATGTCTAATAAATATAACATCATGTGTAATGTAATGACAAGGTCAGTAGCCATTTGATAGTGATAATGCACAACTTTATATTATTTGAAAGCTTTATCTTTAAAATAGAAAAATGGTACTTGTGGCATATATAGTTTGGACTTCCACTCCATTTATTTAGTACTTAGTAAGACCCCCTTTGGCAGATAACACAGCTTAAAAATGCTTTTTGTAGCTAGCTAGCTTGGGATTTTTTTTTACTTTCATAAGAATACTTCTAGTTCTGAGACATTATTGGGCTGTCATGAATGTACAGCATGTTTTAGATCTACACACAGATTTTCAGTGTCATGGGACTGTGAAGGCATTTGAAAAGCATAAGCTAGCATTTTTAAGTAGTTAATTGTGGATTGTCAGCTATTTTGGAAGTCTTTTTATCTTGAGTTTTTTGTAGACAGGTTTCACCCTTGCTCACAAAATGGGTTGAATTTTAGTGGAACTAATACTTCAATTTATATGTGCGATGTTTCTATGGATTCCACATAATCATTATAGCATAATACATTCACCTCCATGTTTAACAGTTGGAAAAGTGTTGTTTTCATCAAATGCAGATTCTCTTCCTGCCAAATATATAAATGGTTATTGTGGCATGGTACTTCCATTTTTATCTTATTAGTCCAGAGCACCCTTTACCAAAATGCCTGTGGCGTATCTGGATGTTGAATTTTATAATTGAGTTGCCGGTAAGGTTTCCTTTTTACATAGCTTATTTTTGAGCAGGCAATGCTTGCATCACCAGCCTGTGTTGGATATACCTGTTTGCAGGTCATCTGCTGACAAAAATGTGCTTTGCCTTTATTTAGTTTAATCAAATATAAAGTAGTTGTACATTAACATTTGCAAAATTTATATTATTATTTTAATAGTTTATTTATTCTTTTACTTCAAAAATTAAGGAAGTTGGGTGGGGTTGCCAAAACATTTTAAAATATATATATTTATTTTTTTCAATGTGATAAAGCCACCTGAACTTTAACCTTTATTTCGTTTAATCTAATATATAGTAGCTGTGCATTAACATTTGCAAAATTTTTAATATTATTTTTAATAGTTTATTATTGGGGCGGCATGGCGGCTTGGTGGGTAGCACTGTCGCATCACAGCAAGAAGGTCCTGGGTTTGATCACCAGGCCAGGCGGTCCTAGTCCTTTCTGTGCAGAGTTTGCATGTTCTCCCCGTGTCTGTGCGGGTTTCCTCTGGGAGCTCCGGTTTCCTCCCACAGTCCAAAAACGTGCAGTTTGGTTAATTGGAGACACTGAATTGCCCTATAGGTGAATGAGTGTGTGCATGTGTGTGTACGTGTATCTGCCCTGCGATAGACTGGCGCCTCGTCCAGGGTGTTACTGTATGCCTTGCACCCATTGAAAAGCAAGGATAGGCTCTAGCACACATCCCCCCCGCGACCCTAATTGGATAAGCGGTTAAGAAAGTGAGTGAGAGTTTATTTATTTCTTTTTCTTTAAAAATTAAGGAAATATGTAAGTTAGGCGGGGTTGCCAATACATTATATATATTTAAATGTAATAAAGCTTTAAATGTGAACTTTTGCTTTGCATTATACCAATGCATATACAATGGTTACATATCATAAACCATATTTTTTATATGTTAGTTTATTGACTAGTGGGAAAAGTATCATTACCAGTAAATAACTATATTAATTAATTATAATAATAATTAAAAATTATCAGTAAATTCCTGTAGCCTGGAACCACTAGTGTTGCTAAAATTCAGAAAATGTATAACCTAATGCATTACAAATACAAAATTATGTTGTGTATATTTAAATAATTAAACACAATTATGAATACAATAAATACAATTTGTCAGCATTGCTTCTTGATTAATAAAATGATTTAACTACAATGCATTTCATATAAAAAAGCTGCTTTGCACTGTGGAAAGTATAGCTTTATTACATGTATCTGCTATTAAAAAATCACTTACAAATGTATGTTTAGAGTTTCATATTATCAGATTACTTAGGTGTAGGTATGTAGAAACATGTTGATTGAAATTTTTGCAGTGACCACTTGTTTGTTAACCACATTGTCAAGATTTTTTATATGCTGTTTATGGCAGCTTTTATATGCTGTATATGGCATGATGACTGTTTCCCCTGATAAACCTGTACGTCTCTGGTCTAACTGAGCTTTTAAACTTGTCATAACTGCTTTGCACTGTGGGATGTAAAAAAACAGCGTTATTACATGTATCTGCTATTTAAGAAATCACTAACATATGTACAGTGTATCACAAAAGTGAGTACACCCCTCACATTTCTGCAAATATTTTATTATATCTTTTCATGGGACAACACTATAGAAATAAAACTTGGATATAACTTAGAGTAGTCAGTGTACAACTTGTATAGCAGTGTAGATTTACTGTCTTCTGAAAATAACTCAACACACAGCCATTAATGTCTAAATGGCTGGCAACATAAGTGAGTACACCCCACAGTGAACATGTCCAAATTGTGCCCAAAGTGTCAATATTTTGTGTGACCATCATTATTATCCAGCACTGCCTTAACCCTCCTGGGCATGGAATTCACCAGAGCTGCACAGGTTGCTACTGGAATCCTCTTCCACTCCTCCATGATGACATCACGGAGCTGGTGGATGTTAGACACCTTGAACTCCACCTTCCACTTGAGGATGCGCCACAGGTGCTCAATTGGGTTTAGTCCATCACCTTTACCTTCAGCTTCCTCAGCAAGGCAGTTCTCATCTTGGAGGTTGTGTTTGGGGTCGTTATCCTGTAGGAAAACTGCCATGAGGCCCAGTTTTCGAAGGGAGGGGATCATGCTCTGTTTCAGAATGTCACAGTACATGTTGGAATTCATGTTTCCCGCAATGAACTGCAGCTCACCAGTGCCAGCAACACTCATGCAGCCCAAGACCATGATGCTACCACCACCATGCTTGACTGTAGGCAAGATACAGTTGTCTTGGTACTTCTCACCAGGGCGCCGCCACACATGCTGGACACCATCTGAGCCAAACAAGTTTATCTTGGTCTCGTCAGACCACAGGGCATTCCAGTAATCCATGTTCTTGGACTGCTTGTCTTCAGCAAACTGTTTGCGGGCTTTCTTGTGCGTCAGCTTCCTTCTGGGATGACGACCATGCAGACCGAGTTGATGCAGTGTGCGGCGTATGGTCTGAGCACTGACAGGCTGACCTCCCACGTCTTCAACCTCTGCAGCAATGCTGGCAGCACTCATGTGTCTATTTTTTAAAGCCAACCTCTGGATATGATGCCGAACACGTGGACTCAACTTCTTTGGTCGACCCTGGCGAAGCCTGTTCCGAGTGGAACCTGTCCTGGAAAACCGCTGTATGACCTTGGCCACCATGCTGTAGCTCAGTTTCAGGGTGTTAGCAATCTTCTTATAGCCCAGGCCATCTTTGTGGAGAGCAACAATTCTATTTCTCACATCCTCAGAGAGTTCTTTGCCATGAGGTGCCATGTTGAATATCCAGTGGTTAGTATGAGAGAATTGTACCCAAAACACCAAATTTAACAGCCCTGCTCCCCATTTACACCTGGGACCTTGACACATGACACCAGGGAGGGACAACGACACATTTGGGCACAATTTGGACATGTTCACTGTGGGGTGTACTCACTTATGTTGCCAGCTATTTAGACATTAATGGCTGTGTGTTGAGTTATTTTCAGAAGACAGTAAATCTACACTGCTATACAAGCTGTACACTGACTACTCTAAGTTATATCCAAGTTTCATGTCTATAGTGTTGTCCCATGAAAAGATATAATGAAATATTTGCAGAAATGTGAGGGGTGTACTCACTTTTGTGATACACTGTATGTTTAGAGTTTCATATTATCAGATTACTTAGGTGTGTAAAAACCTGTTGATTGGATTATTATCTGCGGTATATGCATTATATGCGGTATATGGCAGCTTTTATATGCTATATATGGCATGATGACTGTTTCCCCTGATAAACCTGTAAGTCTCTGGTCTAACTGAGCTTTTGAACTTGTCAAAACTACAGTGCTTCTAGGAAAAAAAATCTTTTTTTTAATCAATGTTTTATCTTTTTCTTTCAACCAACTGCTCCATGGTGTAAAGTTGCTTTGATGCACAAACCTACAGCCTGGGGGTGGATGTGATTGAGCTGAGATGAGCCAGAGAGTCTGTGCAATGTTCCATTGCATGCACCTGAGCACTAAACAAGCAGGGGCATGCAAACTGTGACCACCAAATTCTTGTGAAAACAAAGAAATTATCTTGCAGTTGGGGAATTGCCCATGTGAACAAAGCAACTGGGTTCAAATGAAGGAGAAAGAAAATGGTTTATTTAGCTCTCAATAAGTGGAAGTGCTGTCTAGCTGTTTTTGATAAGCTAGTTTTATGTACCAGGTTCTTTAAGAACCTAAAGATCTGATACCAAACTGGTTAACATTAACATGCTATTAGTGTGTATTTTAAGAATACCAGATACTAATTTAGTGACTCAGATCCAATTTTCAGTTACATAAAAATGATGTAGGTCCAGTAGAAAAGAGGGGAATTGTTGAATATATCCCTGGCATTAAGACTTTACACAAAATATAACTAGATTTACATCTCTGCACAATTGCAATTTGCACAATAATACATTTTAACACATTATTCTTAATATCTCTGCATATACCTTTTTTTATCTCACTTATTATTTACTCAGTACCATGTACTGGCCAGCACTGCACTTTGTAGTAGTGTATTGTTGTAGGGTATTTGGTCCTATCCCCCTCAATTACTTTTATATTAGAAATGTTTCTTGTATTTATTGTATTGTTTTTTATGTGTGCTGTGTATATTGTGTTTTTTTGCACTTGTGTTCTGTGTTGCACCCTGGTCCTAAAGAAACATTCAACATGTACTTGTATACAGCTGAAATGACAATAAAGCCTCTTGACTTTAGTATGTTTTAATACTATATAATAAACAATTGACTTTTTTAAAAGTCGTGCATGGTGCATATCATGTTATGTCAGAGATTATTGCTTTCATTGCTGTAATTAATACAATGAATATTGTTTATTTTTACATTTATGAAAGATTTTTTTCTTTTTATAAATTGTATACACACTATGTATAATGTTTGGTACATTCTACTTTTCAAGACCTACTCATTTCCTTAATTTAACTCTTAACAGGGTTAATAAATGTTTTAACATTTCAATGACATCCAGGAACAAGTTTGTATATGCAAAGGTAACGTTAATATTGCAAATATACTGTAAGTCATTTATGACCTTCATTGTCTCTGCAGATTGTAATCATTGTTTTTCCTCTTTGTGGTTGTCATATATTTCACAGTGCAACAAAAGCTTTTATTACTTAAATACTAAGTATTTAAATACTAATGCCTAAAACCACATTTTATGTACTAATTTGTATGTAAAAACAGTAATTGCACCATTAGTGAAGGTATAATGATATTTACAGTGGATAATGATATTTACAGTGGATAATTACATTTAAAGTGGATTCAGAACGTATTCAGACCTCTTAATTTTGCACACTTTGTGTTGTGGATTTTAATTTCATCATTTTCATTATCAATCTACATTTATTTACCAAAAATGACAGTGAAATATGTTTTAGAATTGTTTTAATTAATTAAAAATCAATATATTGGATATATTCACTTAAGTATTTAGAGCACTTATTCAAAACCATACAGAAATCCATTTGGAGTCTTGAAAACATTTGTACAAGCACAAGAGATCTGGATTTACACAGATGATGCCACTGTTCATGGCAGATCCTCTCAAGCTCTGTCAGAATGGCTGGCAAGTGTCTATGAACTGCCATCTTCAGGTCTCTCCACAGCTGTTTCATTGTATTTAAGTCTGGGCTTTGGTTGAGTTCCTGGAGCCACTTCAGTGTTGTTTTGGCTGTATGCTTAAGATCATTAACATGAACCAAGATTTACTGTCGGCCAGTCTGAGTTTGTGTGTGCTCTGGAGGATGTTTACTTTAAGGATGTTCCTCTATTTGGGTATAATAATCTGTTTCTCAGTAGTTACCTGCCTGTCTGTCCTGTTGAATCTGCATTTTGTATAATACAGTAGACCCTTGACTTATGAATTTAATTGGTTCCGAAGGGCTGTTCTTAAGTCAAAATGTTCGTAGTTAAACCTATTTTTCCCATAAGAAATAATGTAAATAGAATTATTCTGTGCAAGACCTCCCAAACCACCCCCTTACCTAACCTTTCTAATGTCTTAAATGGTCTTTTTTGTTATAAATACAAGTATATTTCCCTTAAATTTTAAATTATAGAATAGACATTCCTGTAATAAACAATAATACACAGTAGTACTGTACTGTCCATAGAACACATCATATTTCAGTACAGTATGTGTGCTGTACCATATACCATAATACATTTCCATCTTTTTTAAATAAAATGTATCTACAAGAAACAACAATAACTCTCATATTTCTCTATTATGTCCTTCTTTATTTCAATAGTATTGTATTTTGTAGGTGTAATTGCACGAAAGAAAGAATACTTTACTCAGCCGTTTTCCCTCTTCTCTCTCACTCATTGTCCCCTCTGTCTGATACACAGTGACAACGACAAATAGTAATAGATTTTTTTCATTTTCTCACCACTGCGCTTCCTCTGCACCTTACTTGGGGGCATTTTAATATTGAATTTTACAAAATATAAAAAAACATCAGAAAAACACCATCCGCTGTCCAAATCTTCGCTCACTGTATATAGAGAGAGAGACGATCGGAGTCAACTTGTTCGTGACGTCACGTGTTTTGCAAATTTTGGTTCGTAATCCGTTCGTAATCGTTAAGTTGAAAAAGATCGCTCGTAACCCAAAATGTTTGTATGGTAAATGGTTCGTAACTCAAGGGTCTACTGTAGTATGCAGGTTGAGATTGAAACTATTTTTCTACCAAAAATAAAATGTACGATTTTTAAAAGTAATTTAGTTTATGAACACAAGCACAAACCTTTAAAAATTCATTAACTGTTTCAAACATTCTTTATTTAATTGTTTCTTAAGACTTTTTCAGACCTGGAATGCACACTTTCTAAATTCTAGACAACCATAGTTCTTTTGTCTTCTAACCTGCTATTTAGGTTTGAGTTTTAGGTTCCATTTATGTTTCTCAGAGCAAAAAACTTTCCTTGCCAACTGTTGCCTTATTTTAAGGCTCTATTAGACTTTAGCTCCAGGTTAAATGTAATTGATAACACCTTTTCAAAATACTACTTTTAATGCTAACATTGCAGCATTATCTAGCAGTTAACATTTTGTTTAATCAATAGATAAAATATGATAAATATGGCACAGACATAACACTTCTTATAATAACCAACTCTTTTCCAATTATATAGCTTAAAATTGACACTTATAATTATTGGACATTGTGTATGTGTGAGTCCCTGGTGAATTGGTCTCTTCAACATTTACAGTAGTGTGTGCATGTATATGTGTGAAAAAAAAATTGAAAGAAAGAGTAACTACCACCACCAACTGAGCAAATTCCTGCAATTTTACATGCACACACACACACACATAGCAGATCAACCTTGCTGGAATGGCATGTTTTATTTATTGTAATGTTTTAGTGGGGGAAGATTCATTATCATAAAGGCCCCAAGACATTCCTAACAAAAAACAAGCCAACTCGCAGTCTTTACCCGCCACATAAAGAACATGCAGGTGGAGTCGTGGTTTCAGCTGCATTGTGATCTCAGACAAACCGTGGCGACGTGACAGAAGTTGACAGTGTCAAAGAGCCTGTGTTTCTAGCACATAAACTGTCCCTGAAGCAGACACTTACAGGAGATGTAAAACACCACAATCTCTTTTTCTCCAGTATTGTTTTTAGTCCCATCAACTTGTTTTTAATATGCCATGTTGTGCCTGTCAGAGGCCCCAGGCAGCAAATGGTGGATGACAAATGCGACTGTTGGCAACCCACCAGAGTTTGACCATATTGTACCTGTGCAAGTCTGCTTTACACCCTTTTAAGTTCAAAGACAAGAAAAAAACTGTCATCCATTTTTGACACTAAGCCTACTCTGCAAAAGAAAATACAGTAGATCTGCAGAATTATGGCATAACAACAAAGTCAGCAAATGCCTACATTTCTATTAAATTTCTTGAGGGGGGCATTAGGTTTGGCTATTTCTTTCAATAAAAGTACAGGCTGTGTGATAGCATGTAATTAAAGGGTCTTTATAACTACTTATAAGAAAACATGGTCAATTATGTCATCAACAAGAACTCCCAAGATTTCCCAAGACGCCTCTTTACTGATAAAATCATGCCCCTAATTATTTCTTTGTACTGTAGTTTCTTTCCAGCTTAAAACAGACATTGACACGTCTGGTCTATTTTTCTCAGGCTTTTATAACTGTTTTAAGGAAAAAACTTGTATGTCTTGTTCGTTAATACAGGTCAAATATAGCCCTTTTACAATAGACATTGTTTCAAAGCAACTTTACAGATTCTTGGACCCCAAATAAGCAAGCTGAGGGAAAAAAACTTTGGGAGAAACAAGACTTAACATAGACCTTTCTTTATTGGGTGGCCTTAAAAGTGACAAGCATTAAGGATTAATTAAGGTTCATCATTAGTATGTGGTAAAATAGAGTATGGTAGTGAGTTTCTGTACATTGTGAGTGCAGTCACCGCAGATTCCCTATTACATCCAGTAATTCAGAAAGAATTGCATTGTTGGCATGGCAGCCTTAAACCTATTGGCTTCAGTCTCAGGTGGGTGAAAAGGTTTATGATGTCAGAACCCCATTGGGCTTTACAGTAACAGCAAATGTAGTTAAAATAAAAACAAAACCATCAATAATGCAGTGTGCAGAATACAACATGAGGTATCCCTTAGTATTACAGCATAACCAACATCAACAAACATGAGTGATTGTATATGAAAGGCAGAACGACAACAAAGCATCCCTGATCACTATAAATCTCTAAGACCATGAATCCTTAAGCTCTGTGCAGTTTTGGTCTTGGAGAACCAAAACTGAAGACCTTGCATATCACATAAAAGCAGGCCAGCAGGTGGCACAGACCATGACAGCATGTTGTATTTTGTTGAATAATTCCTCTGTTATTTTGTATTTATTAATTGGCCACTTTCCTTTTGATTCTTTCCATTTAGTTAGTGGTTTTAAATATGTTAAAGATAAAGTTTAAATAGTTTGTGATCTGTGATGTGTGATGGGGACTTGCAGACTGTCAGTGTAGCCTGTTTGTCTGCTGCCTGGTCTTGTCTTTGAATAGACAATTCTGGAATGTCTGTATGGGTGGTAATTTGCATGTGTCGAAGCTGAGAGCACTTTTATTAACAGGTTTCTCAGTGGGTTAGCCACTAGGATGGTAATATCTGTTAGTATCTGTGGATCTGCAAAGTTTAGTAATTAGCCCTAAAGCCATGTTGCTGAGAAGTCACCTATGTGCCCCGCTGTGAGGGCTAAAGTGCAAGAGTTCAGGACTCTACCTCCCTGCTGGTAACATTCAGGTCTAAACATTCCTCTCTGTTTCTCAGCTTTGTTCTAAAGCCTGAATATGCTTTTCTAAGTAAGACTAACAACTAATCTACTGTACATTGAAATATATTACATGAAAATTATCACTAACACTGGAAAGTGAATAACTAACCATACTAACTATACTACACTCCGCACAGGAAAACAGAGCTGCTGCAGGGGTCATGATAAAAACAAACTAAACATTTAGTTTAGAATGATGCCAGCAAAAGATGCAGGACTATTACTAAATGCAGGACTATTACACTCGTAATAGTAAACTGTAGATTGACTGATGTTGTCTAACATGTCAGTTTTTCTACCTTAATTGTAGATAAAGTAGATAAAGCATATGATGAATATTATTTTCTATTTATGTAAAGCATGTATAACCCCTTGTGTCTAATAGATGGGGTCTTATAGATGTTATCCTGGAACAGCCTGTTCCCTTCAGAAAATATTCCACCGTATTGATTAGGTCATAAGTTTTTAACTTTTCTTGATATGACAGTAAATGTGAACTATTTAGTATTGCTTACACAACATAATATAATTAATATAAAAAATATAAAGCAAAAAAAGGAAATACATTAATTATAATTCAGATATTGCTCTGCCCTACCTCCTATCTAAGTCTTGGATTTTTTCTCTAACAAGAAATCTGGAACACTGCACTTGATAGGATGTTTTAAGAAATATGTTTACCCGTGCTTATTTCTTGTCCCCCATTTTTTGACAAGACAGAAGTGTATCCCTCCTCCTTCCTGCCTGTTATTTAAATTTATTAAGGCTTAAAAAAGAAAACTTTTCAACAGACATGTCTTACCTCATCCAACTTTGGCACTTGATTGCATAAAAAGGTGTTGCTGCTAGGCACTGTGGTAATGCCTCTAATTATGTTGAACTCAAATAAATAAATAATTTGCATTTCACCAGGTGACAGGTTTGCCAACAGTTTGACAAATAGAAAAATCACTTGCAAATGCAGCACTTGTACACGAAGTAAAGTGGAGGAAAGAATCGCAGACAGGATAAAAGCTTGACAGCTGAAGCTTTAAACCCTCCTGTGTTAATGGTCCTACCTCTGTGCAAAATAAAGCTCTTTTTGAGAAGTATAGGTGTCGAATTTCTGTAATTATGTGGCTGATATGAGATTAATTAGTCAGTATTGTTCGTGACTCACCTTCTCATTGGGCCTGTCATGACCACTTCATTTAAGCAGCTCTTGGACTCTTCCATGGTTATGGCAGTAGACACCAGACAGACAAATTACACAAAACTGAAAGTTTTAAAGGACTGCATGCATTATCATCAGCTTAGCAAATGATTCAGGTCTCTTGTTCATCAGTTTCACATTCCAAAACAGTTTAGTGATTCTCCTGCACAGAAAGATATGCCTGATTCCACTTACTAGTTAATAACTAGGTTTAGAAAGTGTTTTTAAAAGCTGACATTTCGAACTCATCAGTTCAAAACTCAGCTCTGCCATTCGGCAGGGTGGGCGGCTACACGAACAATGATTGGCAGTTGTTCATACAGGGTGGGAGCCGGAGCTGGGACCTCATAACTGATGAAATTATGACCTCTGCTGGCTGGTTGATGGCGCCTGCACAGAGTCGAGAAATAATGTGTTGATCAGGGTGTGACTCTCCGTACATAAAGCTGATCCGCATATGAACTCGCCTTGTGCAGGTAAAATGATGCAGTCGGCTACTGCGCACGTGTCAGAGGGGGCGTGTGTCAGTCTCGCTCTGCTTAATTGAGAGTGGAGATCAGCATCGGTAGAAAGGAAGCGTAATGCAATCGGATAATTGGATATGACTAGATTGGGAGGAAAATTGAGAAAGCTTACACATCACATACTAACTGTTCTGGCACTCTAAGACTGGAACATATGACCCCTGGTCTACAGTCCCTGTAGAACATCATCATACCCTATCGAAATTTTTGCCTATCACATTATTTCCAGCTGTATGTACACATTTTACCCCTCGTAATTAAGGAGAACATTACACTTTTAGAAATTCTGATAATTACAATATTTTAATTAGTGTAATATCTGGTTTGGATAAGTAACCAGCCCCTTAGAATAACCATTATAAACTTGCCCAGGTACAACCAGTCACCCTCTAGATCACACACCCACACCTGACATCAGTTGCAGTGGTTTTGATTAATTTAGAATTAAACTAGTTTTTACTTGAGGATTCAACTACTAGTAGTGTAAGATAACACTAAAATTTACAATGGCTTTACAATGGCTTTCAAATGGGCTTCGGAACAAAGGCACAATTTATGAGAAGGTTACAGCAGCTTTAACTATTCCTATACATATTGTTCAGAGCTTTATCAAGAAGTGGAAAGTTTATGGCAACTGGATGATTGAACCAGGATGATTGAACCCTTCAGAAAATATTCCACCATATTGATTAGGTCATAAGTTTTTAACTTTTCTTGATATGACAGTAAATGTGAACTATTTAGTATTGCTTACACAACATAATATAATTAATATAAAAAATATAAAGCAAAAAAAGGAAATACATTAATTATAATTCAGATATTACTCTGCCCTACCTCCTATCTAAGTCTTGGATTTTTTCTCTAACAAGAAATCTGGAACACTGCACTTGATAGGATGTTTTAAGAAATATGTTTACCCGTGCTTATTTCTTGTCCCCCATTTTTTGACAAGACAGAAGTGTATCCCTCCTCCTTCCTGCCTGTTATTTAAATTTATTAAGGCTTAAAAAAGAAAACTTTTCAACAGACATGTCTTACCTCATCCAACTTTGGCACTTGATTGCATAAAAAGGTGTTGCTGCTAGGCACTGTGGTAATGCCTCTAATTATGTTGAACTCAAATAAATAAATAATTTGCATTTCACCAGGTGACAGGTTTGCCAACAGTTTGACAAATAGAAAAATCACTTGCAAATGCAGCACTTGTACACGAAGTAAAGTGGAGGAAAGAATCGCAGACAGGATAAAAGCTTGACAGCTGAAGCTTTAAACCCTTCTGTGTTAATGGTCCTACCTCTGTGCAAAATAAAGCTCTTTTTGAGAAGTATAGGTGTCGAATTTCTGTAATTATGTGGCTGATATGAGATTAATTAGTCAGTATTGTTCGTGACTCACCTTCTCATTGGGCCTGTCATGACCACTTCATTTAAGCAGCTCTTGGACTCTTCCATGGTTATGGCAGTAGACACCAGACAGACAAATTACACAAAACTGAAAGTTTTAAAGGACTGCATGCATTATCATCAGCTTAGCAAATGATTCAGGTCTCTTGTTCATCAGTTTCACATTCCAAAACAGTTTAGTGATTCTCCTGCACAGAAAGATATGCCTGATTCCACTTACTAGTTAATAACTAGGTTTAGAAAGTGTTTTTAAAAGCTGACATTTCGAACTCATCGGTTCAAAACTCAGCTCTGCCATTCGGCAGGGTGGGCGGCTACACGAACAATGATTGGCAGTTGTTCATACAGGGTGGGAGCCGGAGCCGGGACCTCATAACTGATTAAATTATGACCTCTGCTGGCTGGTTGATGGCGCCTGCACAGAGTCGAGAAATAATGTGTTGATCAGGGTGTGACTCTCCGTACATAAAGCTGATCCGCATATGAACTCGCCTTGTGCAGGTAAAATGATGCAGTCGGCTACTGCGCACGTGTCAGAGGGGGCGTGTGTCAGTCTCGCTCTGCTTAATTGAGAGTGGAGATCAGCATCGGTAGAAAGGAAGCGTAATGCAATCGGATAATTGGATATGACTAGATTGGGAGGAAAATTGAGAAAGCTTACACATCACATAACTGTTCTGGCACACTAAGACTGGAACATATGACCCCTGGTCTACAGTCCCTGTAGAACATCATCATACCCTATCGAAATTTTTGCCTATCACATTATTTCCAGCTGTATGTACACATTATACCCCTCGTAATTAAGGAGAACATTACACTTTTAGAAATTCTGATAATTACAATATTTTAATTAGTGTAATATCTGGTTTGGATAAGTAACCAGCCCCTTAGAATAACCATTATAAACTTGCCCAGGTACAACCAGTCACCCTCTAGATCACACACCCACACCTGACATCAGTTGCAGTGGTTTTGATTAATTTAGAATTAAACTAGTTTTTACTTGAGGATTCAACTACTAGTAGTGTAAGATAACACAAAAATTTACAATGGCTTTACAATGGCTTTCAAATGGGCTTCGGAACAAAGGCACAATTTATGAGAAGGTTACAGCAGCTTTAACTATTCCTATACATATTGTTCAGAGCTTTATCAAGAAGTGGAAAGTTTATGGCAACTGGATGATTGAACCAGGAGGACGATGGCAACTTTAAAGAACTTACAAGTCTTTGTGGCTGAGATTAACCGTTTAATAGTCTGCCCAACCACATGGTTAAGCTTACTTTAAGTCTAAATAAGCTGTATTTAAATAATCTTGTTTGGGCCATATCTACTCCCTGGTATACGTGTTGAACTCAAAAATATTGGTAGATGGTTTTAAGATAACAGTCTTTCTAACCTATGTCAACTTGAAGCTAGCTAGTTGCATAATTTTTGTGATCATCTCAACTGTTTGGTCAAGGCTCATTAAAAATACTTTCTGTACTAGTAAAAAAAAAAATTAATTGTTTGTTGTTGGTATAGTCCCAAGAAACTAAGAAATGCAAAGAAATAATTGTTTAAACATATTTTCTTGGTGAGACTATTAAAGGGTTAATTGGTCTGCATCTGACAACAACGTCACAAGCTTTACACAAAGCTGGCCTATATGGCAGGGTGGCAAAAAAGCTGTTTCTGAAAACAGTACAATGTTAAAAGACTTGTATTTCAGTGCTATATGGCAAAGGTTAAATGGACAGATTAGACAGGGCAGGAGGTTTACTTTCCAGCACAACAATAACCCTAAACACACAGCCAAAAAACAATAGGATTGAAAGGTGAATGTTCTTCAGTGACAGCCCTGACCTAAATACAATAATAAATCTGAGGATGGACTTGAAGAGAGCAGGGGATTGCTGGTCACCATGAAATGTGTACTCAGACAATTCTGCAAGAAAGAATGTATAAATATTCCCCAATCTAGGTGTGCAAAGCTTTGCGAAGTACTAAATTAGGGTACAGTTCCAACTATTTTAAGTTTTTCTTTACTTGTTAGCTTTACTTGTGAAGTAATAGTGTTGTAAGCCAAAATGTCTAAATCAAGCTGGAGAAAGATATTTTAGTGTCGTTTTGATTTTCTATACACTGTACATTCCTACAGCCAGAGACAGGTATTGAGATTGGTTTTAGGTTTGAGCTTGGTGTATGGAAAATTCTTAAAGTGAGCACTATTTTTGCCTCTAGCATAAATATGTGGTTTTCTCAGTGGAGAGAAAGCTGCAGGGCAGTAGTGGGAGGGCTGCCCGAGAGGGGAAATGATTTCCACTGATCTCAAAAGGTCAATTTTGAGATGCATTATGTTTGTTTGTACATGACAGCCTCTTAGGATTTTATGTTTATTATGTTTATTTCCAATATTTCAATTTTAAACTACATTTATAACAATATTGTTATCAAGAAAAAAAATGATTTTGAAAAGAAAACTAATTAATAGATTGGTAGATGTTATGGATGAGAGTGGTTATTTAAATATTTAAATGCATATCATTATTAATGTACTTCATTTGTACTTGATTAAATCATGTAGTTAAACATAGACATTAATATATACACCTGTAAGAGACTGTGAACCTTGATTATTATTGGAATTTTAATAATAGATGTTTCTGGAACAAACACTATGCCCAAGAAAGTGAGCTTTACATCAGGCATGGACTTAAAGGCTTGAATAAATGTCCCTTATCCTTTAGTCCAGGTGTTAAGCAACAAAATTTCATCAGGGTTAAAGCTGCTGATTTAGGAGCAACAATTGAACACCAGAACTGGGATTTCAAATACATTGTATTGAATCTCATCTCTGCCATCCGGCTGGGCTGGGCGGCTACATGAACAACGATTGGCTGTTGTTCACAGGGTGGGATATGCCGGACCAGGATTCCTCATAACTGGTGCAATTACGACCTCTGCTGGCTGATTGATGGCACCTGCGCAGAGTTAAGGAATAATGCTGATCAGGGTGTGGCTTTCCATGCACAAGGCCTCATGCAGGTGAAAAGATGCAGTCGGTACTGCACAAGTGTCGGAGGGGGCGTGTGTCAGTTGTGAAGCTTCTAAGTCAACAGTGGAGGGTTGTATCGGTAGAGGGGTAGAGTAACGCAATCAGGGTGATTGGATACGACTAGATTAGGGGAAAAAATTGGAGAAAAATAATAAAAAAAAAAAGTTACTTAAATCTTTTGCTCTTTTGCGTTTTTTGCAAGCTTACCTGGGTAGGAGTAAAATGACCTGCAAATAAATGTGCAGTTTATTTAAATTTTTTTTATTGTTTTGCATATCAAAATTGTTTTAAGACACTTTAAGACAAGGACAACCCAAGTACAAACAAAATATTGTTTTAAAATAATTACACTTAAAAAATATTGTCATTAATTAAAAAAAAAATATGTTAACCAATTCCAGCAGGCTCAGTGTAAAAAAGTAATTGCCTTCTTAGTTATTCAATTGCCAATTAACCAGATAAATAATAATAAATAATTGGTTTTATTTAGACTAGAAGCATTAGGCTAGACAGCCTTGATTACTGTAAAATCTCTAAACAACACTTTAAAAGAACCTTTTTCCAGCGATGTGGAGCAGCTAAAAGGTCTTATAAAGCATCATGCTATGCCACAATTAAAAGACATTCAAATAGAGATTAAGACGAACATTATTAAAATTATATTAGCCTGGAAAGAGTGTGCTGCTTAAGGTAATACAAGAAGTTATTAGGTTTTTGCGTTCAGTTACTTTTTTACATGGATGCTGTCAATGTTTTTTTTAAGATTTTGTATTTTGTGTATCCCAATGTTCTTCTTGTCTATTAATACATGTTAAATAAACTGAAATCATTTATTTATTTATTGTCTGTTTAACAGTCGCTTTATCCAATTCAGTGTCACGGTGGGTACAATTCACTGGGCGAATGGTATAGGTAACACCCTGGACAGGTCAGCAGTCCATCACATGGCAAACACACACACACACCTAGATCAATTAAGTATCCCCTACTGGCCTTACTGCATGTCTTTGGATTGTCGGAGGAAACCAGAGGTCCCGGACATGCAAACTCTACAGAGAAAGGACCCTTATCACTCCACCTGGAAATTGACCAGGACCTTATCGCTGTGAGGCGACAGTGCTTCCAACCAAGCCACCATACCTGAACTGTAACCATTTAGTGTTAATGAAACATATACTTCATTCCATCTTTGATGGGAAATATCCGTCTGCTTCATAGATGTCATATTATACCAGCACAGCAGTGTTTTAAATTACTTTTTACATTTTATTATTAATTATACCCAGTCCACAGATAAATTCTTAATCTATTAATTATGAATGTTAAACAGTACTAATATGTGTTTGTTAAAGGCCACACTTAAAAAAGAAAGAAGGTTCATAAATATTTCCAAAAGACAATTGTTAAAACAGGAAAAGACAGACAAGTTAAACATGCAAGAGGCATCACAACAACCCTGGCTTGCAGACATCCTGATTGTATGGCTGCAACTTCTATGGTGATGCCTCTCTCTGGCTGTGCTGAAACGCTCTTGCTCACGCTGGAGCTGATGTTTGTGTGGCTGACATGTCTGATGCTTTAATCTCAGGTTCAGCTTGTTGAGCATCAAATTGAAATATCCTGAACAGATGTAAAAACACAAGTGAGCCTAGGAACGCAAGCTGCGTCAAGCTTTGTTTTTATCTGCTGATGATTGGGAGCCTTAAGGAGATCTTTTTAAAATTTCATCACTATTCAAAAGGATAATTAATACGTACCCCCAGGCTTTGATTATGCTCCACACAGTGTGTTCGGCTGGTGTGGAGATAATGAGACGCTCATCAGGCGCTGCCAGTGCTCCCCAAC
This sequence comes from Trichomycterus rosablanca, assembly GCF_030014385.1. Classification (NCBI taxonomy): domain Eukaryota; kingdom Metazoa; phylum Chordata; class Actinopteri; order Siluriformes; family Trichomycteridae; genus Trichomycterus; species Trichomycterus rosablanca. The sequence goes on from NC_085999.1 coordinate 19,718,327, forward strand.
AAACAAGCTCATGGTTTGCATAAGATACTTAAGATTCTGATGATGTAGCGCTGTGAGGTGCACGCAGTCCCACTCTAATTTGGATCACAATGAAGCCGACTCAGTTTGCTGATGTGCTACATGTGCTGAGGTTCTGGCTTTACAAGGAGACACTTGTCAGAAGGTAATAACACAGGCTTCTTTATAGTAGTGCATGCGCTGCTATTTTTCACCTCTTCGCCTTATTCAGGGGAGTGATGGAGGAGGGTTAGAGGGTATGGGTTGCTCTGAAATAAGGCCAGGGTGGCTGACAGCCATCAGGGAGGAGCCTAGTAAGCACTGTCAATTGAAATGCTATCCAACAGCTATTTTTCTGGCAGAGGGTTTCCCAGGAAAAAAACACCTTAACCTGTAGTTACCTGTAGTTACCTCTAGATGTTTAGGCAACACTTACAGTTAAATGGGTAGATTAAGCACACCACATATGCGAGGGACTGACTTTTTAAAAAGGTAACATCCAATGACAATAAAGGTTAAAGACCACTCTAAAATGACCAATTGTGCTGTCAATGTCTGTCTGTAGAGAGTTATTTATGTTCAGGCTGGTATCAGTGGTTTTGGTTGAAATTGTTGTATATATTTATTTATTAGGATTTTAATGTCATGTTTTACACTTTGGTTACATTCATGACAGTTTACTGACTGGTTACATGACTGGTTACTACGATTTATCAGTTCAAGTTTTTTTTTTTCTCTTTTTTTCCAATTTTCCCCACAATTTTCCCCCTAATCTAATCAAATCCAATTACCCTGATTGTGTTACGCTTCACCTCTACCAATACAACCCTCCACTGCTGACTGAGGAGCCTCGCAACTGACACACGCCCCCTCCGACGTGTGCAGTAGCCGACTGTATCTTTTCACCTGCATGAGTTGAGTTCATATGTGGATCAGCCTTGTGTATGGAGAGCCCCACCCTGATCACCATTATTCCCCAACTCAATCAGACAGCAGAGGTTGTAATTGCACAAGTTATGAGGAACCCTGATACGGCTTGTCCCACCCTGTAATAAACAGCCAATCATTGTTCATGTAGCTGCCCAGCCCAGTCGATTGGCAGAGCTGAGATTCAATACGATGTATTAGAAATCCCAGCTCTGGTGTGCTAGCGTATTTTACCGCTGTGCCACCTGAGCAGCGTTATCAGTTCAAATTTTTTATGTCAAACACAGTCATGAACAATTTTGTATCTCCAGTTCCCCTCACTTACATGTTTTTGCACTGTGGGTGGAAACCGGAGCTCCCTGAAGAAACACACGCAGACACGGGGAGAACATGCAAACTCCACACAGATAGGATCCCAACCGCTCCACCTAGGAATCAAACACAGGACCTTCTTGCTGTGAGGCATCAGTGCTACCCACTGAGCCACCATTCTGCCATAAATGTGTTTTATAAGACTGTATGGTTAAAATGATGATGAATGCTTTTTCTTTTGCATTTTCCTAAATTTTCCTCCTAATCCAATTGTATTCAACTACCCGATTGTATTAGCTTCCTCTCTACTGATGCTGACTTCCACCCCAGACCAAGGAGAACCTTGACTAACACACGCCCCCTTCAACACGTGCAGTAGCCGACTGCATCTTTTCACAGGCACGAGGAGAGCCACGCACTGATCCTATTATCCCCCGTCTCTGTGCAGGCACCATCAATCAGCCAGCAGAGGTCATAAATGCATCAGTTATGAGGAATCCCCTCCGGCACCCTCCCGTACGTACAAGCCAATCATTGTTCGTGAAGGTGCCCAGCCTGCCAGTAGCAGAGCTGAGATTTGAACTCACGAGTTTGAGATGTCAGCTCTGGTGTGCTAGCATGTTTTACTGCTGCGCCACCTGAGCACCCTGAAGAGTGCATTTTTAAAGGAAATCTCTGCATGGCTGAAAAATCTACCTTCTCAGCAAGGCATCCAAACATACAATTGGTACTTCTGTTTGTGTAAAAAAGATGACTAATTAATTTCTATGGGTTAAAAATTCAGATAACAGTCACTAGAGACTTAAGTGAAAGCCTAACACATACAGTACATGCACATATTGCCCCCTGCTGTGTGCTTTTTCTGCTCATGCTGCAGATGCAGGATAAAGGGGCTGAAAATATGTTCAAATAGTTATGCAGTGCTTAGCCTTAAACAAGAAGGCTGGCACAGACATGCTAAAAAAATTGCTGCTCATAGGCCATGTGTTTTAGAGTTTATATATACAGTATGTATATAATGGTATTACACACAGTTTTAGTAAGAGTGAATATGGTCCAGTATTTGTTTGGTATTATTTTTTTCCCTCATCAAATTCTCATCTTTAGTAATTCAAGCAAATTTAACATTTTATCTCAACCCACCCCTGCACTTTATAGTCACATCATCTAATGTGATTCTTTGTCATTTTTAGTCATACATTGTTGAAAAGCTAAGGCCCTTAGCTTATTAGTAATTTTAGTTCTATAATAAATGTATTAGTAAAACTATTTTCATTTTTATTATTCTTCTTCTTATTCTTATTAGTGTATTATTATTATTATCATTGAATTCATGTGTTTTGGCCACAACAGTTGCTAACAAGTGTAATAAATCAATGATATAAAAGAAAAGATACGCTTCCAACTTTGCAGTGACAGTTTATTCCAGCATGACTTTGCCCTGTGCACAAAGCAAGCTCTATAAAGACATGTAGAGAAGCTTGGCTTACAGAAACAGACTTGACCTCAGCCTTACTCAACATCAACATCAGTGCCCAGTCATACAAAACAGCTGTTTTGACTGAACGGGCACAAATTCCCATACACAGACATACTTTAAAATCTTGTGAGAAGCTCTACCTAAGTTTTCTAGCTGAAAAGATCACATCGATGTCACTCCAGAGCTGACATTTTGAACTCGTCAGTTCGAAACTCAGCTCGGCCATCCGGCTGAGCTGGGTGGCTACATGAACAATGACTGGCTGTTGTTCATACAGGGAGGGGAGCCGGATAGGGACTCCTCATAACTGAGGCAATTATGATCTCTGCTGGCTGATTAATGGCACCTGCACAGAGTCGAGGAATAATGTGTTGATCAGGGTGTGGCTCTCCATACAAGATAGCTCTCAAGGTGGCTCTCCGTAAAAAAAAGATGCAGTCGGCTACTGCACACGTGTCGGAGGGGGCGTGTGTCAGTCTCGCTGTCCTCAATCAGAAGTGGAGATCAGCATCAGTAGAGAGGAAGCGTAATGCAATCCGTAATTGGATACGACTAGATTGGGAGGAAAATTGGGAAAAAAAATACAGTGCAAAAAAAATACAGTTTGCTTTTTAAACGCGACGTCCAAAAATGTCATGGTCAGCAAATCAACAGAAACTTTGTATTTAATCTTGCATTAAAAGTCATAAACAATGGATGGGCAAAATGTGTTTTAACCGTGGACTGTAATTACAACATGTAAAAAATTTAATCGAAGCTGGAGTCTTGGCTGTGCCACCAGCCTGGCCAGGCACTCAAAAGACAATTGACCGTGTCTGGAAATGGGACAGCTGGACGTATTAGGAAAAAGTGTTTACATTTTGAGCCAAAAATGTTTGAACCCCAACATCAGCACCGCTGGAACATCAACACCTACTGTCTAGTTATTATTATTAAAATGATTATTATTATACCCATTTTTTCGTCTTTCTTCTTCCGCAATTTTGAAGATATTGACACTGTTTTAACTTAACATATCGGTCCCATTGATGACACCATGGCTAGTAGACTGCTTTTGGATACACACACTTGTTCACCTGCCACATCTGTTTTTATCCCCTTTTTGTTCATTCATTCCTATTCATTTTTTTGAAGCGCACGTTTATCTACTGTACCTCTGCTTGACCTGTTTCGGGCAGGTCCATCACCACAACTGCGCTCATTTATTTATCTTTATTCCCTTATCACTCATTCCTCCCATTCATTCCCATTCGCTTTCAACCCAATTAAAGTCCTATCTTTTATTTACCCAATAGCCACCAAAATTCATGTACAACTTCACTGCATATCATCAGGCTCTAATTCAGCCATACTGACCCACACTCCTCCATTTCTCCTTTTTCATTTCTATGATTGTAATTTGTTAAGGTTTTGTGATTTAATCTATCTACATTATATTTTCTGCTATTGTGGCAACACTGGTAATAGGCTAGGCACAATTTACATTAGAGCTAGCAAATTGCCACCAACAATATATTTCAACATGTTTCTGTATCCTTGCTGTTACATAAAAGTGGCAGGTCATGTGAAGTGCATGCATTTTGTGTGCATGATGAACCACAGTTGAAAACATCTACTGCATTCAATGATAAACATAATAATGCTGGAGGCCTAAAGTAGACGTGGCTGGTAAATGCTAATAAAGCCAGTGATTGTGCAACAGAAGAAGGGTCGCAGTGAGACTTGTACAGCAGCCTCTAATGATGCTTGATCATTGATGTATTTATGTCAGAAATATTTAAATACTAAGCACCATTGTTTTTTGTTGGGTTTTGTTGTGTAACTGTTTCTTTTGATAACTGTTTATTTCTATGCTTATACAGAAGCTACCTAAGTAGGACCAGCCAATATAAAACTAGCTTTGCAGACGGTAGTCCTACATTAGAACTGACATTAAGAGAAAACACAAAAGATTCATTGTTGTTCCATCTCATATTTGTTAGAGGCCCCATGGCACTGTAATGCATTCTCTTGTTATTCTGCTGAGCTGAACACAGAAGAAAGCCACGGCATCATCTGTATGGTGCTGGTTTCTCCCAGGATGCCCCTCTATTATGCCTTTTGCAACAGGCAACTGCAGCAGTAATTGTTTTGAACTTCACAAGGGCTTTTACACGAAAATAATTTGATCCCAGCCATCTGCCCCTGTGTGATAGATACATGTGTAGAGACATTCATTTCTGACAACACCATGTCCTTTCTCCTTCGGACAGATAATAGCTTGTCACTGTCACTGACTGGAAGTGCCACATGCTAGTCCTTGGTTAAAGTGACAGTGGAAACCTGTGGGCAGTGGCAGCATGCATCTAAGTATCCTAGAGTATAACTGCTTGTTTGTAGGTGATATTCGCTTTGGATGTTAGTTTACATAACAAACAGATCTAAATGACTTCCCGTAGTCTAATATAGCACATGACACTCTAATTGGTTTGATATGGTCCTCTATAACAGCAAACTGTATAGCCCAACAGTTTAGCGTCATATCACACACCACATTAAGCCACATTAGAAACATGTAGCTTAGGTCAATTTGTAAAGTAGGCTTTGTTAGTCTAAGATATTTTAAGTCAAATTTAGGCCATTGTGGTTAGGGTAAACATGACTTAGGATTTTAGTTTTGCAAGCTTTATTAATGCAAAAATTATGCTTTGAAATCAATTTGAAGTTTACATGTACACCAAGTTTTACAATTCTGCAGTGCAAACCACAAAGGAGATCTACACTTCTTTTATTCCACAAAAATTTGCAAGATTTGAAAATTAAAAGATTGCTTAAACCATAAATCATTAAGGTCACGTACTCAATTCTTTCTTTTGTTTGCATATTTGTCAAAATGACAGGTTTCAGATCATCAAACTACTTTTTTATTTATGCATTTTCTCCCCAATTTAGTGTAGTCAATTTGTCTTCTGCTACTGGGGGATCCCTAATTGCAGTCGAGGTGGGTATATTGCTGCTCACGCCTCCTCTGACCCGCGCACAGCCCTAAGTGGAATCCTTTTTCACCTATGCACTCTGCACAGACGCCTCTCTATCTGCCAATCAGGGTCCTTATGCAGCGTTTGAAGACCCCACACACGTAGTCTGGTCATCCCACCCTAGCAGAGACGTGTCTGCTGCAGGCACTGCCAATTATGGCTGCTAGATGGCACCCAGCCGACCAGTGGCAACGCTGAGTTTTGAACCGAAGAGTTCAGAATCTCGGCGCTGGTGTGCTAGTGGAATATCCCGCTGCTCCACCTGGGCGCCCAAACTAATTTTATTATCAGACAAAATTATACACAAAATAAAAGGCAAAATGATTTGTTTTAATTACCGTTTAATTTATTTAAAGAAAACATTCTGATCAGTTTTATTCTTCCTGGCTTTATGTGGAAAAGTAATTGCCCTCTTGGCTACTAAATTAACCACTTAACCAAATTCAGTTGGCAGTTGGTTCCATTTTACTAGCCACACCCAAGCATGATTACTACCAGTCCTCTTAACTCTAAATTTTACTTAAATAGAACCTTTCTGGCAATGTGAGGCAGGCTAAAAGGTCTCAAACAGCAGCATACGATGCTGTATTTTAAAGACATTTGAATACAGATGTGAAACAAAATAATTGAAATGAAAGAGATACAAAGCCATTGCTCAGTCTTTGTGACTTTTGTGAACTAAAAAAGCCATTCTCCCAGGAGTGGCTGGGAGCGTTGCAAGGTGCAAACCACTGCTGGCCAAAAAGAACATAATGGCTCATCTTGTATTTGCCAAAAACATGTACAGTGTATCACAAAAGTGAGTACACCCCTCACATTTCTGCAGATATTTAAGTATATCTTTTCATGGGACAACACTGACAAAATGACACTTTGACACAATGAAAAGTAGTCTGTGTGCAGCTTATATAACAGTGTAAATTTATTCTTCCCTCAAAATAACTCAATATACAGCCATTAATGTCTAAACCACCGGCAACAAAAGTGAGTACACCCCTAAGAGACTACACCCCTAAATGTCCAAATTGAGCACTGCTTGTCATTTTCCCTCCAAAATGTCATGTGATTTGTTAGTGTTACTAGGTCTCAGGTGTGCATAGGGAGCAGGTGTGTTCAATTTAGTAGTACAGCTCTCACACTCTCTCATACTGGTCACTGAAAGTTCCAACACTGCACCTCATGGCAAAGAACTCTCTGAGGATCTTAAAAGACGAATTGTTGCGCTACATGAAGATGGCCAAGGCTACAAGAAGATTGCCAACACCCTGAAACTGAGCTGCAGCACAGTGGCCAAGATCATCCAGCATTTTAAAAGAGCAGGGTCCACTCAGAACAGACCTCGCGTTGGTCGTCCAAAGAAGCTGAGTGCACGTGCTCAGCGTCACATCCAACTGCTGTCTTTGAAAGATAGGCGCAGGAGTGCTGTCAGCATTGCTGCAGAGATTGAAAAGGTGGGGGGTCAGCCTGTCAGTGCTCAGACCATACGCCGCACACTACATCAAATTGGTCTGCATGGCTGTCACCCCAGAAGGAAGCCTCTTCTGAAGTCTCTACACAAGAAAGCCCGCAAACAGTTTGCTGAAGACATGTCAACAAAGGACATGGATTACTGGAACCATGTCCTATGGTCTGATGAGACCAAGATTAATTTGTTTGGTTCAGATGGTCTCAAGCATGTGTGGCGGCAATCAGGTGAGGAGTACAAAGATAAGTGTGTCATGCCTACAGTCAAGCATGGTGGTGGGAATGCCATGGTCTGGGGCTGCATGAGTGCAGCAGGTGTTGGGGAGTTACATTTCATTGAGGGACACATGAACTCCAATATGTACTGTGAAATACTGAAGCAGAGCATGATCCCCTCCCTCCGGAAACTGGGTCGCAGGGCAGTGTTCCAGCATGATAATGACCCCAAACACACCTCTAAGACGACCACTGCTTTATTGAAGAGGCTGAGGGTAAAGGTGATGGACTGGCCAAGCATGTCTCCAGACCTAAACCCAATAGAACATCTTTGGGGCATCCTCAAGCGGAAGGTGGAGGAGCGCAAAGTCTCGAATATCCGCCAGCTCCGTGATGTCGTCATGGAGGAGTGGAAAAGCATTCCAGTGGCAACCTGTGAAGCTCTGGTAAACTCCATGCCCAGGAGAGTTAAGGCAGTTCTGGGAAATAATGGTGGCCACACAAAATATTGACACTTCAGGAACTTTCACTAAGGGGTGTACTCACTTTTGTTGCCGGTGGTTTAGACATTAATGGCTGTATATTGAGTTATTTTGAGGGAGGAATAAATTTACACTGTTATATAAGCTGCACACAGACTACTTTTCATTGTGTCAAAGTGTCATTTTGTCAGTGTTGTCCCATGAAAAGATATACTTAAATATCTGCAGAAATGTGAGGGGTGTACTCACTTTTGTGATACACTGTAGATGAGCTGTTACATCTGGCTCAAGCATGAGTCCTGTTACATGATAACAATGCATTCCACTATAAAAACATAAAAACATGGTGCCAAATAGTAGTTTGCTGGTCTGGGGCTGCTTTGCTTCCAAAGGACCTGGATGACTTTATCTCTCTAGCTCAGAAAATCCTGAGGGAGAGTGTCTGCCCATTGGTTTGTGACCTAAAGTTCAAGTGCAGCTGGGTTTTGCAGTACAAAAATGATAAAAAGCACACAAGCAAATTTACTTTTAAATGGTTCAAATGAAACAAAATAAAGGTTTTCAAGTGGCTTAGTCTCAATCAATGAGATTTCTGACTTTTGATTCATTGATATGCTGTGGCAAGACCTAAAACAAATAATTCATTTCTGAAAACCCTCTAGTTTAGCAGAATTAAAACAATTCCTCTTTAACTATGTTCAAAGAATCATCACAAGAAATCCATATGTTTGATAGCAGTTGTAGCACCAACTAGGAATTAGGTTTAGGGGTAAAATTACTTTAGGTTTTGAATAAATCTTTACCTTTAATAAATGGAATGATTGATTAAAAGGTACTAGTTAAATTAAAATTATTTGGAAGAACAAATTAGCAAAAACAGCAGAAATCGAGTGAAGGACAAGTACTTTTTTAAAATGCACTATAAAGAAAGATACTCCATACTTCCAGAAAATTTCCTAAGCAAAATGCAGATCAAATAGCAAAGTGAAAACAGACACAGGTTGTAGAATGCCACATTGTTATCTATGTATTATATATTGAAAGTTCTATTTTGTTTTATGTACTGTGTAGGCCCATGAGCGGTCATTGTTGATCTCACACATTCAGAAAAAATAATAAAGTTTGCCCAGTTTAAATAATTCGAAACAGAACCTTCTGATTTGGACTGAATTGACAGTTGCAGTAGTTCACATTTGGGCTTTTGAATTTGGACTCTCTGCACTTTACTCAACCTGAGTGACAAAGAGTGTGCAGAGCCTCTAAGCTATGGGCCAGTCTGGCCCTAATCCTGCCTCCCTGTTCTCTCTCCAGTCAATGAGTGTCAGTCAGGCCTTGGCCTTCGTTCACATTGGCAACAAGTTCTACATCCTTAGAAAACAATTATGATTGGGCTGTTGTGAAAATTGATTCCCGAGTTGACGAGCCTGACGTGCACATTTTTCTTGGACTGGTGGGGTCCTGCCATGGGAAGCAATTACCACAGAATGCCAGCTGACAGCCTCATTCCAGTGTGAATCAGGCCTGACTTGATCCTCAGGCGATCTCTAGGCAAATTGTATCCTCACACTAATCTCAAACCTCTTACCAACTGTTGGCTTCTATCAGGAAAATAGATTGTTCCTTTTGTTCCCGCAGCATGTTATAGAATGGGATGAACATGGTCTTTCAACAGAAAGAAGCTTCTTTAATTTGAATGGCTCGATTTATATGGTGTGGTTTAGAACTGCTGTAATAGGTCAGAGATTAGACTTCTGAGGTCCTGCTCTCAGATTTAGACAAGGTCATGAGATAAACGCCATGAGCTTAACAGGCATCCAGAGGCTAAACAGTGAACAGAATCCTCTTCTGAAATCATTACAAACGCCTGGGTGTTCTGCTATTTTATAGGAGGTAGGAGGAAACCAGAGTATCAGGAGGAAACTCACACAGAGCCAACCTTACTTGGTATAATAACAGAATATTTACCTTTAGTTTGTAACTGCTATTTTTTGGTATTTATGGAGTGTCATGATATTAATACATGTTATTAATCAGATTTCAGTATACTTCAGTGTAGTTGAATACAGATTAGGGCAATAATTAAAAAGTTCCATTTAATCTGAACTCTTCTGTTTTGAATCCATGCACAGTACAGAAGATAATAAAAAAAAATCCCCAAGGACCATTGTTGAAGAGATACAGAAAACCAAGTCTCCAAACTACTATCAGATTATTTGGAAGGCTTGGCAGAAAAAATCTTTTCCTGTCATCTTACTATGAACATAAGCACCTGCTAAACACTTCTGGGATTTTGACAGCAACTAACACTCAAGGTATTAAGTGTTTCTATTTTTCAGCCTACCTTCTGCATGTTTTTTAAGAGGGTAAGAGTAAACCAGAGCTCAAGCACTCAAAAAGCTGAAAATGGGTCATCATTATATTTTTCATCACGACAATGATCCAAAACATATGCCCAGATAAACACAAAACTGGTTTACTAAACACAAAAACAAACTTACTTACCTGACCCAACAGAAAACCTGTTGGCTAAGTTAAAGTGCACAATAGAGGATCCAAAAGCCTGGATTATCTGAAGAGATTCTGGCTCATCCCTTCTCTATATTTTCCAACCTAGTAAGATTGTACAACCTTCCTTTGCCAGTAAAACAGCACCTATTTTTTATACAAAGTGTTAATGGCATGGATGCCAACATTGTGGAACACATAGAACTGTAAGGGATAATGAGGGATTTTTTTTAAATAAATTTACTTCAGGGTTGGATTTCCCCCTCATTTTCAGTGTGAGATCAAGCTAATTAACCAAAAGTTAAAATTCTTTTAACCTCTTTTACTGATCTTTACCAGAGTACCAATAATTGTAGATAATACTGTATATTGTTCTATTACTCAACATGTCACATTATAAAACATTACTAAATGTGTCCTCTGCTGGGGACATAATTGCATGTTCAATGAACAATTGCTATTTATTTACTTAATTTACCATATTGGAAAATAAATAACATAAAATGTGGCATGTGCAAACATTTTTGACTACTTAATAATCTAAGTGCTTTTTCCAATATGTTAAATTCAGCAAATTAATTGATATTATGCAATGCATTTCACACAAACCTACCAGGTCTCACCTCTCTTTAAGTCAGAGAAAAAACTTCATATTTTTATCTTCTCATAATTTGACAATCATTATTTAAACAAATGCAAATCTAAGAAAATAAATCCTTCACACATGTCTATTTAATGTGTGTTGGAAGAAAAGGGTTAAACTGAAGCTCTTTTGTCTCCCTATCAGAATTTAGCCGCCTCTGCTGTTGCTAAAGAATGTTGGTAATTGATGGTCCAGCTATAAATGTACAAAGGGTCAAAAATAGTAATTCAATAAGAAACCAATTTCATTAAAAGTAAAATTGACCAACCATATCTTTCCTATTAATTAGTGTGCTTTGTGATCACTAACTTTAAGACAAGTTCCGTTCACTGTGGAGACAAGGGTGTAACAATAGAATTGTTAAAATAGAGGTAAACATCTGAGATAGCTGGTCAGCACGTGATTTCAACACCCTCAAAGGGATAGTCTAGTCAAGTCAAGTCAACTTTATTTATATAGCGCTTTTTACAATAGACATTGTCTCAAAGCAACTTTACAAAATCCAGGACTAACAGATACAAAAACCCCTGTTGAGCAAGCCGAGGGCGACAGTGGCAAGGAAAAACTCCCTGAAAATTACAAGAAGAAACCTTGAGAGGAACCAGACTCAGCAGAGTCCATCCTTCTTGGGTGGCCTGGAGGATACTTTAAATAAATAGGATTTACACAAATCATATCATCAATAAATGAACTAAAAGTTATAACTGGCAATAAATAAATAATAATAATAGAGTTATTATTCGGTCTAGTCTTCAATAAAGTCTGTAGTGAGTTCTTGTCAATTACGCCAGACCCGTCACATCCGGCAGGAGCAGCATCGTTGTCACGGCAGTCTAGACTTCAATCCTTAACCTTGGAGGGTAAACAGGTTTCCATCAGAATGCCCTCGGGGTAAAACAACAGAGAATGTAGTTAATAATGTACAATGCTAGTTGAGTAAAACAGTTTTACAGAGAATTTTAGACTCTGGCAGCCCTAATTATTACAGCATAACTAAAAGGGAGAGCGAGCAGGTAACAAGGTCATGAAGGCTTTCATAGGACATCAGCGCCCATCTCCCCACTGTCATCAAACCTGAGTGATCGGACAAGAGATTCAGAACGACAGCAACCCAACATCCCTGATCACCACAAGTTTCTATGACCAAGAACCCCCAAACTCTGCACCTTTGTCTATACTAATCAAAAGCCTGAGAAAAGAAATATGTTTTCAGTCTAGACTTAAACATTGAGACTGTGTCCGAATCCTGAACAGAGGCAGGAAGATTATTCCAAAGTTGTGGAGCTTTGTAAGAAAATGCTCTTCCACCAGCCGTGATCTTTTTAAATCTAGGGAACTATAAGTAACTCTGCATCTTGTGAACGAAGTGGACGCGCTGGGTTGTAGTGATCAATAAGTTCACTCAGATACTGTGGAGCCAGACCATGTAGCGCTTTATAAGTTAGTAAAAGTATTTTGTAATCAATGCGGAATTTAACTGGCAGCCAGTGTAGAGATGATAGAACAGGACTAATATGATCAAATTTTCTAGTTCTAGTTAGCACTCGAGCTGCTGCGTTTTGAACTAACTGGAGTTAGCTAACTGTGTATGGATCTACCAGAGCATCCAGTTAGAAGAGCATTACAATAATCTAACCGAGAAGTTAGAAACGCATGGATCAGTTTTTCGGCGTCATTAACAGATAGTATATTTCTTATTTTAGAAATATTACGCAAATGATAGAAAGCAACTCTAGTAATATTATTGACGTGTGTATCAAAGGAAAGATCTAGTGTGACACCCAAGTTTTTTACATCTGAGCTGGGAGTAACTGAGAAAGTGTTTAGGTTTAGCACTAGGTTAGACAACTTGTCTCTTGTAGCTTTGTTGCAGCCAACAAGTAAAACCTCTGTTTTATCTGAATCAAGTAAAATAAAGTTACACGACATCCAGTTCTTTATGTCGTTTACACAATCTTCAATCTTACTGATTGTGTCAGTATCATTTGGTTTGGCTGATATATACAGCTGTGTGTCATCTGCATAGCAGTGAAAATTTATGCCATGTTTATGAATAATTTCTCCTAGTGGAAGCAAACATGTTAACTGTTAATATGTCCCAGAGCTTTCCTCATGCCATGCTCTGAGATAGAGAGTGGCTGGTCCTCACTAGGTCACAGCTAATGCTAGTTGTGATGATAATAATGCTACTAGTATTAGCACTACTGCTACTGACATAGAAGCTTGCACAGAAGGTGTTTAAATCTTTGACCTATGAGGGATGAATATAAAATAAGTAAAAATAAGTAACTGCGTGGAGGCCACGCTACATGCATGTGCTGTCACGGCCGCAAAGAGCTTCTACTTTGTATTTGTACCACCTCTAAGCCTCCTTCACTGCTTTTCTTATTTTATATGACATCACTTTGTACAGTGTCATACCCCCGTGTAGTCTCTCGTTGTACACAGTGGTATGTGGTTTCATAGCCTCACAGATTGTACCCACCCTTTCTGATTAGGAAATACCCTAGCAGTCACCATGGAAACAATATCATCAGCCATTCAGATATATAGCTTGTAACCACTTCCTTAAACTCACTGATGTCAACAGAGCACGTCTATAACTTTTACCAGTCTACGTCACTTAACCTGGGCTGTAATGATGCTTTTAATTGGATGGATCATAATTCTTTGGCCTTTGTTTATATTCCAGCATGAGGAAGACACTAGCCTGATCAGTCCTTCCAAATACCAGAGGAGAGGTGGCTTTGTAAAAAGTTCTACAACGGGGTGTAACAGTGATCCAGTGTATTACAGTAACATGTTGGTAAGAGATAGGCATAACTTGTTTGAGGTTTGCTGTAATAAAGTCCCCAGTGATGATTAGTGCATGTGTTTGACATAACGTTTGCTGATGGTATCATGTAGTTTGGTTAGAGTCTGTGGTGAATATAAATGGCAATGCTGATGATTGATCAGAACTCTCAAGGCAGGTAGTTAGGGCGACAGAGGATAGCTAGGTGTTTAATGTTGGGCAAGCAAGAACCGGACAGAACAGAAACATTCCTTGGGTCACACCAATTTTTGTCATAAAGCATACACCTCTATCTTTTGATTCTACAGGATTCCTTCATAGTGCCTATTTAAAGCATTGTGAATGGTTGAATGGGATAGTCTGGAATCGCTGGGTAGAGCCATGTCTTCATAAAACGAACCCGTGCCCTGATGTCGTCCAGTTTTTTGTCCAAAAATCATACATTAGCAAGCAGGTTACAGGGCAATGGAGGACAACATGCTCCTGCTTGTAGTCAGTTTCGAATCTCTATTATTTTATTTATTAGTATTCCAAACGCAAGATAATACATTAAATACAAAAAATTAAAATATATTCTGCCGTCAACTAATTATCATGCAAATAAAGCAATACTAAAGCAGCATTCATCTTTGCCAGAGCTACAGCTCAATTCCCCAGTGTGCTTAAAGCTGTCTGGGATTGAGAGAGAGAGAGAAAGAGAGAGAGACAGAAAGAGAGAGAGAAACAGCTGTCACTTATTCATTGTCAAATTAATTCATTTCTTCCCCTTGCTATACCAGCATTCCTTGTGCTCCCTGTCATCTGCTAGCATGCACCACGCCACCAATAATAGATCAGGTACGTGAACATGGAAATCAGCAACAAAAACACTAGCAGCATAACACTATTTCATCATTACATGACCCTTTGATTGAAAATACATGGCTGATCATGCAAATTTATAAAACACGCTCAAGTTCAACCACGATTGAACCACAAAGGTCAGAACTACACTAAAAGTACACTAAACATTTAGTATTTACTCATCAACTATTTTAAGACATTTTCCCCCAATACTTTCATTAGGCTCCTTCAATTATTACCAACTGGCTGACAGACATATACTTTACCTACAGATATAGGGACTGGGACCTAGCATTATTCGATCTGTCAAAACTTTCTTGGCAGATAGAGTAAGGGTCGGAAGTATATAGTTGGTTATATAATTTTATCCACTCAGGTGGCTGTCTGATATTTAAATAATGGCAGAGCGATAAGTTGGGCTAAATATGAATATCTGGTATGCAAAGCTATTTAAATAGCAAAGGAAAACCCATAGATGGCCCGCATTCACAGCATACTTTTACAATCTCTTGACAGCTATTCGACAATAGGAACAGTGGTAGCCTGATGGGTAGGGCTTTGGGCTATCAACTGAAAGGTTGAGAGTTAAAATCCCAGCTCTGCCATGCAGTCAGTGTTGGGCCCTTGAGCAAGGCCCTTAACACTCTCTGCTCCAGGGTCACCATACAATGGCTGACCCTGTGCCCTGACTCCAGCTTCCAAACAAGATGGAATATGCAAAGAAAGAATTTTGTTGTACTTTACATCTGTATATAATAGTTATTATAATAATTAGTCAGTCAGGTCTAGTAGCAATTGTTCATTAACACTATCACAGTTTGTAAACTAACTCTAAGAAATGAGTTTAAAAAGATTAGTCTAAAGCTGTACATACACCGATCAACCATAACATTAAAACCACCTCCTTGTTTCTACACTCACTGTCCATTTGATCAGCTCCACTTACCATATAGAAACACTTAGTAGTTCTACAATTACTGACTGTAGTCTGTAATCTGTTTCTCTGCATGCTTTGTTAGCCCCCTTTTATGCTGTTCTTCAATGGTCAGGACCCCCACAAGACCACTACAGAGTAGGTATTATTTGGGTGATAGGTCATTCTCAGCACTGCAGTGACACTGACATGGTGGTGGTGTGTCAGTGTGTGTTGTGCTGGTATGAGTGGATAAGACACAGCAATGCTGATGGAGTTTTTAAACACCTCACTGTCACTGCTGGACTGAGAATAGTCCACCAACCAAAAATATCAAGCCAACAGCGCCCTGTGGGCAGCGTCCTGTGACCACTGATGAAGATCTCAAAGATGGCCAACTCAAACAGCAGCAACAGATGAGCGATCGTCTCTGACTTTACATCTACAAGGTGGACCAACTAGGTAGGAGTGTCTAATAGAGTGGACAGTGAGTGGACACAGTATTTAAAAACTCTAGCAGCGCTGCTGTGTCTGATCCACTCATACCAGCACAACACACACTAACACACCACCACCATGTCAGTGTCACTGCAGTGCTGAGAATGATCCACCACCCAAATAATACCTGCTCTGTGGTGGTTCTGGGAGAGTCCTGATCATTAAAGAACAGCATGAAAGGGGGCTAATCAAGCATGCAGAGAAACAGATGGACTACAGACAGTAATTGTAGAACTACAAAATGCTTCTATATGGTAAGTGGAGCTGATAAAATGGACAGTGAGTGTAGAAACAAGGAGGTGGTTTTAATGTTATGGCTGATTGGTGTATTCAGCTATTAAAAACAACTATAAGAGCTCATCAAACCTGCTGGCAGTTATACCAATACATACAATTATAGATGTGAGCACAAAAGGCTAATAAAAAACATGATACAATAAACCACTGGTAACAAATTTACAAAAAGTCAAAATATTTCTTTTTTACACCATTAACACAATGCAATGAAGAAAACCACATCCATGAACTTACATGCTCAGATGTAGACCTAATTGCAAAAGTTTAATCACATTTCGATTTATCCCTTATGAATTTAAAGCACATGGTGCTGGTCCTCCTTTCACAAATCTAATTTAAAGAGGGGCTGTAATCTAATGGTCCTCTTTTGTTCATCACAGTAAATAAGGCAAAAAGAAAACAAGTTAGCAACATATGCCTTATTATCACTACTCTCATTATAATAATGACCTTATTTTCCTACAGATTGTTCCTATTAGTCCAGTGAATCACATAAGGATCCGGTGCATAATGAATGGCCAGGGTCCTCTATCATACCAGGGACTCTGACATGCCTTTTATTACTTTTACACTAAATGGAAGAAATGATGGGGTTCCTCTTTGGTAATTACTTACTGTATCCTTAATGTCATGGTGAAAAGTGCACCCTCTTAATATTTGATTGTTTTCTTTCATCCAATTTTATCCAATTCATCATTTTGTCCTGTAATTTGCAAGGCTTATGACACATTTTGATCTTAGATTTTATCTTGTGATGCCAGAGAATCATATACAATTTGTTGGATCAAAAACTAAAACAAAAAGGACATTTATTTTGCTTATGTTTTGTCTCTTATCTGTATTTCGAAAGATTCCGAATAATAACAGCTTTAAGGTTTACATTAATACTGAAGTTTTATGTGTGTTTTTATATTTATATTTTATATTTTTTCAAGGACCAGTGTGTCCTGGCCTTAATCTTGTCCTTGGACCCATATTATCCAATTTTAGTTTTGATCTTGACCATAAATCTTAAAGTCATATATGATTTTTTCTTTAAATGAATAAATTATTGTACATTATATAACCCCAAATCAGAAAAAAGTTTGGAAAAGGATGGAAAATGCAGTGTTACTTAGTTTTTTGTTACAACCCCAAATCAGAAAAAGTTGGGACAGTATGGAAAATGCAAATAATAAAACAAACAGAGTTTCTTACATTTACTTTGACTTTTATTCCATTGCAGACAGTATGGACCTGAGATATTTTATATTTTGTCTGGTCACCTTTATTTCATTTTTTAATAAATATCCATTCCTGCATTTCAGGGCTGCAACACATTCCAAAAAAGATTGGACGTAAGGCATTGCCATTCTTTCTCACAACACTTAAAATAAATTTTGGCACTAAGGATACCAAGTGTTTCAGGTGTTATTTTGTCCAATTATTTTTGTAAACATGTCTTAAGGTGTGCAACAGTACAGGGTTGCCGTTTGGTACCTTTGGTGCTTGTACCCCTAACAAGAAAACAGGTACTGTCACAAAGTTAAATACCATTATAAAAGAATCCTTCCTATCAGATGGGCGCTGTATGCAAATTTTTTAGTTATTAGACATTGTCATATAAAATGTATGAACAAAAAATGTTTTCCAATCATTTAGCTACAAAAAAAGTCAAAATCCCAAAGAAAATAATTAAAATCCCAAGAGGGTGGCACGGTGGCTAAGTGGGTAGCACTGTCGTCTCACAGCAAGAAGGTCCTGGGATCGATCCCCAGGTGGGGCGGTCCGGGTCCTTTCTGTGTGGAGTTTGCATGTTCTC
The DNA here is from genome assembly GCF_030014385.1 of Trichomycterus rosablanca. Lineage (NCBI taxonomy): Eukaryota > Metazoa > Chordata > Actinopteri > Siluriformes > Trichomycteridae > Trichomycterus > Trichomycterus rosablanca. The sequence goes on from NC_085999.1 coordinate 19,736,516, forward strand.
CCTGTGTCTGCGTCGGTTTACTCCGGGTTCTCCGGTTTCCTCCCACAGTCCAAAGACATGCAAGTGAGGTGAATTGGAGACATTAAATTGTCCAAGACTGTGTTCGATATAACCTTGTGAACTGATGAATCCTGTCATGAATGTAACCAAGTGTAAAACATGACGTTAAAATCCTAATAAACAAACAAAACAAACAAAATCCCAACACTGCCTTGACATACGTGTCCCTGATTGCTGAATATGCATAATATTAACAGCATGGATGTCATGGATCTTTCTCTACAAATGATGCACTGGGCTTGAACTCCCAGTAGACTTCAAACTTGTTTCACAAGGAAACTATTGGTAGTGAAATTCAGAACTAGAACAGAACAGTCTGATTGATTTGTCTCCCTGCTTGTTATGTTATTTTTATTTATTTTTTGCATTTTCCCCCCAATTTTCATCCCAATCTAGTCGTATCCAAATACCCTATTGCATTACACTTCTTCTCTACTGATGTTGATCCCCACCCTAATTGAGGAGAACCATGACTAACACACGCCCCCTCTGACACGTGTGCAGTAGCGGACTGCATCACCCTGATCCCCATTATCCCTCGACTCTGTGCAGGCAGCATTAATCAGCCAGCAGAGGTCGTAATTGCATCAGTTATGAGGAATCCCCTCCTTCGCCCTGTATGAACAACAGCTAATCGTTGTTCATGTAGGTGCCCAGCCTGCTGGTAGCAGAGCTGAGTTTCAAACCAACAAGTTCAAAATGTCAGCTTTGGTGTGCTAGCATTTTTTATCACTGTGCCACCTGAGCACCTTTGTTATGTTATTTAAAAAAAAAAACACGCCAACTATCCTCCAAAAATTTAAGAAAATAATCATTGTGATCTGTAACCAAATTGGACCACTCAAGCTTATAAAATATTTCTTGTTCAGTGACACGTTAGAGCTTAATTACTGCTTACTGTAACACTGTGTTAAGTCAGTAACAATGAAGGTTTATTCCTGAGCAGAGTGCAGCTGCTTGAAAGCTTAATAATTGCATAGCAGCTAAATGTCTGCTAATGCAGGAATATGATGAGCCAGTAGCTGTCTTAGACCTAAAATGTCTAAAATTTTCAATAGATTAAAGTGGTGCAACAAAGTAGACAGACTATTTGGTAAGTTGTAAGCTCCAAAGTAAATTTGTCTTTAACCTTGTTTAACCCTCGTGTTCTGTTTAGGATCCCTGATAGCCTCCTTAACAGCTCACAAAATATCCTTAGGTTTTTCCAATCAGCTTGATACTTCATGACCCTTCCTAATTGTATGGAAACTGCAAATAAAAATGTCATATTGATATTGTGTTCCAATCTCCCAGCGACCCCAGCTAGAATACAAGATTAAAGGCAGTAGGTTTTATATGTTACTAGTTTCTGTCTGGTGTTGAAGGTACAGCTGACTCTCTCTACACACACAACCTTTTACAAAGGTTTCAACAAATTATGTCTGTATGTAGACACCCGACCATCCAGTAGAACCGCTGGTGATTTAAACCCTGGATCCCAGCGATAGTTGGCCAGTGCAGCCCAGTGCAGTGCAATGTGCAGCCCATTTCTGTTCCTACATTTCAGACCTGCAACACATTCCAATAAAAATTGGGACAGGGGCAATTTAGGGCTAGTAATGATGTTTTTTTTTAAATGTGTTGCAGGCCTGAAATGCAGTTATGTATGTATATTAACAAATGAATAAAGTTGACCATATTTCTTGGGTTCAAGAAATACTACAACAAAATAAAAGTAAATGTAAGAAATGCTGCGTTTTTGTATTTGCATTTTTCATAATCTTCCAACTTTTTCTAATTTAGGGTTGTAACATAAAGCGAGGTCCCTAAAGGCTTGCTGGATTTCGTCTGTTTGATTTGTCTCCCTGCTTGTTATGTTATTTTTATTTATTTTTTACAATTTCCCCCCAATTTTTCTCCCAATCTAGTCGTATCAAAATACCCGATTGCATTACACTTCCTCTCTACTGATGTTGATCCCCACCCTGATTAAGGGTGGTAATTCAATAATTAGTAAATATGGCCACAATGGTTAAAAAGGGTGTATTCTACTTGTTTCAGTCTTGGATCAGGTTATATTTTTCTTTATGCATTTTCTCCCCTTTCTCTCCCAACTTTTAGCGCGTCCAATTGCCCGACTGCGTCATGCTTCCTCTCCACTATTGCCGACCCCGGCTCTGATTGAGGAGAACGCAGCTAACCCACGCCCCCTCCGACACATGGGCAGCAGTCGTATGCATTTTTTCACCTACACTAGACGAGATCAGCTGCAGATCAGCTATGTGTACAGAGACACACCCTGATCAACGCACTCCTTCCCCGCCCTTGTGCAGGCACCATCAACCAGCCAGCAGAGGTCGTAATTGCATTAGTTATGAGAGAGTCCCTATCCGGCTCTATATGAACAACAGGCCAATCGTTTTTCACGTGGCTGCTCAGCCCAGCCGGAAGGCAGAGCTGAGACTCGATACGATGTATTCAAGATCCCAGCTCTGGTGTGCTAGCGTGTGTTTTTAGTTTTGAAAGAGCAATCATACAGTGAAGGAATTCACTGTTCAAGCAAGTGTAAAATAAGTGTTTTCAGTCTACCACAGAACCACACCCAGTCAAAACCCATAACATCTTTAGTTTTGTTTTAGCAGCAAAGCATAATAAGGCCATGCCAAGTGTGCTTAACTTTTTAATAACTTATGATTTTTATTTTTGCCTTTTAAATCCAACTTTAATCCCAACATAACTTTTTATGAATTGCTATGAAATTATAAAAAATTACATACAATTTGCAGTATGTGCAATGTTGTTGAGATTGAATGCCTAACCTCTTCTTCTCCAAACATGTTTCTTGTCATTGTGGCATAATTATTCTTTGTTTCATTTGACCACAAAACTCTTTTTTATGTCAGCTCACAATCTAATGGTAATAATCTAATGGGGCAGTTGTAGCCTAGTAGTTAAGGTACTGGACTTGTAATTGAAAGGTCACTGGTTCAAGCCCCACCACTACTAGGTTGCTGCTGTTGGGCCCTTGAGCAAGGCCCTTAACCTTCAATTGCTTAAACTGTGTACTGTAAGTTGCTTTGGATAAAAGTGTCTGCTAAATGCTGAAAATGTAATATGTTTTTTGGTGGTTCTTGGATTACATGTGATTACATCTTGCCAGATCAATTTCTCCTTTGGCATTTGTTGACAATTTGGGTTTTGTTCTCAAGCTTGACAGAGAGACCACTGTTCCATGTACTCTGTACTTACAAACAATTACTTGTACATATGATCTGAAGTTCCTTTAAAATGGCTCTAAATGACTTGAAAAAATGCTTCTTAGTTGTATTACTTGTGACTTACTTGTGACCTACTGTGCAGTTAAATGAGTCCTAGGAGCACATGTTTTACAGGTTGCACGTTCTAAACACCTCTGATTTAGGGTCTCCAATGTAACATTATCCTCTTTAATGAGAGAATAGGTACTTAAATCATTCTGACAAATCACTGCCCCTTATCCAGTTTGATCCATTAATTATGTTGTGTCTATTACATTAAATTGTTTGGTCTAGTGTATGCCTGTGTAAGCAATATTGTACTGCTAATGAAGTTTTGCAAGATACTGTGACTAGTCTGACATTTATATTTTTTAAAAGCAAGTGTACTTTTGCTAGATATGTTTTCCTCCTCTACCCACCTCTGCTTCAGTGCTTCATACAAAGGCTAAATGATGGATTGTAAACGATAGTTGAAGGGCCTTAGTGTCAGTGTATAATTTACATGTCAGTCAGGCTGACAAGAAGCAGGACAATAAGTGTGTTATGACAGTATCACACCAGTGACCTGCAGTGCAGCTCTTTAAGTGTGAACTCCACCAGCTGGCTGCCTCAAGCACAGGAGAGACTTGTCATTCTGCCATGCTCTGTCACGGCACTGATGGAGCCTTTTAAGAGTGAAACTGCAGCTGAGTGATATCAAAAAGCTTGTAGCTGATGTCATTTTACAGCTGTTTGCTCAATTAAGCCCTAAAGTGTCTCGGCCCACTTCTTCCAAAAGTTTCTCTCTGGATTAAGACTTCTCTTACAGTGCATGCATGGGATGTGTTTTCATTGTGGTGCCATATGCCAAGTGACCCTTTATAGTGCTGCTTCAAACGATTCAGCCTCACTCATCACGTGGTTGGGTTGCAATCGTGATCTCTCCCCTTGTTGCTGTTCGTCTATCAGTTGCCACCTGTCTCATGGCCAATTTTCTCTGTCTGGTCACAGTATTAAATAGAAAGCTTTCACAGCTGCCTATATATTTTCCCTTTTGCCATCCTAGGAGCACTCTTTGTTTAACATTTATCTTTCAACAGTAAAAACCTAAGATCTCACATGTAAGCTTGTGGTTTTGGACTGACTTGTGTGCCCCCCACATTTTCTTAATTATTGGTATGTGTATGTGCCACTGGCTACCAAAAGTCTCATTCAGAGTTTCTGACTAATAGTTTATATAATTGAGCTTCTATATTAATTACTTTACCTAAATGTTTTCATAAGCATGATACATTACCACTGCAAATAACATTTTTTTTTCTATTTAAACATCGTCAACCAGTTTTCACAAAGATGCTGCTGTAATGTAAAAATAGCGAGGTCAGTTATGAGTCACAGCTTTGCCTGGTTCTAAAAACTGTATAAAAACACATGAACCATATGTCCTAACAGGCAAGGTAGACTAAGTTATTGAGTATTGACAGAGTGTGCCAGCAGGGCTTTACTCTTAACAGGTGTTTACCATATAATCAGGTTTTATACAGGCTCCTTAGTGTGGTGTGTGGTGTAAAGTTTCTAATACAGTGCTCAGGATATAGGGAACTGTCAACAGTTTAATGTGCCAATTAGGTATCACTGTACAAAAAAAGAGCTTAACAAGCCTCATTATCAGTAATAGAGACACTAAACTGTATGTAATACAAACAGGACTGCACATTTTACTTATCTTTGTAACAGTATTAGTATTATGAAAGTTACACATTTATAAGTTGTGATTGGGGATGATTTGGAGTTACACTACTGCATGCTTCCTATAGTGAACTTTCATGTTTTCCACATGACCGAGTAAATTTAATTTTATTAATGGATCTTCTATCTTATAATAAGAACTTAAACATAAAACACACATTTATAAACAATAAGTTTGTGCTGTATATCACACTTTATTTAACAGCATTGCAAATCCTTTACAGCAAAGAGGACATTACCTTCAAATTAATGCCCATTGTTTTAGAGTAGGATGTCCAACAAGTTCATGGTTAGTATACACATATTACGGTTGGGCAGTGGGTAGCCCTGTCACCTCACAGCAAGAAGGGCCTGGGTTTAATTCTGCGGCTGGATGGACAGGTTCCTTTTTGTGTCGAGTTTGGATGTTTTCCCTCTGTGTCAGTTTCTTTGGGTAAGCAGTGTGTGTGAAGTGCCCAGGTGACGCAGCGGGATATTCTGAACTCCTCGGTTCGAAACTCGGCGTTGGCACCGGTCGGCTGGGCATCATCTAGCAGGCATAATTGCCAGTGCCTGCAGCAGACACGTTTCTACTAGAGCGGGATAACCGGACTTTGTGGGTGGGGTCTTCAAACGCTGTGTAAGGACCCTGATTAGCAGATGGAGAGGCGCCTGTGCAGAGTGCATAGGTGAAAAAGGGTTCCACTAAGGGCTGCACACGGGTCGGAGGAGGCGTGAGCAGCAATATACCCACCTCAACTGCAATCAGGGATCTCCCAGCAGCGGAAGACAAATTGACTACTTGACTACGAAAATGGTAAGAAGTAGTGTGTGAGTGTGTGTCATATGATGGACTGTCGATTTGCCTGGAGTGTTTCTGTGGTGTTTTTACCTAATGAATCAGACCCACCTTGACCCTGATCAGGATTGAGTGGTGTTAAAACGGTCAATGAATGCATGAATATTTCTGGCCATATAATGCAGTATGAGCTGCAATCTACTACCACAAATCTTAATTGTTTACAATTATATCAAATGTAATGTACTATGATAAATTGTTAACTAGCAATTAATATCTCTTGTGCCCCACCATGTAAGCAAATCATAGTTGTCAACAGTTTATAAACATATTAAAGCGTAGAAGATGTACAGTAGTGTTAAAAAAAATAGCAGTGATTTAAAAAAAGAGAATAAAGCACAAAATCATTATAATAACTTTTATTTCCATAAATGCAAATGCACTGAAAATACTACACTTTCAATTCTAAATCAAAACATTAACAAAATTTAGCCAGTTTGTGTTAATCCTTTACAGAAAGTTAAGAAAAATTAATATTAGGCTGTTCAAAATAATAGCAGTGCCAGCATTTTTCTTTAAAAACTCAAAAAATGTATCTATAAACTGAAAAAAATGTTTGAGGTTTCACTTTACTTTAAATTACTGAACTAATATTTAGTGGCATAACAATTGTTTCCAAGATCTGTGTTGCATGGAGTCGACCAACTTCTGGCACCTCTGAACAGGTATTCCAGTCCAGGATGATTAGACGACATTCCACAGTTCTTCTGCATTTTTGGGTTTTGCCTCAAAAGAACGCATTTCAGATATCAGCCCACAAGTTCTCTCTGGGACTGAAGTCAGGGGATTGTGCTGGCCACTCTATTACCTCAATCTTGTTTGTCTGTAATCAAGATGTTTTGGGTCACTGTCATGTTGAAACACCCATTTTAAGGACATTTCTTCTTCGACATAGGGCAACATAATCTCCTCAAGTATTCTGATATATTTAAACTGATCCATGATCCCTCGTATGCCATAAATAGGCGTAACACCACGGTATGATAAACATCCCCATATCATCATTTTGTACCACCATGCTTTACTGTCTTCACAGTGAACTTTGGCTTGAATTCAGTGCTCGGGGGTCATCTGACATACTGTCTACGTCCACTGGACCCAAAAAGAACAATTTTGCTTTCACCAGTGCACAAAATGTTGAGCCATTTCTCTTTGGACCAGTCAATGTGTTCCTTGGCAAATTTGAACCCATTCAGGACATGTCTTTTTCTTAACAACGGGACTTTGCAAGGAGTTTTTGCTGGTAAATTGGCTTCACTTAATCATCTTCTGTACTCACTGGTAACTTCAGATGTTCCTTGATCTTTCTGGAGATGATCATTGGCTGAGTATTTGCCATTTTGGCTATTCTTCAATCCTTTTGAACAGTAGTTCCACGCTTCCTTCTGCGTCTTTCAGGTTTTGGTTGTCACTTCAAGGCATTTGAGATCATTTTAGCTGAGCAGCTTATAATTTGCTGCACTTCTCTGTATGTTTTTTCCATCTACAATCAACTTTTTAATCAAAGTACGCTGTTCATCAGAACAATGTCTGGAACAACCCATTTTACCCAGTATTTCAGAAGGAAATGCGCTATGACCAACCTGTGCAACATTTGAAAGAAAAGAAAGAAAGATATCCTTTATTTGTCATATATACATATACAGATGTACAGTACAATGAAATTATTTCTTCGCATATCCCAGCTGGTGTTGGAAGCTGGGGTCAGAGCGCAGGGTCAGCCAACTTACGGCGCCCCTGGAGCAGACAGGGTTAAGGGCCTTGCTCAAGGACCCAACAGTGGCTACATAGCAGAGCCAGGATTTGAACCGCCAATCTTCCGGTTGATAGCCCAAAGCCCTACCCACTAGGCTACCACAGGCCCCACCCTGCCACCTTAAATAAGGGACAAAATTGACACCAATTCTTCTGCAGAATAAATGACTTCACCAATTGAACTCCTCACTGCTATTATTTTGAACAACCCCCTTTCAATCAATGCTTCGATTACTCAGAATGAGCGGCATGCATGTCCTAATTGTTGGGTTTGTTTTGTTTTCATTACTCTACTACACTTTCAAGTAAATTATTTGCTATGTAGAAATATCACTTCTACTAAAAACAGTGATTCATCAGGTTAATGGTGTTGGACTGCTATTTTTTTGAACACCACTGTAGTTGTTTACCTGTTCTAAATTTTAAAATGATGTGGAAATAGAACTGTTCTACACCCATGTTCTACACACAAATGAATACAAACATAAATACAGGAGGCATCTGGTCTTGTGTGATGAAATCACTGTCCAGGGGTATTGCAGCAATGGCAGCCTATTGTACACACTTGCGTAAAAATGACTTTGAATTACATTTACAAAGCTCTCTGTAGTTAAACTCAGAGGGGTAGTTCTGGGAAAGCTGTAATGCACTGTTGGCAATTCTGTAGCAATATCAGCCGTCTGGCATGCCTTTTCCTACCAAATACCTTTTTTTTCCCTTCGTCTCACTAATTCTCAATGGAATGTCAAAGATATGATAAAAAGCAAACTGCAGACTGGCAATGCTGACTTGATTAGGAAGTGCAACCAAGGTGGAAAACAGATACAACCCCAAATCCAAAAAAATGGAACAGTAAGAAAAATGCAAGTAAAATAACATAATTATCAATAGCTGATATAACCACATGGGCAAGGGATTACTCTGACAAACCTTGGTTGAGCATTACAATGCAGAGTTACATTCACCAATGCCACTTAAAACTGTTAAAACTGTGCAAAAAAGCACCTTATGTCAACCATGTCTAGAAGTAACGTCGAGTTCTCTGGGCTCAGGCACATCTGGGATGGACCATCACACAAAGAAAAAATGTTATACTTTTTGCAGTAAAAGAGTCCTTTTTTGTGCTCTGGACCAAAGATGAACAGGACTATCCAGAATGTTATTAGCAAACAAATCCAAAAGCCAGGGTCTGTCATGGTATAGAGTTGCGTCAGTGCCCTCGGCAAAGGTAATTTACACTTCTGGGATGGCAGCATTAATGCTGATAACAAATGCTGCCTTCAAGATGTAATCTTTTCCAGGGGCATGCATGCGTTTTTCAGTAAAACATGCTGCACACATTACAAAGGCATGGCTGCAGAATAAGAGGGTACGGTTACTGAACTGGCCTGCCTGCAGTCCTAATCTGTCCCCAGTGGAGAATGTGTGGAGAATTTTAAAAAACAAACAAAAAAACAAGGTGACAACAACAACCCAGTACAATTGCACACCCTAAGACGTGTTTGCAGGAAGAATGGGACAAAATAACACTTGAAACACTTCATCGCTTGGTAGTCTTGGTGCCAAAATGTGCCAACTTTTTTGGAACGTGCTACAGGCCTAAAAAGCAGGAATGGACTTATGTTAATAAACAAAATAAAATTGACCAGACAAAACATAAAATATCTTGGGTTCATACTGTCTGCAATAAATGCAATGAAAGTTAAAGTAAACATACATAAAAAGCACATAAAAAGTATCTGCACAAACCCCTGCACTAAATATAAGTAAAGAAAGTGTTGGCATTATGTGGATTTCAAACAACGGCTGCTTTTGTTATTACTTTAATTACCCTACTTTCACAGTGTTTCCCCAGGGTTACGAAGAGCAATTGCAATTGTACACATGCTAGTGTAAGAAAGAAAGAATGTGTCTTAAGCAAGGATACCCCAGTGATTCTGGTACAGGTACAGTGATTGGCATGTATAAAATTTATTTCATTAAAGTCAACGTCTGTGTATTTGTGATGCATAATTAATGGCAGGTTGTGTAGCATTGGTGCCAACACTAGAGAATAGCATTACAGACATCCTGCTTATGTATTACCCTGAAAGTGCTTAGCAGTAGTGTCACATTTGAGATGGAATTCAGGAAAGCTGTAAGAAATACTAATTATTTTGTTATATTTTATTAATGCTAATGGTTTTGCTGTACAAGTCACAATTACATGCATCTGTGTTTTAACTGGATTGATTAAGGCTACCACACATTTAGAGTAAATGTGTAAATGTTATTTATTTCGCAAATTTCTGGGATCACTTTTTAAAAACGTCTCATTGTTTTAGGCTAGAAGTGTTTAGCTGATGATTTAAATAAATGTAACTAGATCTACTGTATTAACTGAAATTATTTAATTTTAATTCCCTTTTCTTTGCAGCCAATTTGTACTTGCAGGACTTCCCTGTGCACCTCTGCCTGCCGCACAATGCCCTTGTTGGCCAAGTAGGGCCACAGACTAGCATACACTTCCTCTGACATGCATCAAGCTGCTCGCCACATCTCTACACCAGCCAGCAGCAGATTCATACAGTGAATCTCAGCACACGTGGTGGACCATAATACTTTCTTTGTATTCTTTAGATGCTCATGTCAACACCTTTACCAGACAGTAGGAATAAATGTTGCAGCAACAAGGAGGTAAATCCACAACCAGCCTTCTGCAAGTCGAGACTGCTGTGCCAACAATGCTGCTCCTGCTAGATATGATGGACACCTGGCATGTTTGCACCAAAAATATCAAGAACTCACTATGGACTTTATCACAGACTGGACTGAATAATGAAGAACTTCAATTGTTTATATTATTATTATTATTATTATTATTTGCTATAAGCTTTAGTTAAATTTAATTTTGTGTATGTAAGATTTGTGTAAATCCTATTAATTCAAATTATCCTCCAAGCCACCCATAGAGGATGGGTCCCTGCTGAGTCTGGTTCCTCTCAAGGTTTCTTACTGTATTTTTAAGGGAGTTTTTCCTTGACACTGTCGCCCTCGGCTTGCTCAACAGGGGTTTTTGCTCTGTAAAGTTTCTTTGCTACAATGTCCACTGCAAAAAGCACTATACAAATAAATTTGACTTGACTTCTGTCCCATGGACACTAATAATTGTGTTTGTTGAATGCCAAGTTCTAAAACTCTAAACCATGAATCTGAGAGTCAAGTCCCTGTGGTGGTAGGCTATCAAATTATTTTGGATGGATTGATGAATTGGTGACAACTCTAGGGTGCATTCTTGTCTTGCCACAAGTGTTTCAAGGTGGTACTGAATCCACTGTATCCATGACGAAGATTAGTGACAGTAAGTAGTAGAAATAAATAAGAACATTTAAAGCATTATAATTATTGTACTAGGTTTTTAAATTGTAAATTTTGCTATGTTGTTGGGCCCTTGGGCAAGGCCCTTAATCCTCTCTGCTCCAGGGGCGCTGTACAATGTCTGACCCTGTGCTCTGACCCCAGCTTCCAAACAAGCTGGAATAGGTGAAAAAATATTTATACTGTTATACTGTACATCTGTATATGTATGACAAATAAAGGCATTCTACTGTATTGTATTCAGTGTCTTGGGGACCTTGGTTCACACCTTACCACTGGTCCTTGTTTATTGCACTTAATGACATAACATCAGTAGACCCATAACCTCTGGATCTTCAGTATTACGGAGTAGTTAATAGTTCAATGTTATGACTAGGCGCTACTTCTCTTCTGCATACTAAATACTAAACAGCTTCACTTCAAATTCTCAAGACTCTCATGTTAGTGCACTGACTTCACATGGCCCACAACTTTTTATGCTGCTTGAACTGCTAATTTATTCCTGCCTGTAATGAGAAGGCTGTGGTTGTAAACTGCCCTCTAGTGGATATTGCTTTTAATCATCCAGGTACACAAAAGAAATGCATGCACGTGTTGCTCCTGTTAAAGCTGCACATGCTCATGTAATCACACATTAGCTGTGCAAATGTGTAGTGCAACCAGTGAAAGTGTGCAGTGCAAGACACAGCATGTAGCCTGATACCAGATGAATTGGAAATAAAAAAAGAATGTATGGGTAAAGGAGATCAGAGTGTAAAGTTTATGCTTGATATAGGTGCACATAGGTGTTGCTGATTTAAAAAAGGTATTATATGCATACTTTATATTGATATACCTTCAGTTGAGCATTTAGAAAGTGAGATTAGCATTTCTACATTATTTTTGCCGAGCATGAGTAAGAGGTGGGATATAATGCACAGCTGGTAAGACATACTTTTGTTAACGTTAAGATATGGGGATCAAATGTTAGAAATATTTACAATATTATTTCAGTATTCCTAATGTTTAAGCTGCATCAAAAGGAACACAGCCGATATCAATATTGTTAGTGGACCTGTAAATATAGACATACATTTTCAGTATTACTAGGGGTTTCATTTTAAGCAATAGTCATGTATCCAGTGGTTTTTAATCTGTGATGTACCAGAAATAATAATAGTAAAACATGCTTTTGGTTAAACTATGGGGTTCAAATGTTAGGGATATTTAATATATTATTTCAATATTCCTAATTGTTTGAGCTGTATCAAGAGGAACACGGTTATTGGACCTGAAAATGCTGACATACACCGATCAGCCATAACATTAAAACCACCTCCTTGTTTTTACACTCACTGTCCATTTTATCAGCTCCACTTGCAATATAGAAGCACTTTGAAGTTCTACAATTACTGACTGTAGTCCATCTATTTCTCTACATACCTTTTTAGCCTGCTTTCACCCTGTTCTTCAATGGTCAGGACCCCCACAGGACCACCACAGAGCAGGTATTATTTAGGTGGTGGATGATCTCAGCACTGCAGTGACAATTATATGGTGGTGGTGTGTTAGTGTGTGTTGTGCTTGTATGAGTGGATCAGACACAGCAGCGTTGCTGGAGTTTTTAAATACCATGTCCACTCACTGTCTACTCTATTAGACACTCCTACCTAGTTGGTCCACCTTGTAGATGTAAAGTCAGAGACGATCACTCATCTATTGCTGCTGTTTGAGTTGGTCATCTTTGAGACCTTCATCAGTGGTCACAGGACGCTGCCCACAGGGCGCTGATGGCTGGATATTTTTGGTTGGTGGACTATTCTCAGTCCAGCAGTGACAGTGAGGTATTTAAAAACTTTATCAGCATTGCCGTGTCTGATCCACTAATACCAGCACAACACACATTAACACACTACCACCATGTCAGTGTCACTGCAGTGCTCAGAATGATCCACCACCTAAATAATACCTACTCTGTAGTGGTCCTGTGAGAGTCTTGACTATTGAAGAACAGCATGAAAGGGCGCTAATTAAGCATGCAGGGAAATAGATGGACAGTCAGTAATTGTAGAACTGCAAAGTGCTTCCATATGGGAAGTAGAGCTGATAAAATGGACAGTGAGTGTAGAAACAAGGAGGTGGTTTTAATGTTATGGCTGATCAGTGTAGGTTTTCATTATTACTAGGGCTGTAGTCATGTATTCAGTGATTTTTAATCTGTAATGTACCAGTAGTAATAAATAGTTTTAAATATAATAAATATATTTTTATTATTATTAGGATTTTAAAACCATGTTTTACACATTGGTTACGTTCATGACAGGACGAGCAGTTACAGGTTACACATGAGTCATCATTTCATGTTCAGTGTCATACCCCGTCACACCCGTCACTCAGGCTCTGGTTTTGTATCTGCAATTTACCTAACTGACATGTCTACCTACTGAGCCACTGTGCCATCCTAGATATCAAAATTAAAGATATTTTTATAAACTGTAGTCTGTTAGTAAGACATCAACAAAACCAATAAGACCAATGTAGTATGTACTTCAATGTAATCCAAAGCTGTCTGCTGTTTCTTTTTTTAAAAAGCTAAAAAGCTATTTGTACTTTCAACTACAAAACCATGTTTATTTTCATTACTAATTGTATGTTGCTGCCTGGTGAAGGGTTAATGGGCCAGAACAATTCAATTAAAAAAGTTAATATTTGTGTTTTTCATCACTGGAGTTGTAAGAAAAGGGCTGTTAAATATAGTGCACATTGCTTTTTAAAGTGCTCCATCTGGCCAGACTACCAACAAAAGTTCTTTCATATTAAATGTGTATTGTTCTGAGAGATTGATGCCATTAATATCAGCTTTCAGAATGACAGATTAACATCACTAGTTAATCACTGTTATTAGGAGATAAGTATCGGTAATTTAATCAGTACAGTAATTTCTTTTACAATGTGATTTGCAAATGTAAGTTATTATGTAATTACCTTAGATCACCAGATCACAGTCCTGTAAAGTTCAGAGTGTCTTGAGTAGTTTCAAAAGATTACAGCAGTTTATTTAAGGCACCTTTTTTATTCTTTTTTTAAGATTGGCCAAAAGCTCAAGGCACATAAGGATGGTAAGTAGACCTACATCTACTATCGTCTACTTTAGATCCACCAATCCATCCTGCCATTTAAAAGATCAGATGCTTTATACACATGTACATTTTATTTATTAAACAAGAGGATTGCAGTTAATAAAATGTAGCCTGTTTCAGAGCAGGCATAGTTAAACAACTATCAAGGATCCCTTTGTTGGCCTACAAGCCCATAGGCAAGTCCTGGTTTCAACATTCTAAAGTTATACTCCTTTATTTACAAAGTAATTTGTCGGTTAGTGTTAATTTCCTAAATACGACATAAAAGAAGGGCTGTGCAGAGAGGGGGAGAGAACATTTCAGGGAGAAAATCATAAAACAGCCGAGAATCAGGCAAATTGCTTCCATCTGTGGCCCATTGCTGAGCCTAGCACTGCATAGTTGTTCCTGACCCTTCTAGCAGCGACCAGCTCTGTTTGAAAGGCACAGTTCTTTAATGAAGGCCTAATTTTTATTGCCAGTCCATTGACTTCAAAGCAGTTTAGGTTGCCAAACATAATTCCACTGAAGGTATTTTCAGGTGCACTGCAAATAGTTCTTTAATAATTTCCCCATTAGGTGTTCTCCTTGAGTGCTGCACTTTTTGAGGTAAATGTTTTGATTGTTTGGACTCCAAACCTCTCTCTGGTCCTTCTCTTGAAGCTTAAAGGAGTCAAATGCCACTTAGTGGCTCTGTGACTTTTCGTCTGGCCTGTAAAGAAGGCTGCAGAGTCTCCCTTGTCACTCAGGCACTGATAGGCTACAGTGAGAACCAACATTGGGGATTAGAGAATTTAAAATAAATCCAACCCAAGAAGGGTAATGGTCACTGGCTTATTGCATATAACCATGCTGCCACTTTGAATAGGTTCTCAGAGGAATAGAGAAATGAAATCCAACACTGCATTTGGTCTGTTTCAGGCCTGCATGCTTGAGTAGGTTCCCACCTCACAATGTGTAATGAGAAACCATTACTGTTATTATCCAACATGTGAAATAAGCTACAAAAACTAATTGTTAAAAGCATCCAATGCTGCTAAGTTAGAGTTGATTAAGTGGTAGTATAACTATGATAAAAATAGGCAGCATTAATAATATGAACATGTGTTTCCAGTAAAGAACAAAATAGCATAAAAAACAAATGTTTTTTAGTAACCTCAAAGTGTTTATTCTCTTAAAAACACTTAAATGCAACTCAAATGTTTTTAGAAGTCTGTCTGGGTAATTTTACTCAATATGTGCCTGTTTTCCATTGTACAGTATATATTTCTAATAAAATAATGATTATCATCATCACCACTATCCTCAAGTGTTTTTCACAGTGCTTTTCATTTTGTGCCCAAAATCTTTTGCTGAATATTACGTCTTATAAACCTAGAAACTGGAATAACCTACAATTTTAATGAAACAGGAAAATAATTATAAAATAAAATATAATTAAAAAGAGTATAATCAAAATACAGCATTAATTCTACTAAAAAATGTACTGGGTTAGTAGTTGAAGGGTCACTGGTTCAAGCCTCACTACTACCAGGTTGCCACTAATGGGCCCTTGAACAAGGCCCTTAACCAGTGGCGTAACTAGGAGCTCATGGGCCCCAGTGCAAAAAAATTGTCCCAACCTAAAGTTGTTTTCTATGTTTGTTATGGCTTTTCCATGTTAGTTTGGGTTATCTTCTCGACCTTGAGACGACTACGACAACTGAGACAACTGTTGGTTTGGGTGCAGTCAAACTAGCCCTGTTTATATGTGCACTGTAAGTTCAGCTTTAGTTAGTAATGATCAAACAGTGTACACAATGTTAACACAAACTTTAACAACATAATACACAGTATTATAACATCACCAAAGTATTTTTTGGTATAATTCTTTTTGACAAAGTAGTATTTGTGCCAGTCACTCAGTTATCACAAAGAAACAGCTGCACAAATTTGCTACTACTACAGTTTTCTAACATTTATTTGTCAATTATTGGATTGAAGACAATCTAATGTATTACATTACACATTACACAGGAAAATCCATAAGACACAACAAACCCCTTTTACTATGCAATTAGAGAGCACACAATAATCTGTGCTTTATGTTTGATGGGACAGCATGGAGAATGCAAATAATAAAAAAAAACAAAAGTTTCTTACATTTACTTTGCCTTTTATTTGATTGCAGACAGGATGAACCTGAGATGTTTCATGTTTTATCTGCTCAACTTAATTTCATTTATTAATAAAGATCCATTCCTGCATTTCAGGCCTGCAACACATTCCAAAAAAGTTGGGACAGTAAAGCATTTACCACTTTGTAATGTTGCCATTCCTTTTCACCACACTTAAAGACGTTTTGGCACCGAGGATACCAAGTGATTTAGTGTTTCAGCTTTTATTTTGTCTCATTCTTCCTGCAAACTCGTCTTAAAATGTGCAACTGTCCACACATTCTCTATTGGGGACAGGTCAGGACTGCAGGCAGGCCCTCTTCTTTTGCACCCATGCCTTTGTAATGTGGTTTTGCATTGTCTTGTTAAAAAATGCATGGACGTCCCTGGAAAAGATTACTTCTTGAAGGCAGCACATGTTGACAGACCCTGGCTTTTGGACTTGTTGCTGATAACAGTCTGGATGGTCCTTTTCGTCTTTGGTCCGGAGCACACGGCGTCCATTTTTTCCAAAAAAGACCTGGAATGCTGATTCATCAGACCATAATACACGTTTCCACTGTGTGATGGTCCATCCCAGATGCCTCCGAGCCCAGAGAAGTCGACACCGCTTCTGGACATGGTTAACATAAAGCTTCTTTTTTGCACAGTAAAGTTTTAAGTGGCATTTGTGCATGTAACTCCGTACTGTAGTGCTTGACAAAGGTTTGCCAAAGTAATCCCATGTCCATGTGGTTATATTCTATTGTTGAGTGGCGGTTCTTGATGCAGTGCCGTCTGAGGGATCGAACATCACGAGCGTTAATCTTAAGCTTGCGCCCTTGGCCTTTATGCACTGAAATTCCTCCCGAAACCTTGAACTGTAGAGGGAGAAATATGCAAATCCCTTCCAAGCTTTCTTTGAGGTACATTGTTTTTAAACATTTCAGTAATTTTCTAGGTGGTATATTAACAAATGAAAAGAAGTTGAGCAGACCAAACATGAAATATCTTGGGTTTAAACTGTCTGCAATCAAATAAAAGTCAAAGTAAATGTAAGGAACACTGCATTTTTATTTTATTTGAATTTTCCAT
This sequence comes from Trichomycterus rosablanca, assembly GCF_030014385.1. NCBI lineage: Eukaryota > Metazoa > Chordata > Actinopteri > Siluriformes > Trichomycteridae > Trichomycterus > Trichomycterus rosablanca. The sequence continues at coordinate 19,753,818 of NC_085999.1, forward strand.
ACTGTCCCAACTTTTTCTGTCCCAACTGTCCCAACTTTGTACCATTAACCCAACATTTAATATATCCCTGACCATGACATGCACAACTGTAGAATAGGCATTGTTATGCACAGCTTTGATGAATAGTCATATTTTTTGTTTGTACAGTGGTACAGCTGCAGTTTAAATCCCAGCTCTGCCAGGCTGCTAAGTGATGTCCCATTAGTGAAGGACCCCTGACTACTCAGGACACTTCTAAGTAACATTGGGTAAAAACATCTGCAAACTGTGTAAAATGTTAACTTTGGAACATGTATGTAATTATCATATTTTCTGATGTCATCATTTACAAGACAAACAACCCTAATATGTTACATTTTTATTGCATATGGTAAGGATATTAACCAGGCAAAGTTCATATTTTTCATCAATTTAGAACTGAAATAGATTTTTAAAGGCTTCCAGACACAGGCAATCAAAGTATTAATTTAACACAAACTAACAATAAAAGAATAATGCCATCAAAGCACATGTGTTTCACATTCCACCACATTCTAAATGAATTATATCAATGTTGTGCTTTCATGACTTGACTCAGTAAGCCATTAAATGAGTTTTGCTATTGTAAAACCGCAATATATTGAACTTTATAAGAAAAAATCTTTGAACCTTGAATTAGTAATAACATGGAAGAAGTTGAACCAATATGAAATGGAAATATTTGCTGGGAAATTAGCCACTAAAATAATTGTTAACAATACACCAGTGCCTATTAATGCATGTTAAAAATATTATTATTATATAATACAATTTCTTCATGAACAGCAATTTTGTAGACTTTGTGTCGAATGCTTAATTTATTGTAACCCGCAATGGCACAAAGTGCACTAGTCACTTGCGTACTCTGTAAACGTTTAACATGAAAACAGGCTATAAATCATGAATTATAGCAGTGCTGCTTTTATATGCTTGTAATTGTTTTTACCTGTGCCAGCATTTGTTAAAATCAGGTTCACATTCCTTTTAAATTATTGTTGATTAGCATTGTCAGGACTCCTTTTTTTTTGTGTCCCAGAACAACGGTAACTTTGGTAGTGTTTAGTTGCCTTAATTTATTGCTTACCATCTAAAAAGCTCTAATTTAATATCCGTTTTTCTTATGGCCAATAATAATGAGCCTGTATTTCCCCCTTCTTTTGTCAGGGTTGTGACCTACAGCACATAATTTCAAACCTGTTTGTTGTGGGCTTATTAAATGTAGATATGGTGTGACATGAAGACAACCTGTCTTAACCCCTCATTAAGTAAGTGGGTCATGAAAAGTTGGGAGAGCACCACCAAAATGAGGTTTCTTTAACTTCACTAAAAATGTGGTAAATAATAATAATAATAATAATAATAATAATCATCATCATAAAGATAATAATAATAATAATAATAAAAAGTATTACCCTATAAGCAGTTGAGGAAAATAACATGAATAAAAAATAAAAATCTGAAAGATCTGGAACAGTTCAAATTCCAGTACAAAGATGTAGGACAACTTGTATGGGTTTGTTTTGTTTTATTAGGATTTTAACATCATGTTTTACACTCATGTTACATTCATGACAGAAACAGTAGTTACTCATTACACAAGATTCATCAGTTCACAAGATTATATCAAACACAGTCATGGACAATTTTGTATCTCCAATTCACCTCACTTGCATGTTTTTGGACTGTGGGAGGAAACCGGAGCTCCCGGAGGAAACCCATGCAGACACGGGAAGAACATGCAAACTCCACACAGAAATGACCCGGACCGCCTCACCTGGGGATCGAAACCCAGGACCTTCTTGTTGTGAGGCGACAGTGCTACCCACTTAGCCACTTTTATTTTTTATTCATGTTATTTTCCTCAACTGCTTATAGGGTAATACTTTTTATTATTATTATTATTATTATTATTATTATTATTATTATTATTATTATTATTATTATCTTTATGATGATGATGATGATGATGATGATTATTATTATTATTATTATGTTTATGGGTAGAACAAGATTCCATTTTTGAGTGCAGTTCTAATGTAAGCGAAATACATGAACATGTAAAATAAAAATGTACCAAATTATTTGCAATTATTTGTAATTGTAAGAATTTTTTGGATTGTATTATAAACTACGAACCCCATTTACACAAATGTTATTTTCTAAAATGCAGTAACATCAAGAATCTGTCATTTTTAATTCTCTTGAACCTTTATTTAACTGACAAAAATACAAAGAAATGACTGTTAATGTAAATAAAAACAAATTATTAATTTAATGCCTGCAAAACACTCAACAAAGGTTGGGACCGATGCAAAATAAATTTGAAATGCTACAAAATACTGAATTCACACTATTTTAAAAAATCCACAATAGGCAGATAAATTGGTAACAGGTGAGAAAATAATGATTGCTGACGAAAGTAGGATTCACAAAAGGCTCAGACTTAGCGAGCAAAGTAGGGCCATTGCTCAACATTCTGCCAAACTTTGTAGAATTTTTTAACTGATTGATAATTCTTTTACTCACAAACATTGCAAATATTATTTACCATCTACTGTACATTCTAATGTAAAAAGATCTCAGTTCATGTGAGGCAAAGCCTTAAACCACACTTAAATGTGTGTGACTTAGACAGGACATTGCATGAGAAACGATCATGCTAATGTGATAAATGGACAATAATTGTCACTAAACACAGTTTGTTGTTGCATCAAATTTATTACGCAAAAAGAAGCCATACATCAATTCTATATAAACATTTTGCTGAGTTCTCAGTGCCCAAGCTTATCATATCACAGCATAAAGAGGAAAATCAGACAACATTCGGTTTGTTGAGTTGCTGAGGTCTTGTATCAAGCAAGAATGGGCAGAATTCCACTTTCAAAACTTTAATGATTAGTATCCTCAGTTCCCAACTCATTAAAAAGTGTTTGTAACACAGTGTTAAACATGCCTCTGTTCCAATTTTGTTGTCCTAAATGCATCAAACTCTAAAATAAGTTTACATTTACAATTATGTTTCTACGACAGCATATTAGGGCCACTGTAAAAAATATTTTTAAGTTTTGATTTTGAGAATAAAGTCGTCTGAGTTTAGATTTCGAGATTAAAGTCAAAATATTATGAGAATAAAGTCAAAATAGGCTATCATAAGAATAAAGCCGAAATTATTTCAAGATTAAAGTCGGAATGATTTTGAGAATAAAGTCAAAGAGTGTGCAACCGTCATAGGCTTGTCAGTTCAGAGAAGCACGGGTCTCAGTACCTGGATCGGCACGCAAGCGTTGAGGGCAGCTTATGATGAGTGTTACTGTGATTATCCAATAACCCGCGATTATTTTTGGGTGGCTGTTCGTATTATACACATTACACGGTAGTACGTCGCTGTTCGTATTGTACACAGTACACATCCACATGACATGACAACTAAACCCGTCAATGGAACCATTTATAGTGATGCCATACAGCTTTAGTTTATTGTACGAGTCCATAAGGCTCGGTTGAAGTGCTGCTGATGACACAGACGCCAAGCGCACCGGTGGTGCATGTTCTTCTAAATAACACGGTTTATTACAAAGCCGTTTCAGCATCCCTACACTAATAACAAACTGGTTCTGATGTGCAGGAGATTGGGGATTTCTTTATTTGTGAAACCGATATGAAAGTATACCAAATCATGAACATCCCTCATTTTAATACAAGGTGGTAGCTATGGCCATAATATTTCCACTTTAATCTCGTAATTATTTTGACTTTAATCTCGTAATTATTTCGACTTTATTCTCATAATATTTTGACTTTAATCTCGAAATTGAAACTTAAAAAAAAAATTTCTTTAAAGTGACCCTAATACACCCACCGTCTTATGTTTCTTTGAATTTTTGACACTTAAAAAGGTTAAAAAGGTGAGTTAACAAATCACAGATTCTTGTTTTGTTGCATTTTACCAAATGTCCAAACTTCTCTGGAAATGTGATTTGTAGTTAGTGGTGTAATTACCTTTCCACAATGTTTTTCTTAAGTAAATCATTTTTTCTCATTTCCTAACATATTGCAGTACCATAAAGAGGAATAAACCAGAACTACGGCAGCACTGTTCTGGAATAGATCTTGTTTTTCTATGTCAGTCTGATGTTTAAGATCAGATCAATAACTTGAAACTGATGTTTCCAGTGATTCATGACTACATTTCGCTGGACAAACAAGTCTTAATTAATGAGCTGTTATGAGAGAAAAGAGAGTGTCTGTTAAACACACAGCCGGGTCAGGTTAATGAGTTCTCTCCGTACACACTGTGTCCTTTATGGGTTTGGTGTTGGTCCTGTTCGCCTCCTCTGGGTGTCGACAGTGTCAGGCCCTAACTGCGGTGTCCTGGAGGGCTGTTTCGACTCCCTGGGGAACACCGAAGCCCTCGGCACAATTTCTTTTGAACAGCCACAGGAAATGAGAGCTTGACCCCTACTTCAAGAGGAATAAGGGCCATCTGAGCTTGTTGGGCAGTCAAAGAGCATTTTTCTTTTTTGTAGCCAATGGGATTCTTTTGTCTGACATTTAAAGTATATGGATATGTAGTTGGTTTTGAGCTCTGATCTTAATCCGTACCAGAGAAACTTGGAATGTTCCCAGATGTTGGAAGTGGTGAATTCCATGGCAAGTGCCTCATGAGCTGTGCCTTAATATAATTCCTAAACATTCAACAAAGAGAAAAAAATAGCATAAAATAGTTTCTGTGCTCCTACTTGGATTATCCTGCATGTACTGTACATCAGAGCTCATGACTCTTTATTCCAAACCCACTTCATTATCATAAATCATTTTTCAGAATATTTTTTCTCAAAGTAATTTTAAAGTTTAAACTTTTAAAAAGATTCTCTCAGATGGAGAAAGTTTCTCTGCCTGCTTGAAATTAATCTGCAAAAATCATTTACGTAGGCAGCTGAATCAAACAATACAGTATTTAGTATCTTCATCACATTTTACAATCTAATAACAAATAATCACACAAAAAGACAGGCAATTAGATCACTTTCTAATATCTAGGCATTATGTTGTGGGGGAAATTGTCTGATTTTCTCTAACTAGCTGGAGCTTTGGTCTAATTGCTCTCCAGTGACTTTGATACTGGTTTTAAGTTGGAAGCCCTCTTCTTATTATTGAGCTTCTTTATGAGTGTGAGTACAGATGAGCTAATTATAGATGGAAATCAGTGAGAAAGGTCTTTATGCCGTGAATTTCTGAGACTTTTTCATATTGCCTTGGAGTTCTAAGTATCTGACTAATTTGGGGCCTAATGATCTTTAATGTTTTATATAATGACACTTTAGAAGTACGACAATGAAGCTTTACATTATTGATAAGCCTCTTTACAACATAGTCTTGCCAGAATTGATTAATAACAATTTCTAGAGTTTGAATGTGGCTATGACAGAATAAAGGTTTTTAGTAGGGCTGGCACGATACCACTTTGTTTTTTATGTCTGAAACGATACAGATACTGAAAATTGAGTATCTGCCGATACCGATACCAATCCCATACCATCATTTCTCCTCTCAAACAACTAAGCAGTAATAATACATGTCTCAATGCACCATGGCTAAACTAGCTATCTAAATAACAATGCTCAGACTGTGAAATAAATATTCTAAAGGAATAAATACAGAACCTACAACATCACACTTATGCAAAACTGTTGTTATTATTTTAACTTTTACACACAGAACATTTAGCAGCATTTTTGGACCAGTTAGAATTGATGCAGAGTTGAGATTTTCCGTTAAAGTTCTGTCACGTTTTTAGATTATTAAACCCTGCTGGATTTTGAAGAGGAAAACGGGAAACTGTATTGTTTGTTTTATTTCATAACACTAATGGGTTAATCGTTGAGGATGTGAGAGATCTCCAAGCTGGTACAAGAGGTTTTCTTTATCTCAGGTGAGCGATTTATCATTTATAAAGTGACTTTTATTGTGTTTAAACAGTGTTTTTAGATGTAGCAGTAGTAGATGATTTTTTTGAAATGCTATAAGTTTAAGTAGATCAGTGTGTTTTAATTTCTGAATGGCTGTTGCATATGAGTTGTACATCAATGGCACATGTTAATGATGTCATTAAGATGCACCTTGTTACGGCAGTTACAGAGTGAGCTGGCAATAAACGGCTCTCTGTTGGAACGTATCTTCATGTGTTATTTGCTTTACACACAAACAATAGCCTTATTTACATTAAGTATTATTCACATTAACCAACAGTATCAGATCGGATTACGCATTTTTTTCCTTCCGATATCTGATCCAATGAATTGGACCAGATGAGTATCGGATCGGTGCCAGCCCTAGTTTTTAGTGTAGATACATTTTATTACAACATTTAATAATGGACATCTAAAATCTTATTTCTTGACGGCATTCTATGCTGGACATCTTAGTCTATATTTTCTTATGGATCATTTTATGTTATATCTTAACCTTCATTTCTTCAGGACAACTGGTGTCAAACAAATACAGGTACATTGTTAGGCCAAAAGTATATGGACCATGGGTTTGTTGCACCTTCTAATTCTAAAACCATGGGTGTTACAGTTGCAAGAGGCAGAAGTGGCTTCATAATAAAAGCCTTCGCAGCCTGGCACAGTGGTAGCCTAGTGGATAGAGCTTTGGGTTTTCAATCAAAAGGTTGAGGGTTCGAATCCCAGTTCTGCCAGGCAGCCACTGTTGGGTCCTTGAGCAAGTCCCTTAACCCCTTTTGGCTCTGACCCCAGCTTCCAAACAAGTTTCAAAACAAGCTGGGATAGGCAAAAAACGAATTGTATTGTACTGTACATCTGTAAACACTGATCAGCCATAACAATAAAACCACCTCCTTGTTTCTACACTCACTGTCCATTTTATCTGATCCACTCATACCAGCACAACACACACTAACACACCACCACAATATCATTGTCACTGCAGTGCTGAGAACGATCCACCACCTAAATAATACCTGCCCTGTGGGGGTCCTGACCATTGAAGAAAGATAGAAAGAAAGATATCCTTTATTTGTCATATATACATATACAGATGTACAGTACAGTACCATGAAATTCTTTATTCGCATATCCCAGCTAGTGTTGGAAGCTGGGGTCAGAGCGCAGGGTCAGCCAACTTACGGCGCCCCTGGAGCAGACAGGGTTAAGGGCCTTGCTCAAGGACCCAACAGTGGCTACATAGCAGAGCCAATCTTCCGGTTGATAGCCCAAAGCCCTACCCACTAGGCTACCACAGGCCCCGTACAGGATGAAAGCAGTCTAAAAGTATGTAGAGAAACAGATGGATAACAGTCAGTAATTGTAGAACTACAAAGTGCTCCTATATCGTAAGTGGAGCTGATAAAATGGACAGTGAGTGTAGAAACAATGAGGTGGTTTTAATGTTATGGCTGATCAGTGTATGTATAAATGATAAATAAAGGCATTCCATTAACCCCTCTCTTTGCAGTGTGGCTTTGGGAAGTGGCTATTTAGTTCAAAGAGTAATTGTGAGGTCAGGCAATGGTGATTAATAAGTAGGTCTGACTTGTAAATACTGTTTTTTTGTCATTTGTTGTTTGTTATTCCCTGGAACTAAGACCAGGAATCTTTGCAGGCCACTGGAGTTAAAAGGTTAAAAGAAATCCACCTTCTGGTGACTAAGCTTAATGTGACACAAAAATGAGAAAAATCCAATGTAAACTATTACTTTATTAATTGAAGTTATCTAATTCTGAGAAATATTTGCATGAATATTAATACTTATAATAATATAACATACTATAAGGTTAAAGAATAAAGCAAAGGGTAGTAATGACAATTCCTCTTTCACAAATCTCTCCAGATTGTCAAGGGTCCTAAGTCCTAGTTTGTGCACTATCCCCTTTAACTTAACCCACAGTGAGTTTATTGGATTTAGATCAGAGGACTGAGATGGTCATGGCAGAAGTTTGATTTTGTGTTGAGTAAACTACTTTTGTGCTGAGCTTGACATATGTTTTGGATCATTGTCCTGCTGGAAGCTCCAACAATGACCCATTTTAGATACATAAAATGTACTGTAGAGGTTTACTGGGCTTTTGCATGAAAAACAACCCAGCAACATCACAGTGAGTATTTTGTTGTGAAAAGTTTAATTTTATTTTATCTGACCAATAAACATGTTAAATAAAGTCCCAGTAGCGTTTATCAAACTGTAAAACTGAACTATGTTTGCAATTGTTATTAGATGACAGAAAAGGCTTTTTCTGACAAGCCGTCCAAATTGTTGTAGCCATGAAGATGGCATCTGCTGGTAGTTTGAAAATTTGGTGACCCCAATATGCAATTAGTTTTCAGTAATTCAGAAATGAACTGTAATTTTTCATAGCCATTTCCTTACTTACGAAGGTCAACACACTTTTCCATTTTTTGATGTGTATGTCCTCCTGTTGTTCCTCTTAAAAAAAGTTAAATATAAGTGAAAAAATATTTTTGTTTCTAAGAACTTCAAAAATTTCTCACTGAATAAATTAACATCAATTAAAGGTAGGATTTTTCTTATTTTTTCAGTGTGAGGTTAAGTTAATTAACCAAAAGGGGGATTTCTTATAGCTCTTTACTCATCTTTACCAGACATGCCAATAACTGTAAAGGGGATTGTATGTTTAGAAACTTTAATTTGTACTCTCAGGCCAGGCACATCCAAACCAGAACAGAAAAGGGCCATTCACAAACGTTAATTCTATACACCTGTTCTATAAAGAAGGAATGTTTGCACATTTTTGGGCGTATTGTGTTTTTTCCTGCACAAATGACAGGAATTATACAGACTAAATGCATTTGGAAGATATATACACCGATCAGCCATAACATTAAAACCACCTCCTTGTTTCTACACTCACTAGTAGTTCTACAATTACTGACTGTAGTCCATCTGTTTCTCTGCATACTTTGTTAGCCTCCTTTCTTGCTGTTCTTCATTGGTCAGGAGCCCCACAGGACCACTACAGAGTAGGTATTATTTGGGTGGTGGATCTTTCTCAGCACTGCAGCAACACTGACATGGTGGTGGTGTGTTAATGTGTGTTGTGCTGGTATGAGTGGATCAGACACAGCAATGTTGATGGAGTTTTTAAACACCTCTCTGTCACTGCTGGACTGAGAATAGTCCACCAACCAAAAATATCCTGCCAACAGCACCCCATAGGCAGCGTCCTGTGACCACTGATGAAGGTCTCAAAGATGACCAACTCAAACAGCAGCAATAGATGAGCGATCGTCTCTAAATTTACATCTACAAGGTGAACCAACTAGGTAGGAGTGTCTAATAGAGTGGACAGTGAGGTGTTTAAAAACTCCAGCAGCATTGCTGTGTCTGACCCACTCATACCAGCACAAAACACACTAACACACCACCACCATGTCAGTGTCACTGCAATGCTGAGAATGATCCAACATCTAAATAATATCTGCTCTGTGGTAAAACAGTATGTAGAGAAACAGATGGACTACAGTCATTAATTGTAGAACTACACAGTGCTTCTATATGGTAAGTGGAGCTGATAAAATGGACAGTGAGTGTAGAAACAAGGAAGTGGTTTTAATGTTATGACTTATCAGTGTATATATATACTGTATTGTGAACAAAATAAGTGTATTGTGAACATGCTGATATTAGTAAAATATTAATAAGGTATATTAGGTATGATATATTAATAGAAATTACACATTTCTCTGAGCATTTGGTAGATTAATGCAGGACAAAACAAAAAAGACAGCACAAAAAAATGAGTTGAGTTGACATGCATGATAATATGTCAATATATCTATTGCAGGAACTGACTGAATGTTTTGATAAAAGGTTCAAATCAGTCTGAAGATTTTATTTGTTCTGTTTTTCCAACTGACAAAACTTAGCTCTTATTTTTTAGGTGATTCGGTCTTAAACATAAAAAATGAATGTAAACTTTAAAAAACATTATATAATAATAATAATTATAATTATCATCATCATAAACTGTGGTTTGCTTCAAGACGCTAAGTCATGCGATCAGTTCCAATCAGTGCTAAGCAACTAGAGCTTCTAAGGATCAGTTTGTATGAGCATTACTGAAAATCATGTCTGCCCAGTCCCACGTCTTTGTTCCTTTTTTCACAAAACAAGATCATGGCAAATTTTTTTCCCAGTAAAAGAAAGTGCATTAACCCCTTTTCTAAATATTGCTTCCATATGCAAGCAGTTATCTCTCTTGCAAATGGAAATGAGTCCCGAAATTGCAACAAATGAGTCCATGCCACTGAATGCAGATGTTCTTCTTTTTTGCGGAGAGTACACATGCCTGATCAAATTAACATTAAACTCTCTGTCGACAGAACAGACATCTCTTTTAAAGCCTACACTTGCCCCAATTTGTTTGGAGTTGAGCCTAGGCACATAAGTGTATCTCACGGTGGAGTAAATAAGTTTTGAGCGTATTAAACACCTGGTGAGCAGTTCTCCCACAGGGGCTTAGCAGGGGTTCCTCACATCTATCGGCCCACCAAGTTTATCCCTTTCGTACTGTAGCTGGGGCAAAGGGCAAGGCTTAAAAAAACACCTGTTGGTGAAGCAGAAGAAGGATGAAAGCAGTCAGCTGGGTGCAAAGAGGCCACAGGGATGCAAACAGGTGCTTCCTACACTCAAAGCTGGGGGTGCATAGCTGTAATATATGGAAATGGGAAGAGGAATTCTGTCATTAGACCTGAAGATAATTTGCTAAATTGGTTAAATGTTGCTTAGTGGAGTCACTTGCTAACAGTATAGAAAAATGGTCCTCGGATTGTTGATCTTTCTGGCCTGTAGTTTACCTCACAGCACCTCTTTAACAAAGTTGCTTTATTTATTATACACTACTCTAAAGTATTTAATTAGATCAGGCTTCTATATATGTTTGGAAGCAAGCCCCTGGTGGTAAGCAGATCTATATGCAATCCTTGTTAAAATATTTAGCTTTTCCTGCATGTATCAGGAGATGATTAAATTATGTCCTCTTTAACTAAAGCCATAACATTAATCTTCATGATCTGCTAATCAGGAAGTATCTGCTCTTTTTCAAGCTCACTAGAACACAGTACACAGCTCTGACTTAGCATGCCTTTAACCTAGATCTAACAGCCTGTAGCACTCTCATTTATAAACCTTTAGCCTAATAGGCATGAAGATTATGTAAATCTAAAAAATGTAGAATGTAAACATGCAGGTGCTAACTTATTTTACTGTGAGTTTTGCTGCCTGTGGTAATGAAGAGCAGACAAAGACTGGGGCTTTAATCAGGCCTGGAGAGGGCAGCATAAAGATTTGCAGCTTGCTGAAAGGCATGCTGTCCACATGGGGTTCATTAGGGGGTTAGGGAAAAATCAGTTAGAAACTATTGTTTACTCACTCCCCCTGCTCAAGTGGAATAACTAACACATCTGTTGAAAGATGCATGAGTATATACTCATCAGAGCAAGCCTTTGTCCTAAAATAAGACATGTCTATTGTCTTTGAGCTATTGTTTACACATTCCTTTGTTTTTTTCATACGGGGTTCAACAGCCAATGTGCAAATTTTTTCTAAAATCTCAAAATTAATCCTCATGTAAATGTTTGGTTACTGTCTGTAAAAATGTGCTTAACTTTAATTGTTTTTGGCTGCATTAAGGGACAGCTGCAGGAGTGGGTGCCACACAGAAACATGGGTCTTTGTGACATGGGTTCAATCCTTACCTTTAATTGCTTGTGAGGAGTTGTACATGTTTTCTTTGTTTCCAAATGTAATATCACAAAAACATGCAGATGGCTTGGCTCCTTTGCATAGCCTCTTGAAGTGAGTGAGTGATTGAGTGAAGGTGTGTGTGTGTTTGTGTGTGTGTGTTTTGCCCTGTAATAGATAGACAGAAACAGAGGATGAATACATTGTGTATTACTGCCTACTGTCCACTATTTCTGGGTGATGTTAACTCTTCTGACAACCCTTACCAGACTGAGGCGTGTTATGAAAATGACTGAATAAATGAAATATTTGCTATATTACGTTATCCAAAATTTGTTTTGGGTATCATTGTAGACAGGAAAGAAAATGAAAGAGCTATAAAAATAGGAGAGAGGCATAAAACACATACTGATTACAGACATTTAATTGCATTGGAGCTGTTTGGTGAACAGGTTTATAAAACTAATTCTAATTTAAATCAAGGCTAGACTAATACTGAGTTCTTTCAGTTTGCTTAAGAGATATGTTTGGAATAAAACAAAATTATTACTGCTATCCACAATGTCATAGATGTTTAGTATGGTGAAGGAAGGATTCATGGTTTGGTATAAACTGCCAATAGTATGGATAGACATCTCATTGGAAATTATTTAATTCACTGATGGCTTTACTTGGTTGTAAAAAGCCAACAAAAATTGACTGATGAACACCCAAAGCACCCACTCAAAGCACCTTCCATGGCTATTCTTTTTTTTCTTTTTCTATTTTATTTATGCATTTTCTGCCATTTATTCTCCCAATTTACCCACATAGTCCGGTTATCCCGCCCTAGCAGAAACGTGTCTGCTGCAGGCACTGTTAATTATGCCCGCTAGATGGCGCCCAGCCAACCAGTGGCAATGCCAATTTTCGAACCGAGGAGTTCAGAATCTTGGCGCTGGTGTGCTAGCGGAATATCCCGCTCCGCCACCTGTGCGCCACTTCCATGGCTATTGTAATCAGTGGATATAAAAATTTTAATTTGATTTAATCTTTCTGGAAACTTTCCTCAAAAATAATAACATTATAGTCTAATGCACTAGCCAACCACTACTGAGATCTCGCACAGTTGGCTGTGTCTGAGAGAGGGAGGTCCAAAGGGTTTTAGTGCTGCTGTTCAAATTTAGTGTAGCTTTCCATACGTGATACTGATACTGCTCTTTGTGAGACCCCACCACTCGCAGATGAAAAGATGCAACCAGTGACTGCACACTTGTCAGAGAGTAACAGCTTCAGCTGTCCTCGGCCAGCACGGGTGATGAAATTTTGACAACATCTAGGGGATATAGCATGGCCCTATTTCATTTGAGCATCTGCATATTTATATATTTTTATGTTTTTTTTTTGTCAATTTCGTGACTGTTTAAATGAACAATAAACTTAAATTATCAAACAAAAAGCTAATGTTTAATTATGAAGATTACACATACATATACTTATATATAAAAGGTGATGCACTATACCCTAGTATTCTACTAATACAATACGTGGCACTTTGTTGATGTGTGATTTATTACAGAAAAATATATGTGTCACATTAGAGCTGTAATAGTACTTTCTAATAAATTACTTTAATTATCACAAACAAATGTGCAAATAAATTTACTCCAGACATATCAGCATCAATGTGTGTCTCCTATGTTACAGCTTCAAATAATTTTCTCTCTGTAAATATTATAATCTAGAAGGCTGGTGAATTGTTGGAACTCACTTGAAGCTAGCCGTTAAAAACATCAGCATAAATTCAGATTTGATGGATAGACAGATCACAACCAATATGAGATGTAATGCATCACAGCTTTGCTGTTGAACAAATCAGTGCTGTTTGTGGCAGTTGGTAATGTTTGGTAAACACAAGTCCTGTTCCTTGTGGCAAAATAAGCTCTTAACCACAGTAGCCTAATTTTATTTGACTTCTTCATATCTTTGCTGTCGGAATATATGGCTCTGGTAAATGTATGTGTATGCAGCTGGAGTGTCAACAGAGCTGGAATTACTTTAGTTTATTTATTTGGAAAGCTATAAAAGTACACTTTCAGTGCTGAAAATAAACATTCATTCACAAATTTACCTTTCAGACCAATGAGTCCAAAATATCACCAGCATCTCATGCTTTATGTGTGACATTATTAGTAAGAAGTAATTATTTCAGATTGCTCAAGGATGCAGTTTCTTTAACGTAACTATTTTGCAAAATATATGCAAGTTTACTGGAATAAGTTTTCATTTAAATGCTATTGTCATGATTTATGTATAGCTGCATTATGTACTGTAAATATGGGTGGAGGACAAAATAACAGAAACTACAAATGAATATTAGCTTGATTTTGAAGTAACTAAATCACACATTTAAGCTCAACTGCAGAGATGAGTTTTTTTTTAATTACCTGCAATTATTATGTACTATCTAAAAACACTCAGTGTTTAACATGGGTAGGTGCTTAAGTAAATAGTGTGTATATAACACAGACTAATACAATTATTAAATGCTAGTGAAAAAGTAATAAATATTAGGGGAACAAATGTCAAACAACAGCATAGATGAACAGTGACTGCAAGTCGAATCTTACTTTTTTGACTAACAGCTATAGTGTAAAGGCACTATAACAGCAATATACATTGTTTATACATTCCTTTGTTTTTCTCATATAGGGTTCAACAGCCAACGTGCACATTTCTCCCAAAACCTTAAAATTAATGCTCATGTAAATGTTTGGTTATTGTCTGTAAAAATGTGCTTTACTTTGATTATTATTGGCTGCATTAAGGGACAGGAGAAGGAGCCACACAGAAACATGGTTCCTTGTGACCTTGTGACCATAACAAATGTCAAACATAGACAAACAACATCAGCATAGATGAACAGTGACCAAGTTGAATCTTACTTTTTTGACTAACAGGGATAGTACAAAAAATTACAATATACTCAGTTACAGTCAAAAAATAACCAGGTAATAAAATAATCACCAGAATGACCCTGTTTCAAGGAGATAAAAAATTGCATCCTTATGCATCATGCAGCCTTATCTACAAAGAGTTAAAGCTAATAGATAGGTAATTACGTAGATAGATAGATAGATAGATAGATAGATAGATAGATAGATAGATAGATAGATAGATAGATAGATAGATAGATAGATAGATAGATAGATAGGTAGGTAGGTAGGTAGGTAGGTAGGTAGGTAGGTAGGTAGGTAGATAGATAGATAGATAGATAGATAGATAGATAGATAGATAGATAGATAGATAGATAGATAGATAGATAGATAGATATATTGGCCTCCAATAGCTGAACTAGAAACAAAAGAAAAAAGAAGAACTAATACAAATGTACAATGTGCATGCAGACAATATAAATATATTCATATATATTTATATATAATATATATGAATATATTAGTAGAAGCAGTAGTAATTTGGAGGCAATGAGTGGCCCTAATCTTTCTCAAACAATAAAATTTTATTAATAGCTTAAAAGACTTATGTTAACCTATATGTTTATTAATTATTTATTTTTACTGACTCCTTTATCTGGTTCTGCATCATGATGGGTCTGGCAGCATCTGAAAATTCTGGGTACAAAGCAGGAATACACAATGGACAGAGAACCAATCCATCACTGGGCTACACATAATAATACATGTACTTAATCACACTGTTTAGAGCAGTCGATCAATCTTCTACATGTATTAAGAAGGTGGACGGAACAAGAGCCCCTGGAATAAAGCTACATGGACACAGGGAGAACACACAAAACTCCTTACAGCTCAAACCCAGGCACTCAAGAACCAGGTTGCTATGCTTTACTCTACCACTCTACTCTGGAGTACCATGAGGCTGCCTATATGTAATACAGTAAGTTTTAAATTGTCACCAGTACTGTGATCCTCTGCCAATTTCCTATTGTGATAATGAAACCCAAAAAGTTTGTTTTTGTTAGTTTAGTAATAGAAAGCAAAAATATTTACCACCATTCCTCAACTCGTCACCTGCAAAATTGTGTTTCCACAAGTCTGCAAGGTCATAAATTTTCTCTCTAGATCTTACCAATGCATGCCAAGTAGTCTATGTTAACTTCCAAAGGCTTAACACATCTTACGCCTGCTGTGCCTTTGCAAGTTTCACATTCACCAGAAGAGCGTTTAAAAGCTAGAGCATTAAAAGCACTTCCTTGTTCTAAACCTGTAATTGTATGCTTGCATTTTAACTAAACTTGCAGCTCACCTTAACAATGAACTTTTAAGGTGAAATGGGAGGGAGAAAGTGCATAATTCCAAGGTAATAAGGCCCAGGAAGAGATATTAAATTTAATCTAGTTGGCCGTAGCACACAGTGAACTTTGGAAGGTCATCGGCAAGTAAATGGAAGGCATCGTTTCGCATAAAACTTCCCACCTGATTTGTGACAACACCTCTTAGCATGTCACGCTGCTGACAAGTGGGCATCAGCTCCTATTACCTTTGCCCACGTCACCAGTGTCAGGCAGCTTTTCAAACCAGCAAGCTTGCCAGGCCAAATAAAAGCCGGTGACAGACACGTTTACTGTCATGACAGGCTGGTGCTCTGTGAGACCCGAAACCATTAGAACTGAAAAAATTTGCAAGAAGGAAAGCTGTGGGAGAAAAAGATATAATAATAAAGTATCATTTGTGTAGACTCTCAAAGAGCCCGGGGACAATTAAGCTCCCTATTTTCTCTGCCCCTACAGGTTTGGTCTCAAGCAGTTAAGTCATTTTAGAGACATCCTGCACCTGTAAAATTGCTGCACTCCTCTGAATTACGGAGGGGGTGAAGAGGGAGTGTGAAAATACTCCTGTGTTTAACCCCTGACCTCGTCACAGTTTTAAAGTGTTAAACTGGTGGCAGGAGTAGCTACAGCTTTACGTGTGATAAAAACTGAGGTATGAGTGTGGGAAAACACTTGTCATGTGGATATCACTGCAGCTTTGACTAAAGTGTTGTGGACAGCAGGCAAACAAAGCAATTATAGAAGTTTTAATATCTTCTGTGAAACAGAGACTATTCAGACTGAGTTGATTTTCTTTCTTACTTTGTGATATTATGATGTACTTTCATTTTGAGTTTGCCGATTTACTACCAGTAGGTGCAGCTGTGGTTTAACACAGGAACAGGAAGAGAAAGAGCTCAGTTGGCCACATAAGAGCAACAAATCTGTGCAACTTTAGGTGGCACAACAGCCTACTCGGTTTATAAAGGGATTTCCTTATAAGCTTGAACACAGACTCAGTCAAACATGATTCAAACACCACTGGGTGCTTGATTAGCCAACCATAGATTGGTAGGTTAAAAAAATAAAGACATGGCCTTATTTGAAGAAAGGAGTGTCCATCTGCCACTATGTAGATGTGGGATTTGTTTAGTTGTTATGAACTTGATCTGAGTCTGTATCTATGGTAAAATTAACATAGGTCTGAGTAATGCTTATTGCGTAGTCTGAAAGGATGGAGGGTACATTTACATTTACATTCAGGGTAGAAACAAAAGACTATTGAAATACGACTGGAAGATAAGTAATGGGTGATTACTTTAGATTGTGCAACAGTGAAGTCTCTGTTGACCACATCTTTCCTGTTTTAACATTTGATGCTGCATACATATTCTGTTGAGGGTTTTGTGGCATAGAAGTTTGTCAAATGAAGGGCATAAGTGTTACTTTTATAGTAGTGTCAATATGATGGCACTACACCACCATCATGCATCATGAGATAAAAATAACAGATAAGTTAAAGTCAAATTTACACACACTGTAGGAGATATGTACAGTGTATCACAAAAGTGAGTACACCCCTCACATTTCTGCAGATATTTAAGTATATCTTTTCATGGGACAACACTGACAAAATGACACTTTGACACAATGAAAAGTAGTCTGTGTGCAGCTTATATAACAGTGTAAATTTATTCTTCCCTCAAAATAACTCAATATACAGCCATTAATGTCTAAACCACCGGCAACAAAAGTGAGTACACCCCTTAGTGAAAGTTCCTGAAGTGTCAATATTTTGTGTGGCCACCATTATTTCCCAGAACTGCCTTAACTCTCCTGGGCATGGAGTTTACCAGAGCTTCACAGGTTGCCACTGGAATGCTTTTCCACTCCTCCATGACGACATCACGGAGCTGGCGGATATTCGAGACTTTGCGCTCCTCCACCTTCCGCTTGAGGATGCCCCAAAGATGTTCTATTGGGTTTAGGTCTGGAGACATGCTTGGCCAGTCCATCACCTTTATCCTCAGCCTCTTCAATAAAGCAGTGGTCGTCTTAGAGGTGTGTTTGGGGTCATTATCATGCTGGAACACTGCCCTGCGACCCAGTTTCCGGAGGGAGGGGATCATGCTCTGCTTCAGTATTTCACAGTACATATTGGAGTTCATGTGTCCCTCAATGAAATGTAACTCCCCAACACCTGCTGCACTCATGCAGCCCCAGACCATGGCATTCCCACCACCATGCTTGACTGTAGGCATGACACACTTATCTTTGTACTCCTCACCTGATTGCCGCCACACATGCTTGAGACCATCTGAACCAAACAAATTAATCTTGGTCTCATCAGACCATAGGACATGGTTCCAGTAATCCATGTCCTTTGTTGACATGTCTTCAGCAAACTGTTTGCGGGCTTTCTTGTGTAGAGACTTCAGAAGAGGCTTCCTTCTGGGGTGACAGCCATGCAGACCAATTTGATGTAGTGTGCGGCGTATGGTCTGAGCACTGACAGGCTGACCCCCCACCTTTTCAATCTCTGCAGCAATGCTGACAG
This sequence comes from Trichomycterus rosablanca, assembly GCF_030014385.1. Lineage (NCBI taxonomy): Eukaryota > Metazoa > Chordata > Actinopteri > Siluriformes > Trichomycteridae > Trichomycterus > Trichomycterus rosablanca. The sequence goes on from NC_085999.1 coordinate 19,772,381, forward strand.
CACTCCTGCGCCTATCTTTCAAAGACAGCAGTTGGATGTGACGCTGAGCACGTGCACTCAGCTTCTTTGGACGACCAATGCGAGGTCTGTTCTGAGTGGACCCTGCTCTTTTAAAACGCTGGATGATCTTGGCCACTGTGCTGCAGCTCAGTTTCAGGGTGTTGGCAATCTTCTTGTAGCGCAACAATTCGTCTTTTAAGATCCTCAGAGAGTTCTTTGCCATGAGGTGCCATGTTGGAACTTTCAGTGACCAGTATGAGAGAGTGTGAGAGCTGTACTACTAAATTGAACACACCTGCTCCCTATGCACACCTGAGACCTAGTAACACTAACGAGTCACATGACATTTTTGAGGGAAAATGACAAGCAGTGCTCAATTTGAACATTTAGGGGTGTAGTCTCTTAGGGGTGTACTCACTTTTGTTGCCGGTGGTTTAGACATTAATGGCTGTATATTGAGTTATTTTGAGGGAAGAATAAATTTACACTGTTATATAAGCTGCACACAGACTACTTTTCATTGTGTCAAAGTGTCATTTTGTCAGTGTTGTCCCATGAAAAGATATACTTAAATATCTGCAGAAATGTGAGGGGTGTACTCACTTTTGTGATACACTGTATGTCATACAAGTCTTTGGATTTAGTTTCTTTGACTAAATGGTTGGAACATATTCATTCATTCATTCATAAATTGTCTGTTTCAGCAACACTTTATCCTGATCAGGGTTGTGGTGGGTCTGATTCATTGGAAACACCTAGGACAGGTCGCCAGTTCATCACAGGGCATACACACACACACTTTATGGTAGCAATTTATGGTAGCTCCAGCGGGCCCGAATGCATGTCTTTGGACTTGTGGGAGGAAATCAAAGCACCCGGAAGAAAACCCAGGCGGACACAGAGAGATCATGCATACTCCACATAGAAGGACCCTGGCTTACCAGCCAGTAAACCAAACCTAGGGCCTTTTTTTCTGTGAGGTGACAGCGCTACCCTCTGTGTCACTGTGTCGCCTGATTAAAACACAATTATTTGTAAAATAAATAACTACATATAAAATTATGCCTTTCAGTTGGCGCAACGGTAAAACATGCTAGCACACTAGCACGCTAGCACACAGAGCTGGGTTTTTGTATACATCGTATCGAATCTCAGCTCTGCCATCTGGCTGGGCGGCCACATGAACAACTGGTGCAATTACGACCTCTGCTGGCTAATTAATTGCGCCTGCGCAGAGTTGGAGAATAATGCTGATCAGAGTGTGGCTCTCCATGCACAAGGCTGATCCGCATATGAACTTGCCTCGTGCAGGTGAAACAAGACAGTCGGTATTGATCATGTTGGGGGGGCGTGTTTCAGTTGCGAAGCTCCTCGATCAGCAGTGGAGGGTTGTATTGGTAGAGGTGAAGCGTAACTCAATCTGGGTAATTGGATACGACTAGATTAGGGGAGAAAATTGGGAGGAAAATTCAGAGAAAAAGAGAAAAAAAAACCTAAAAATAAAATTTGTAGGTAGAGTTAGTGGGTTTAGTGTGTGTTTTCTAAGAACATTATAGTCAGCTGGTGGCTTCTTTGTGCCCATATAAATTAGGGCCAGTGTGACTGCACCTTTTACAAATTACTTGGAGGCATGCCAGGTTTGGAAAGAAAACTAAAACTGTCACCTTTATACTAAGAGCAAATTTTTCCAGATGGTTGGATCTAAAAACTACCAAAACGAGGTCTGCCATTAATTTGAAGTGGCTGGAACATGTATGACACTGTCCAAAGTTTGAAATGTTCATGTGCAAAGAGGTTGCCAGGCAAGAAAGAAGCCTGGTATGCTGATAGACAAATAGAGGATAGAGGATGCAATACACTGTCAGAAATCTGAAGGCCTTCGGGTTATCTTAGGCAAGAATTCCTTTGATTGATCTACTGTTGAAATAATATGCTTCCTTAAAAATATTTTATATTGTTTTTCTTTTATATTTAATATTTTCTGGTCCACATACCAGACTTGGCACAGTTTTATGCCAGATGCTTTTATTTTTATCTTACCTATTCCAGCATGGGTCCTTCCCCCATTAGCCAATCATGTCTGTGCAGACACCTGACTGACATTGCTGAGCAATAGTGGGCTAGCGTACTTTACTGCTAAGCCAGCCGAGCACCTGATATATTTAATCAATACATAATAGAAATACCTTCCAAAAATAAAATGTACAAAAACATTAATGCAAAATAAATACATCAAAAATGTTTACGAGATGTAGGAAGTAGAATATACAAACTGTCAAAAGAAAAGGGCAAACAAACAAATGATAATAATAATAATAATAATAATAATAATAATACAGTGAAATCTTAACTCAGCGTCCCCTAAACTAGAACTCTTTGAAACTTGGCGCCCTTCGTCGAGAAATTTGTACCCTTAAACTACCATCAAAGTGTGAATATGAGACGAATCTGCATTTGTGTGAAATCACAGTCAAATTCAGTCTGACAGCATCCACATGTATCTGTGTTTATCTGGATTTTCCTCCTGTTTCACTTTAAAACTTGTGTTATAGCTCAGGGTGCTGAGAAAATGCGAGAATTAGCTTTTCTAAAAGAGTCTAAAATGTTTATAATGTACTAAAAAACGACATAGGAACACTAAACCTCTCTTAATTATTACTGCTCATAAGTAATCAAATTCCTCACTTGTTGTTTTAGTACAATAAGTCACGTTAATCTTTGTGCACCGACACATAAGATATCCTTTATTTGTCATATATACATATACAGTTGTACAGTACAATGAACCCAACAGTGGCTGCATAGCAGAGCCTGGATTTGAACCACCAATTTTCCGGTTGACAGCCCAAAGCGCTACCCACTAGGCTACCACCATCTCTATATCCAGCGCAAAATGCCTTTACTGAATTTGCTAAGGAATACGGTATTCCAAGATCAAGCATCTTCACAATTAAGAAGCATAAGAAAACAATAAAGAACTAAAGATAAAGAGCAGGTTTTATTGTTTTTTTATTGTATTTCAGTTTTTTTATATCATATTTGTGTTATTTTTAATGTATAAGAGTCAAAAACAACCCCATTATTTTACATTAGCCTAAAATATATGCAGTTCCATGGGACTATTAACAGGTTGCCCATACATCCTTATACCTTAAAACTGAGTTAGAGCAGTGTATGTGCGCAGGGGTTTATGTTTTTGTATCTGTTGGTCCTGGATTCTGTAAAGTTGCTTTGAGACAATGTCTATTGTAAAAAGCGCTATATAAATAAAGTTGACTTGACTTTATAGTTGGGTTGCTCCCCCTTGTTTTCGATTGGCTTCTGGTAATGACATTGTATAGACATTGTGTATCTCCCTTTAGAGTGCATAATATCATTAAATATCATCAAATTTCAGACCATAAGTCTCTGATCATTCAGGCACTACAACATCAGGAACCACCACTCAACATCAGCTGATATAACCACATAGGTGAAGGATTACTTTGGCAAACCTTTGTCAAGCACTACAATACAGAGTTACATGCACAAATGCCACTTAAAACTACTATACAAAAGGAAGCCTTTTGTTAACCATGTTCAGAAACTGTGTCAATTTCCCTGGGCTCTGAGGCATCTGAGATGGACCATCACACAGTAAAAACATGTATTGTGGTCAGACAGTATTCCAGGATTTTTTTAAGAAATAGATGTGTGATGAAGACCAAAGAAGAACAGCACCATCCAGACTGTTATCAGCAACAAGTCTAAAAGGCAGGGTACTGGTACTGGTTTGGCCTGCCTGTTCCCCACAGAAAATGTGACAATACAACTGTACTGTTTGCAGGAAAACGGGTCAAAAAACACCTGAAACACTTCATCGCTTGTTTTTTTAAGTGTGTGAGAAGGAATGGAAACATTACAAAGTGGTAAATGCTTTACTGTCCCAGCATTTTGAAATGTGTTGCTAGCCTGAAATGCAGGAATGGATGTATATTTACAAATAAAATCAAGTTGACCAGATAAAACATGAAATATTTTGGGTTCATAATGTCTGCAATAAAATAAAAGACAAAGTAAATTTAGGAAACACTGTGTTGTTTTTTCCTCTACTGTCCCAACTTTTTCTGATTTAATTACTCATTTGCTCAGTAGTACATGCTTTGTGCTGTGTGTCAGTTGGAATAATTGTGACCTGCACTCCTGCACAGTGGGTCAGCAAGAGGAAGTCGTTCGGAGGCCCACCAAGGATCTGCTGCTGCATTTCCTGTGAGCTGCCTTTGCTCTGGCCCGGGCCTGTACTTCTGCAGCTTGATCTAGTTGCCTGGAGGGACCAGGAGTGGGACTAACTTCACACATGATTAATACCCCCATCACTTTCTAAATGCCTGCTTGCCAGCCCAGACCCAGCCAGTGTTTGCCTTTCAGACATTTTGCTCACTTTATGAGGGGGAAGCTTTCTTTCTAGCACAAAAAAAAAAAAAACATTATTTAATTTGATAATTAGGCAGCGACTCGTTTGGAGAGGGAAAGAAAATGATGGGCCTCATTACCTTTCATTAAGTTGGCTTAACAAAGCCAACTTCTTGATCTTGTTAATTGTATTATTTTTATTATATTGTCAAGTTTCTAAGCACCTTCAGTTCCTGCAATATTCACACTAAAACTACCCAAATTAAGTTTGCTTGAGTTTTTTTTAGATGGATAGCTCAATTGCACATTCCCAAAGGCAACCATTCATTTTGTAATGTTTTAAAATGTAAGTGTTTCGTGTGCATACTTTCATCTGATCTCATTTTAATCCCACATTTATTTCTTATTCCCCACAAACTTATATTCTCAACTTTTTTTCATTTTTAAGTATTTTAGTACATCATGCTTTTTTAAATATGTAGGTGAGATTAAGAAACAGTACAAAAAAGTGCATTAATCTGTCATGTCAGGTCATGTTCACCAAGAAAAAGAAAAAAACAAACCCTGTCACAACTCTGGTAATTTAGTTTACTAGAAGAAAACGAAACATTATTAGCTTGGAAATTGAGGCTATTACATTTAGTACTGACCCTACTGTACACGTTCTAAATTATTCAATCTGTCCTTCATTATTTAATGATCACCCCAATTTTACTGTTCAGCTAGAGAGATTCCAATTACTTTCAATGCAAATGGTGTGCAGCTGCCAAGTTTTTAAATAAATTCCAACATACAGTACAAGTGAAAATATACTGTAACTTGTGTCAGGGCTGTCATGCACCTTATTTAAATGCAGGACTCCATGTAATGTACAACCACAAATCCAAAAAAGTTGGAACAATATGGCAAATAAAATAAAAATGCAGTGTCCTTACATTTACTTTGACTTTTATTCCATTGCAGACAGGATGAACCTGAGATATTTCATGTTTTATCTGCTCAACTTCATTTTATTTGTTAATATACCTCCATTCCTACATTTCAGGCCTGCAACACATTCCAAAAAGTTGGGATGGGGGCAATTTAGGGCTAGTAATGAGATGAAAAAACTAAATAATAATGTGATTCCAAACAGGTGATGTCAACAGGTGATTGTAATCATGGTTTGGTACAAAAGCAGCATCCAGGAAAGGCTGAGCAAAGATGATCAGAGGATCTCCAGTTTGTCAACAAATGAGAAATAAAATTATTGAAATGTTTAAAAACAATGTACCTCAAAGAAAGATTGGAATGGATTTGCATATTTCTCCCTCTACAGTGCATAATATCATTAAACCATTCAAGGAATCGGAAGGAATTTCAGTGCATGAAGGCCAGGACGCAAGCTTAGACTGAACATCTGTGATATTCAATCCCTCAGACGACACTGCATCAAGAACCGCCACTCAACAATAGCTAATATAATCACATGGGCAAGAGATTACTTTGGCAAACCTTTGTCATGCACTACAATATAGAGTTACATGCACAAATGCCACTTAACTGTGCAAAAAAAAATGTTATTAGCAACAAGTGCAAAAGCCAGGGTCTATCATGGTATGGGGCTGTGTCAGTGCCCTTGGCAAAGGTCATTTACACTTCTGTGATGGCAGCATTAATGCAGAAAAGTACATTGAGATCTTAGAGCAACATATGCTGCCTTCAAGACGTCATCTTTTCCAGGGACGTCCATGCATCTTTCAACAAGACAATACAAAACCGCTGCACACATTACAAAGGCATGGCTGCGGAAGAAGAGGGTACGGGTACTGGACTGGCCTGCAGTCCTGACCTGTCCCCAATAGAGAATGTGTGGAGAATTTTGAAATGAAAAATGTGACAACAACGACCCCGTACTGTTGCACATCTTAAGACATGTTTGCAGGAAGAATGGGACAAAATAAAAGCTGAAACATTAAATCACTTGGTATCCTTTGTGCCAAAACGTCTTTTAAGCGTGGTATATGGCAACATTACAAACCTTAAACCTAAACTTAAATAGAGCATATACTGTAGGTTTAATGATTATTTGTGGGATGCACAAAACTTACAGTATGTTTTCCAATGCAAATGTGTGGTCATGATTTTATTTTGGTTTGGTATAGTTTGTATAGTTGGCATGGAAAAACTCCTTTGGATGAATTAAATAAATAATAAATTAAACAAACAAATGGTAAATAGATAGAAAGAAAATATAATTACACAAATGCTAATAAAATACATAATGTAAGTCACCATCTGCAGTCCATAAAATTATTAAGAGATTTTAATATTTCTGTGCATAAAGGACATGGAAAAAATTAAAGGACTGTGACCCTTGATCCTTTCAGCATTATTGCATTAAAACTTTTAGGCTTTGTGCTGATAACAGTCCGGATGGTCATTTTCGTTTTTGGTCTGAAGCACACAGCATCCATTTCTTACAAAATACTGACTCAACCAAACATACATGCATACATGCTTTTACTGTGTAATGGTCTATCTCAGATGCCTCAGAGCCCAGAGAACTTGACACACACACCCAAGCACTAGCCAAACTGACATTTTGGTTACTAAACCTACAACTGCTTCCTAAGGAAAGTTAGCTTAAATGGTCTTGTGCTTTGGTAAAATTCTCGAAAACCACAAGATTACTTTTTTGTGTTGCGAAGAGAATTATGTATTACACAGTAACAGCAGACTCGGACACTGTGCCATCTGTGTCTAAACTTGATTCAAATTCAGTTTTGGTAATTGACTCTTATAGAGATATATTTTCAGCCCTTTAACTTGGTAGATGTGCAGTGATAACAGAAGATGGCTAAACAAATAGTTCTGTTTTTTGGAAACCATCCCTACTTATTAAATAAATCTGAAAGATTAAAGGGGCATATGCCTGCCCAGCATGAGCGGGTAAGTTTCCTTTAACAAACATGAAAAGGCACCATAAATAAAAACAAATTGAGAAAAGAAATATGCACTACTGACATCTGTCTGCTAATGATTTCATTGTTATAATAGGTGTTTGCTTTAGCCCAGAGAAGGTTCATAATAATCTGCTGCAGTGCTGAAAAGAGCCTCTATTAGCACTCCTGGTCTGTTTGTCCTGCTTTGCTGTGAATCTGAGCCCCTGAGGAGAGTCTTAGCCTTCCACAGCAAGGCCGCTCAGCAAATCCTTTTGCATTGGACCACCTGGTGATGGAGGCTCAGTCTTTGTCTCTCTGTCTGCATAGTATAAGCAAATTCAATTTCCCCATCCCTGGGGAGCAGAGCCTTTAGGGTGTACAAGCTGTCCCCTGTCAGACCTTTAGATGCAGGACCAGGGGCAGCCAAAGGCACTTCTAGGGCTCTGCTGGTTGAGATCGACAGTCTGTTTGTTCTGATTGTGCCTTTACCACTATACTAGGAAACGTTTTAGATTTCTAGCCATGTGGTAGTTTTTAAAGGTTAATTCTTTTTATTTGGACAAATGAAGTTTGATTATTCCATAATACTGCTTTATGATTGCTGATAAAGAATTTAGCTTTATAACCAATAGTACTGAACTGACTATAAAACTGTGTCAAATGCTGTGGGTTATATTATGAAAGTTCACTGTGTTAAAAAAATATATGACAAAATCTACTGGAGCAAAAATATAAAAAAAGCTAATTATATTATTAATTTGGTGGTATAAAATATCTTAACATTTTAAATAACTTTAAACCATGACCTTTCTTGTTAGAGCTTATGGTTATTAACATTCTAATAGTACCATTAAAACTACATAAAACAGTGGTTCTTAGCCAAGGTTGAAAAGAAAACCCAAACTGTCATTTGTGCTGAGACAAAATCTGTCAGTTTAGCCGAATGAAATTTAAGAAAAAAACAGTATCCACAGTTGATAGAAATATAAACTGGCATTAGCCTAAGGGGTGCCATGCAAAAAAAGTTGCCAGTTTGAAGTAGAGGCTTTTTTCACACACATTTGCCTCTAAGCCTAAGGTAATGGTTTAGAAATTGTTCTACTAAATCAGGTACTGTGTTGTGTGCAGTCAAACTAGCCCTGTTTATATAGGAACAGATAAATCACCAACTGTACTAGATTAAAATCAATAACAAGGAATTAGGATGTCATGCCACATCTAAATGTAATCATAGCACCTAGCTAGCATCTACAGCACCAAAAATTTTCAGAAAACCTACTATATATTTTAAAGTAATATAAAATTATTTGCAAAAGTATCCCAAGACTAATATAGTGTAAAATTTACTTAGTAACATCAGATTTCAGAAGCTTTATTACTGACAAACTACTACTGGAAAATAAACAATACGGCCAAAAGTATGACCATCTCATTTAAAACCATTAGCCAGTGGCTCATTTGAAACCATTTAAAATAGTATGCCATAAGAAGTTTCCCCACCCTTCTTTTTAGTTATTCTGGGAAGGCTTCCTACAACATTTTCATGTGTTTGTGGGAATTTGTGTCCATTTAAGATAAGATTCCTTTATTGATCCCCATGGGGGAAAGTATTACAGCAGCTCTAGTATAGTGTAAGTACAGTAAATAAAATAGAATAAAGTAGAATAAAATAAAAATAAAATAAAATATATATAAAAAATATTACACTTATACAGCAGTATGACAATTACAACTACAGTATATAATAAAACACTATATTTATTTAAAAGAGCATTTGTGAGGTATGGCACTATATGTTGGATGAGAAGACCTTGCTCACAATCAACGTTTCTGTTTATCCCAAAGGTGTTCAATAGGTTTGAGGTCAGGGTCTAATTTGGCCCACTGAAATATGTCTACACCAAACTCATCAATAGACCAAAACTCACGAACCTTGCTTTAAGACATATATATATATATTATAATATATAAGGACTTTCCCTAACATGTTGCCACAATGTGTAAATATTTGATCATTAATTTTATAACCTTTTTTAGCAACTAATGTAGCTGAATCACCAACCATGTGGAACATATAGTACATAAGTATGGTTAGCTACAACAATGTGCATTCATGTTTAAAATGCTTAAAAAAAGGATAGACACATATAATATTTACTACAGTTATCTATAAATGTAATTAATTTTTAACCATCAAGCACCTCTTTTGGGAAAGGGGGTAGCCACAGAAACTTTGGCCCAAATAAGTGTTTCAGAAGCATATTTATTTTTTTTAAAGCAGTGATTATGGCTACATTTAATGCCTTATGACATTTCTATGAATTTCCTGTCATTGTGTACTATGGAAACAAATGATAAACTGTGCTTGTGATTGTATTTTTATTAATATAGTTTTCTCTCATTGATACTACATGCTGTTCTCTGACATGCTCTGATTCCGTAGCTAAATAGGAAGTTTGTAGATAGTCAAAAATGAATAAGGTGAGGGTAACAGAAGTGTCATCTGTCCATCATTAATTTCAGCCTGTCAACTGAAAGAGCCTCTTGAAACCTACTTTGACATATAACTGACAGCATACCATGACCTTCACCTGAACTATGCTGTGCCATCAAATAAAAGCACATTTTAGGGGCTCCGCTGTGCCCTCTGTGTAACGTCAATAGTCTTGATCTCTGTCTAGACTGACACCTGTCTTGCCACATCCATTTGTGTCTGGATTGTCAAGCTTTCAGCTTGGTAGACATTCTTTCACTATGTGAGAAGATGGTGGAGCTGTCAGAGGTGTTGTGTAATTGTCTGTACCTCTTGTTCCCTCGTTAAAATGAACTACTATAGTTGTTCAGAAACTGTTGTTAGATTTGTAGGAATTAAATGATTACATGTATAGTATAATTGATGTGGTGCCTGAGTGGTCCAGCATTTTATTACACTTCAGGTGGCCGAAGCCCTGCAATGATAATGACAATAATAATAATACAAAGAGGTATACAATTCTGTCTTCCATCGCTTAGCTATGTCCACCATTTTTTTTTTTTTTTTTTTTTTTTTTTTTTTTTTTAACTTGAGATAGTTTCAGAGATAGTTAGTGAATTGTGCCTAATAATAAACTAGGATTGGGATCAGTTGCCATAATAATACTACAGAATTTGACAAACCATGTTTGGATTGTTACTCCTATGGGTGAGAAAAGAAAAGCCAGTTCATTTTGCTGGTTGTACAAGAACCATAGTGGGTAACTATTATTGATAAAAACATCATACACAAAATTATTTGATCCTAAAGCATTTGTGGCATAAACCCTTTAATAAAATACCCTTATTAAAGAGGCTGGCCTAAAAGCTACACTAATTACTTTGCAACAGTTCAAAAAGCTCCTATATGTGTTTAGTTGGGTTGAGATCTGGTAAACGGTAATAACCTGACAGCTATTTCATTTTATAGTTATCATATCTTTCAGGGACTTTTCATTGCCATCCTGGAAAAGCTTCAATTAGAGTAGAAATGTTTTATCAGGTTAATTAGGGGAAGTCTTTGCAGTGAACATTTTTTAACAGGGGAAAGAGCACCTAAACCATGCAAGAACAATGCCCCCCAAAGCTCTGAACTTCCTTATTATAAGTTTCAAGCATTCAAACGTAGTTTTAGTGTATACCCCAACACATTTTCTTGCCACCTTATGTACAGTGTATCACAAAAGTGAGTACACCCCTCACATTTCTGCAGATATTTAAGTATATCTTTTCATTTGACAACACTAACAAAATGACACTTTGACACAATGAAAAGTAGTCTGTGTGCAGCTTATATAACAGTGTAAATTTATTCTTCCCTCAAAATAACTCAATATACAGCCATTAATGTCTAAACCACCGGCAACAAAAGTGAGTACACCCCTTAGTGAAAGTTCCTGAAGTGTCAATATTTTGTGTGGCCACCATTATTTCCCAGAACTGCCTTAACTCTCCTGGGCATGGAGTTTACCAGAGCTTCACAGGTTGCCACTGGAATGCTTTTTCACTCCTCCATGACGACATCACGGAGCTGGCGGATATTCGAGACTTTGCGCTCCTCCACCTTCCGCTTGAGGATGCCCCAAAGATGTTCTATTGGGTTTAGGTCTGGAGACATGCTTGGCCAGTCCATCACCTTTACCCTCAGCCTCTTCAATAAAGCAGTGGTCGTCTTAGAGGTGTGTTTGGAGTCATTATCATGCTGGAACACTGCCCTGCGACCCAGTTTCTGGAGGGAGGGGATCATGCTCTGCTCAGTATTTCACAGTACATATTGGAGTTCATGTGTCCCTCAATGAAATGTAACTCCCCAACACTTGCTGCACTCATGCATCCCCAGACCATGGCATTCCCACCACCATGCTTGACTGTAGGCATGACACACTTATCTTTGTACTCCTCACCTGATTGCCGCCACACATGCTTGAGACCATCTGAACCAAACAAATTAATATTGGTCTCATCAGACCATAGTACATGGTTCCAGTAATCCATGTCCTTTGTTGACATGTCTTCAGCAAACTGTTTGCGGGCTTTCTTGTGTAGAGACTTCAGAAGAGGCTTCCTTCTGGGGTGACAGCCATGCAGACCAATTTGATGTAGTGTGCGGCGTATGGTCTGAGCACTGACAGGCTGACCCCCCACCTTTTCAATCTCTGCAGCAATGCTGACAGCACTCCTGCACCTATCTTTCAAAGACAGCAGTTGGATGTGACGCTGAGCACGTGCACTCAGCTTCTTTGGACGACCAACGCGAGGTCTGTTCTGAGTGGACCCTGCTCTTTTAAAATGCTGGATGATCTTGGCCACTGTGCTGCAGCTCAGTTTCAGGGTGTTGGCAATCTTCTTGTAGCCTTGGCCATCTTCATGTAGCGCAACAATTCGTCTTTTAAGATCCTCAGAGAGTTCTTTGCCATGAGGTGCCATGTTGGAACTTTCAGTGACCAGTATGAGAGAGTGTGAGAGCTGTACTACTAAATTGAACACACCTGCTCCCTATGCACACCTGAGACCTAGTAACACTAACAAATCACATGACATTTTGGAGGGAAAATGACAAGCAGTGCTCAATTTGGACATTTAGGGGTGTAGTCTCTTAGGGGTGTACTCACTTTTGTTGCCGGTGGTTTAGACATTAATGGCTGTATATTGAGTTATTTTGAGGGAAGAATAAATTTACACTGTTATATAAGCTGCACACAGACTACTTTTCATTGTCTCAAAGTGTCATTTTGTCAGTGTTGTCCCATGAAAAGATATACTTAAATATCTGCAGAAATGTGAGGGGTGTACTCACTTTTGTGATACACTGTACTTAATAACGAACTCTCTTTCAAAGCTACTTAGCTCCACCTACCATCATGTTTTAAAACTGAGATTAACTGCACTTACTGAGCACTTTATTAGGAACACTTGTCTTAAAAGTTCAAGTATGTGGCTACACCTAAGATGTAATAATCATCTGTTGTTCTGTACACATTGTCATCCTTCTCCACCCTATTTAACAATAGAAAATGACCCCATAGAACCCCCCCACTGACCAGATAATATTTGGGTGTTAGATTATTCCTAGGAATACACCTCACTATCAATGCTAAGACAAAAATCAACCCCCAATCAAAAATGTAAATCCAACATCATCATGTGATTAGAAATTGTCCACTAATAACACACTGATATAAAAAAAATAACACACACTGTACAAAAATAAACAGCTCTAGTTTCTGCTGTACACCTGTAGACACGTGTTAACGGTTTGTTCCTAATACAGAGACAAGTAAGCTGTATTTTTAAAATCCCAACAACAATGCTGCACCTAATGCATTCATACCAGAGCAACTCACACCACCATGGCATTACCATGTTAGTTTCATTGCATTTCACCCAAAAAAATATAAGGTCAGTGGTGGGCCTGTTGGGGTCCTTTTTAAGTTAACAGAATGAAACGGGTTGGAAAGGTTACAAAGCCACAGATAAGCTACAGTCAGTATTTGTATATCCAGAAAGCAGTGGCGGCTGCTGGTCTTTCAAAGAGGGGAAGCTCATTGTCGGCTTACATCATAAAATTTGTCAATTTATTTATATATAAATGTATAAATTCTCCCCTTTGTTAGTTTTCAAGAAAATGGCATGAAATGGGTTGCAGTTTGTCTTCCGACTTCACTCGCAAAATCCGCGATGGTACTGAAGCTCCCAGCGACAGCTGTCAATCAAAACGGGATTCAGCCTTTCGACTGATCCGCCAATCATCTTGCAGAAGCTCAGCGTCCAAACTGTGACTTGCATCAGAAACAAAGATCTAGGCCATAAAAATCTAATTTATTTATTCTTTCATTTTGCTTATTTTTTGCCCCACAGTAAAGGCTATTTTTCTGATCAGAGGCATTGTTTTCCTGGCCTTGATCTATTCCTGCCTTCCATTTATTCATCTTCATTGTTAGACATGGATTTCAGCTCCAGCGCTTGCTGTTATACAAATGCTGAGGGCAATCTTACTGACCAGTCAGGTCAGTGCCAGAATGTGCAGCCTAAATGAGAATTTTCGCGAACCAACACAATCAGGACGCAATTAGATTTCTCTTTCATGATCTTAAAAGGAAATGCAAAGGAGATTAGATAATGCTTGGCCATAAGCCTCATTTATCCTGCTTTGCGCTAAGTGTCTAGAGATGGCTAAATGCTTTAATTCCCCACTTGTGGAGAGCTCCTCGGGCCAACTCCAAACTACACTAACCGTATTAGTGAAAAACAATGTAAAATAAATAAATAAATACACACTGAGCTTATCGCCTGAAAGTTTGCTTATGTGAGCGAATTCCTTCACAGTGATGCTCTCAGTTTTAAGTGCCTTTCTGTTGTTAAGTAAACATGCCATTTTAGAATGCTGCCAAGAAGGACTTGTCACTGTGCCAGTGTTTTTGATTCAGAGATTTAGCTCAACGGCTACCCAGTCACACTTATCTAACTGCCTCTAATGGATATGTTGGAATTAGAACAGGCAAAAAGCATCTTAAATCGGCCCCTTTGCAAGGCAGCTGCTTGCTAGTTCACAAGAATACCAATAAATGGCAGCTACATAACTTCTCTTAATCAGATTGGAGCAATCAGCTTGAAAAATTTTCCCATATGGTGTGGTGAGAGCAAAAGAGTGCTGAGGGTTACTGCAAGGACACAGGCCACTCCAAGGTTACCATGTCTGGCTACAATTAGCCACTAATCCCGAAGAAACGGGATGGACGCTTCAGGGAGCTAATGCTTATTAGTCAGTTCTAATTACTTTGTTTGTGAACTACACACTAAAAATAGAAAACTGCATTTCATCTATTTTCTTTATTTAATAAAAAAATCCATATAAACGTGCTAGCAAATTAAAACTAATGACAGTTTATACACTTCATTACTGGATTTAAATAATACTGAATTGTTGTCAAATAAACTTAATAACTCGCTACACAATACAAACTAAATAAACAAGTACAGTGGTACCTTGAAACTCAACGTCAATTGGTTCTGGGAGTGGCGTTGAGTTTAAAGGACGTTAAGTTTCAAGGTATTTTTTCCCATAAGGATGTATGGGAAACCTGTTAATGTGTTTCATGGTCCTGTGGAACTGCATATATTGTAGGCTAATGTAAAATAATGGGGTTGTTTTTGACGCGTATATACTGAAAATCACATAAATATAATATAAAAAACAATAATAAAAAAATACAATAAAACCTGCTGTTCACCTTTACTTCTTTATTGTTTCCTTATGCTTCTTAATTAGTGGAGAGAACTTATGAGCAGTAATAATTAAGAGAGTTTTACTGTTTCGTTCTTTAATACATTGTCATTAAGTTTTTCAAACAATAAGCATTTTAGACTCTCTCAGAAAAGCTTATTCACCCTGAGCTAAAATACCAGTTTAAAAGTGAAACAGGAGGAAAATCCAGATAAACACAGATACATGTGGACGCTTTCAGAATGGATTTGATGGTTATTCCACACAAATGCAGATTCATTCTGTATTTGCACTTTGATGACGTTTTACTGCACCGCTCAAGCCGAGCGCTGAACAAAGCAGCAGTCACACACACGTTAAGTTTAAGGGAAATGTTGAGTTTAAGGGTACAAATTTCTTGACAAAGGGCGTTTAGTTTCAAAGATTTTGAGTTTAGGGGATGTTGAATTTCAAGGTACCACTGTATTTGTGGTACTGTACACATTTGCTGAAATGATATAATTCTTGTAAATTTGAGCCATTTCCCATTACTCAAGTTCAGATCTCAGTGGTAAAGCCCTAATTTAGGACTGTGTGTGTAAAAAAACATGCAAATGTGAAAAAAATTTCTAGCTGATTACTACCAGGCCTAATTGCATATTTAAGATAAGAAAAACTATTTGTCAAGTTTTTGTAGGTTTGCCTAATGTAATTTAACATATTTTTCTTTTAGCTTTGTGAGCACAATACAGGTGGTATTTAGCAGCCTAAACATAATTATAAACAACATAAATTAATACAACTGAAGGACAGTTATTAAACTATTTCACATTTTGTATCATGGCTGTAGTTTTGTGGCAAGAGACTACTAAGACAGAATGCATAAACATCAAAAACAGACTATTATAAATCATGCCTACATTTTAGTACAGCTTACATTAAAAAGGAAGAGTATCTTGTCTTTACTTATTAAAATACCTTTTTGACTCTGCATTTTACTGTAACAGCAAACATACACATTCACTTAACCGGTCACATATATAAGTTCCATATAATAAAATACATTTTAAAACAATCCTATTGATTTAAGTACACTGACTGTGTGACAGCGTTTTATCATTGAGCTCCAAATATGTTGTTTTGGGATTTGATAATACATTAAATTAAATAATTCTCATTATTTGTGATTTGAAACCTCTTTAATTAAAATGACTAGTGCAGTTAAATGAGTATTATCATAAGGAAATGTAATTTCAATGTAAAAAGTGTCATGAGCCTCTTATGATATGACCCTAAATTAAGTGTCAGTAAACAGCATGTTCCCTAGTATAGTACTTTTATTTGGTTTTAATTGTGTGTAAATAAACTTTGATCTGCTGGGTACATGTAAAGCAAGATAGATAATTTATTTGGTGATATATTGTGTCATGTATTAGTATTTCTTATACTCTTATATTACTAATCATGGGCTCCTGTATAAACAGGGATAGTTTGATTGCTCCTATTAAACTGTACATGGAACAGTGGTCTGTAGACAAGATAAGAAAAAATATCCAAATTATTACCCTATGCTAAGAGGATATTTTTTAAATTGCCATGAATTAGCAACTGCTGAAATTGGTAATGCTGTTCACAGTCAAACTAGCTTCACATGCTTAGGCTCAGTTATGCTCCAGAATTGGTACCTTAAAGCTTAAATGAATTCTGTTGCTGGTTACATGAAAAAAGAAAAAGCTTAAGTGCATATAATGTCACCCACGTTCAAGCAGCTTTTCATGATTTGACTGTATGGGTATTAGTGTATGAGTTGTAAGGTCCTGTTTAACTCAGATAATACTGTATTATGTTTCTAACGGTTTATGCAATTAGGTTTGTTTAACATATAAAAGGTTTTATGATTTTTTTAAACCATCCTAAACCAGTGCAGCTGATTAGACCAGGTCTTCAAATAGCACTGGAAAGACTTTATAGACTTCCAGACTCTAGGCCTCCACATGTGTGCTAAATGTGGCACACATATGCACAGTCCTTCTGTCATCAGAGGCTGACTCTCAGACCTATTGTGAGCATCCATAGCACCCAACCTCTCCTCTGTGTCAAACATAACATAGCCTGTAGAAAGTAAAAATGATACTAATTGAATAATAATATTAGTCATAGTGGTAATTACCATAATGGTCTTTTGATCTCTAAACCATTGTGTTGGCTAGCAGCTCACATCTGCTCTAATCCATGCTTTATTTTTCGAGGGGAGAGCAAAAAATCCAGATGTGATCATTGCTATCACCCCTGGATGGCTCTTACCTCCAATATTTATATCCAACACATGCTCACAGCTGCAGTGCTTCAGAAGTTTCACTTTTCAGAAAGAACAGACTGGTTTTAAAATTGATGAACTCTGTTAGAACCTTGGTGTGATGGCAACATGAGCAGAAGCTTTGCTGTGTGAAGAAGAACGCAAAGCCTATTTTACTATCATGCATTACAGACATGTTGTGAAATCAGAAATCCCCAACTCCATCATTAATACATGAGACTATTTTCCAGCACATTTCATGAAAGGCAAAGCAGCTCAAGGTCTACTGAATTGCAGAGCAGACCACAAAGGATAAATTTTCCCTTGTGAATGTCATGAGGAAAGGGCCATTTAAATAGCAATGCACGCAACAGTCCTAAATCAATACAAGTCATCAATATAAGTCAGATTTGTTTTAATTTCTGTGATGCTTACAGATGAACCTCCAGGAATTCCAATAGCTCGAGTGGCTGAACTCCACCGCCAACATTCACCAGAGTGTTATTTCTTCTCTTCCTCTTACTGTAACCACAAAGCTCATCCGAATAAAATCCAAGAAAGAAATCAATGTAACCTACAATTTTTACAGCTCTGATTTAAGTGGCCGAATCTGATTTAAGTGGCCAAATCCAATAGTGCCACCACAGCTGACAAGCTTGACATGTGTCTTACCATGTTGGCCCTCAATTATGCATGGCCCAGTGTTTCCACGGCTCTTAATTGAATCACAGCATCTCAAACTTGTTATTTTTAATTTGTTGCATTTGATTTGTGACACAATCACCAGGGTGTCATGAATTATGCAGACATGGACTTTAATTGTGCAGAAGTAATTGCAATTGATTAAAATACAATTTGAGGACAGTTCTTCCTTGCATTTTGCATCTGCCAAATAACTGCAGTATAGCTCATTTGTTGTCACAGCTGTGTATGTTTTAGTGACATTTTACTCCGCTTGATGGAAATGTAACTAATGATCTGATATGCACATGGGTATGTTTTGGCTTGGTTTTTAAAGGTCTACTGCTGTGAAGTATATAGCTTTCAGACATATGACTTTTGTGCTTGTGGTGACCCCATATGAAGAGAATAAAATGCAATATGTTCTTTTGGTTAAGGCGCCATAGTAGTTATGTTTTATTGATCTTTTTAATAGATTTTCATCAGCACTTTTTCTGATTGTGACTTGCAGTATTGCATGGTGGAAGGCAAGAAAAGATATTGCTCTGTGTTGAATGGGATCTTGAATTTCATTCTTGTTATGTACACTGCCAGAATTAATCTATTTTGATACAAGAGATAAAATACATTAAAATATATTGCACAAAAAGGTATTTCTATTGCGGCAGATATCGTTTATTCTCAAAAGACTATAAAATCTCCCAGATTAATTTAGAGAAAGTGATATTGGAGAAAGGGATCACTGTAAATCAATATTAAATTATTCTGATCTATTGCCTGATCACTTTGATGGAACATTTGTATCCTGATAAGAATGGCCTACTTCAGGATGCCAGGACCACTCTTCACAGGGCACAGGGTGTCACTAAATGGCTTGAATGGCTGAATGGCCAGCAGATCTTAACCCAGATGAAAATAAGTAGTATAGTACTTTTATTTGGTGGAAATAAACTTTTATCTGCTGGGTACACATAAAGCAAGGTAGATAATTTATTTGGTGATATACTGTGTATTCATAGTTATTATAATTCACTGTCACATGTTCCTATATAAACAGGGCTAGTTTGATTGATCCTGTTAAACAGTACATGGAACAGTGGCCTCTAGGCAAGATAAGAAAAAAAAATCCAAATTGTTACCCTATGCTAAGAGGATATTTTTTAAATTGCCATGGATTAGCAACTGCTGAAAGTGGTGATGCTGTTTACAGTAAGACTAGCTTCAGCCACTGCTTCTTAAAGCTAAAATGAATTTTGAGGCTGGTTACTTGAAAAAAAGTGCAAATAATGTCACCCATGTTCCAGCAGCTTTTCATTATTTGACTGTAAAGGTATTAGTGTTTGATTTTTTTTAAACAGAAAGGTATCACTGTAAGTGAATATTAAATCATTCTGATCTATTACCTGATCACTTTGATGGAACATTTGTATCCTGATAAGAATGGTCTACCTCAGGATGCCAGGACCACCCTTCACAGGGCACAGAGTGTTGCTGAATGACGATGATGAGTATAAAAGCCAGCAGATCTTAACCCAGATGAAAATAAGTAGGAGATTTTAACCCAATGTGTTAAAGAGAGTACGAGAGTACAGTTCTAAAGACTTAAAGATAAGTCATCATTGCACATTAGAGCTGTATTTTTGGGTTATGATGGTCCAACACATTTGTAATACAGTTTGCTAGTAAATACTTAACTCTTATTTTTGGATATCATACATATTAATTTTATATATGACTGTAACATGGTACATGTTAGAAGTTATGAATGTTCATGTCTTTTTATCCCTCATTGCGTTAAAGATATCTGGAAGTCATTTCCCCCACTGCATGGGAACAGAAGGCTCGTCTTCAATAATGTTAACTGAATTCAATTGGACAGCTAAACCTTTTTTCTATTCTTTCTTCCTTTTTATCAAACCAAAACCATAGTAAAGCCTACAGTCACTTATAGCCTGGATTTATTCACTGTACTGTACAAGCCTTAAATGTCAGTTTAGGGAGAAGATGAAATGCAAATGCAAACCGCACTTTGCAGGGTAAAGTGCAGAGACGTTGTAGCCTAGCTGCTGTTGGGCCCTTGAGCAAGGCCCTTAACCCTTAATTGCTTAGACTGTATACTGTCACAATACTGTAAGTTGCCTTTGGATAAAGGTGTCTGCTAAAAAAAACCCTCACTTTCCCATTAATCAACACATTGCTGATACTGTACTGTTCCATGCACCATGGACCTGTCATCCTGACAGCAAGAAAGTGCTGTAGCAAGCAGTGTTTCAGTCTATTTGTTATTCCATTGTGTGTGATAATATTGTTTTAATAAACATATGCTTAAAAAGACATTTTGATAGTTTTGGTTGGATTAATGTATTACAGCAGTCTGTTTGAATTAATATAATACAACAGGCTGTATATTTGTGCAGTGCTTTTAGTGTATTATTTTTAACCAGCATAGTTTCCTGTTCATTCGATATCATATATCCAGTCCAAGGCTTACAGCATTGATAGCTTCCATTAGCTTGAATTAATCCACAACTAAAATGACACACTAACCATATCATACTAATATTATGCAGCATCTGCAACATATTCTGCCTTGTTTTAGCATTATCATCCATGTATACGCTGAGAAGATGAGGCAGGGATAATAGATCTCATGGTCTTCCTAAAGTCTACCTGTCAGGTAATGTTGTTTGGTCCAGCACCAAAAAGCTTTCCCATTCTGTATGCATGTTCAGCACAGCATGACGTGCCCCGCCAATTTAAGTCCATCTTAGCATAAAAGTCTCCTTGAATAAGACCTCTCTGCCTGGCACTGTCCATATGATAAAGTAGCTTGCTAAATTTCAAGAGCATCTCTGGAATGCCTGCAGATTCTTGTCTACTGAAATGACAATTAGAGTCACTTTCCACACAAGTTAGGTCAGATGTCCCCTGTCAGCCCCTGGGAGAAGGATATGTACTCAGACAGAGACTAATCTGGCTCTCGTTCCGATTGCATTGCCCCTCATGATCCACTCATTGACCACTCCAAATGTGAGACAGGAGATAGACATCTTGGTTGTGTAGGGGTGGGAGGAGGTTCTCTTGCTGACTATACATTGCTTTCCATTTTCTGGAATGGTTTTGTCACTAAGCCAGGCACCTCTCTCTCTCTCTCTCTCTCTCTCTCTCTCTCTTTCTCTCTGTCTATTCATCTAATCACTGTTCATCCAAAAATGTATGGAGCCCTATCATTCTAACATCACATTTAGAACTACAAATTGACATAACTTACAAATTTGTACTGGTCCCTTTTCGGTTCTACTACATACACTGATCAGCCATAACATTAAAACCATGTCCTTGTTTCTACACTCACTGTCCATTTTATCAGCTCCACTTACCATATAGAAGCAATTTGTTGTTTTACAATTACTGACTGTAGTCTATCTATTTCTCTACATACTTTTTTTTAGCCTGCTTTCACCCTGTTCTTCAATGGTCAGAACCACCACAGATCAGGTATTATTCAGGTGGCGGATTATTCTCAGCCTTCAGTGACACTGACATGGTGGTGGTGTGTTAGTGTGTGTTGTGCTGGTATGAGTGGATCAGACACAACAGCACTGCTGGAGTTTTTAAATACCGTGTCCACTCACTGTCCACTCTATTAGACACTCCTACCTAGTTGGTTCACCTTATAGATGTAAAGTCAGAGACGATTGCTCATCTATTGCTGCTGTTTGAGTTGGTCATCCTCTAGACCTTCATCAGTGGTCACAGAACGCTGCCCACAGGACGCTGTTGGCTGGATATTTTTGATTGGTGGACTATTCTCAGTCCAGCAGTGACAGTGAGGTGTTTAAAAACTCCATCAGTGCTGCTGTGTATTATCCAATCATACCAGCACAACACACACTACCACAACACCACCATGTCATTTTCACTGCAGTGCTGAGAATGATCCACCACTCAAATAATACCTGCTCTGTAGTGGTCCTGTTGGGGTCCTGGTCATTGAAGAACAGCATGAAAGGGAGCTAACAAAGCATGCAGAGAAACAGATGGATTACGGTCAGTAATTGTAGAGCTACAAAGTGCTTTTAGAAATAAGGAGGTGGTTTTAATGTTATGGCTGATCGGTGTATATCTTCACCCTGCTGGGAATGATTTTCACAAGATTTTGAAACATGCATACTGGGATTTGCTTCCATTCAGTTGCAAACGCAGTAAAAAGTCAGACATTTAATGATGTCAGATATTTATTCTATCTCAGAATTTTCTTTGAGTTTGGGTTAAGGTTTTGGCTATGTGCATGCCAGTCTATTCATTTATTTACAATACTCACTTATCACTAACCTTCTTATCAGGGTCACAGTGGGTTTAAAGCCTACACTGAAACACTGAGCACAAGACAGGTATACACACAGGGAGGCAAGTTTACACTGCTGTACCTATTTTATACACATTGTATCAATACCTTGTGACAATAGGTGTGTTAAAAATGAAATACCAGAGACATGGCTCAAATTTACAATACATTTTTATTACATTAGATAACATTAGTGTTTTTTTCCCTTTATTACCTGTATGTTACAGCATAGCTTAAAGAAATTGCTTGCATTAGGTTGGTGTATTGGTGTGAAAAAGTCTTATGGCTCTACATTATGCCATACTTTATCTACTACTACTAATAATAATAATAATATTTTTCAGAATTTCTTAATTCTGGT
The DNA here is from genome assembly GCF_030014385.1 of Trichomycterus rosablanca. NCBI lineage: Eukaryota > Metazoa > Chordata > Actinopteri > Siluriformes > Trichomycteridae > Trichomycterus > Trichomycterus rosablanca. The sequence goes on from NC_085999.1 coordinate 19,795,097, forward strand.
AAGGGTCATGGTGGACAGCACCTGGAATTAATAAATGCAAGACAGACTCTGGACAAATTTACAATACATTTTTAATACACTGTTCAGTTTGTTCATCCATTGCTTTTAATACTTATGTAAATATTCATATTTATTAATTAATACATTTTAATATTGACATAAAATGTCACTAAAACATACAAGACACAGCTGTTCTCTTCACTGGCCTCCTGTAGCTGCACGCATTCAGTTTAAAACACTGATGCTTGCCAACAAAGCCAAAAATGGACCAGCCCCAAGCTACCTTCGAGGTCTAATCAAACCTCGCTCTAATCAAACCACGCAACCTCCAAGCCACTAATCTTGCTCAACTTGGTCCTCCACCCAGGACTTGAGGAAGACAAGCATCAAGGCTCTTCTCTGTACTTGCACCCAAGTGATGGAACGAACTTCCCTTGTCTGTTCAAACATCTGAGTCTCTTGCTGTCTTTAAAAAATGATTTAAAACCCACCTCTTTACTAAGCACTTAAGCTGACTTGTACTTACTAACGCTCTTATTTATTTCCTGAAGACAAAAAATAAAATAAAAAAATAAACAATAACTGGTTCTAACAGGGTTTTAGCAGATTTGTGTTCTTGGACTGTTGTTTACTTAAACAAGAGTAAGGTAATGTTTACTATGGAAGCACTTCTGTAAGTCGCTCTGGATAAGAGCGTCTGCTAAATGCTGAAAATGTAAATGACAACAAATAAGCTATTAATATTTATTCATTTATTTATTCTTGAAATGTGATTCTGTTGTACATACATTGCTAAAAGTTTTATTCAAAGCTGATTGATGTGGTAGATATAGTAGATAAACAGTTGTATTTTTTATTTATTTTTAGAAAGTCTTGTGGTACATGTTTGTCACACATCATCAAAGAATTTCAGTAATTGCTGTCAGTCAGAAGCATAAAGGCAACAGTTTGCGGCTGCTCAATCATAGTTCTTTTGTGCCTTTTTTTCGGATGTGGTTTGTGCTGCCTCCTGAGACTCTCCTCATTCTCTCTTCCCTTGTTTACCTCTCTTTGTTAACGGTAAACATGTTGGGGAAAGAATTAAATGGTAAAAAGGCCTATCAGACACTGAACAACATGCACTATAATTGAAAAGATTATCTGCTGAGTGCCAGTGGTGATTTTGTTTTAAGTTTGCCATGGAAATAAAGTATTTTCCTTAAGTAGAGGAGCAGGATGCATATGTCTTCCCATTTTCAAAAATATTAAATAAAAAGTATGACAAAATTTATTTTGACAATTATGTTTTTGTTTTTTTTCTGAGGCACCTGCTTGGCACATCTGTTGACAGCATGATCTAATGATGGGTAAAAAATCAGTAGCAAAACTTGAACGAATAAATGGACAAACAAAACAAGTGCATAGACCATTTTTCTCAGAGAAAAGGGTAACTGCAAATTTAAACAATGTTTTATTGATGAATTGATTTCGGACTAATGTTTTAGACCGCACTCTTCACTATCTTTATTAAAACATCAATTAAGACAGTGTCCTTTAATGGTGTTAGTAAAGAATGCTCAGTAATTACTGACCATTTACATTAAGGAGAGAATAGAAGAAGATTAGAATGCCTTTATTTTTCATATATACATATACAAGTGTACAGTACAATGAAATTCTTTCTTCGCATATCCCAGCTTGTTTGGAAGCTGGGGACAGCCATTATACAGCACCCCTGGTGCAGAGAGGGTTAAAGGCCTTGCTCAATGGCCTAAGAGTGGCTGCATGGCAGAGCTCGGATTCGAACTCTTAACCTTTCACTTGATAGCTCAAATCCCTACCCATTAGGCTACCACTTTCCAGATGTTCAAGTGTCCCATGGTGGCCCATCTTGACTACCTTTATGTTGAGGGTTTTTCTTTATTCCCTGTTTGTGTTGTTAATTTTTATATAGCTGCAAGGTACAGTTGCACATTCATCATACTTTTGTGTGTATTTATGTAAGGTTGTATGGTTGCATGTACAGTGTATCACAAAAGTGAGTACACCCCTCACATTTCTGCAAATATTTTATTATATCTTTTCATGGGACAACACTATAGAACTAAAACTTGGATATAACTTAGAGTAGTCAGTGTACAACTTGTATAGCAGTGCAGATTTACTGTCTTCTGAAAATAACTCAACACACAGCCATTAATGTCTAAATAGCTGGCAACATAAGTGAGTACACCCCACAGTGAACATGTCCAAATTGTGCCCAAAGTGTCAATATTTTGTGTGACCACCATTATTATCCAGCACTGCCTTAACCCTCCTGGGCATGGAATTCACCAGAGCTGCACAGGTTGCTACTGCAATCCTCTTCCACTCCTCCATGATGACATCACGGAGCTGGTGGATGTTAGACACCTTGAACTCCTCCACCTTCCACTTGAGGATGCGCCACAGGTGCTCAATTGGGTTTAGTCCATCACCTTTACCTTCAGCTTCCTCAGCAAGGCAGTTGTCATCTTGGAGGTTGTGTTTGGGGTCGTTATCCTGTTGGAAAACTGCCATGAGGCCCAGTTTTCGAAGGGAGGGGATCATGCTCTGTTTCAGAATGTCACAGTACATGTTAAAATTCATGTTTCCCTCAATGAACTGCAGCTCCCCAGTGCCAGCAACACTCATGCAGCCCAAGACCATGATGCTACCACCACCATGCTTGACTGTAGGCAAGATACAGTTGTCTTGGTACTTCTCACCAGGGCGCCGCCACACATGCTGGACACCATCTGAGCCAAACAAGTTTATCTTGGTCTCGTCAGACCACAGGGCATTCCAGTAATCCATGTTCTTGGACTGCTTGTCTTCAGCAAACTGTTTGCGGGCTTTCTTGTGCGTCAGCTTCCTTCTGGGATGACGACCATGCAGACCGAGTTGATGCAGTGTGCGGCGTATGGTCTGAGCACTGACAGGCTGACCTCCCACATCTTCAACCTCTGCAGCAATGCTGGCAGCACTCATGTGTCTATTTTTTAAAGCCAACCTCTGGATATGACGCCGAACACGTGGACTCAACTTCTTTGGTCGACCCTGGCGAAGCCTGTTCCGAGTGGAACCTGTCCTGGAAAACCGCTGTATGACCTTGGCCACCGTGCTGTAGCTCAGTTTCAGGGTGTTAGCAATCTTCTTATAGCCCAGGCCATCTTTGTGGAGAGCAACAATTCTATTTCTCACATCCTCAGAGAGTTCTTTGCCATGAGGTGCCATGTTGAATATCCAGTGGCCAGTATGAGAGAATTGTACCCAAAACACCAAATTTAACAGCCCTGCTCCCCATTTACACCTGGGACCTTGACACATGACACCAGGGAGGGACAACGACACATTTGGGCACAATTTGGACATGTTCACTGTGGGGTGTACTCACTTATGTTGCCAGCCATTTAGACATTAATGGCTGTGTGTTGAGTTATTTTCAGAAGACAGTAAATCTACACTGCTATACAAGTTGTACACTGACTACTCTAAGTTATATCCAAGTTTCATGTCTATAGTGTTGTCCCATGAAAAGATATAATGAAATATTTGCAGAAATGTGAGGGGTGTACTCACTTTTGTGATACACTGTATGTATGCATGTGTGTGTATCTATGTATGTATGCATGTGTGTGTATGTATGTATGTATGTATGTATGTATGTATGTATGTATGTATGTATGTTTTGTTTGTACAAGGGGCACCAAGTTTAAAAGTTATCAAATAAAGCAGGGTACTTTTCTAGCACATGGCTGAGCTACTGGGTGTGTTTAATCTTCATCTTAGTGGAAAACATTCATTCAAAAGTGAAAATCGCTGAGGCCAAACCACTTCTTAAGAAGCAAAGCCCTTGCTGGCAGTGGGTTGGTGTATTGGTGTGAAAAAAACTTATGGCTCTTTATTATGCCATAATTAATCTCAGAAAAATTAATACTGTCAAACTAATTTGATAGTTTGGCATCAAACAAGACAGAAGTTTTAAAGGCAACAAAGAAGCAAGTTTGAAGTTGCTATTAATATAAATATAGTATTACTAATACTAATACTACTACTAATAATAATAATAATAAAACATTTTTATTCCAAATCTCTTAATTGTGGTAAGGGTCATGTTGGGGCACCTGGGAATAATAAATGCAGGACAGACCCTGGACAGGGCAGTACGCTTACAAATTTCCTCAGTCACTCACACCCAGAGGCCAACCCACATATTTTCCTCCTTTATGTAGGGTGGAAGGAAAATTCATTCATTCATTCATTCATTTTCTTAACTGCTTAGGGTCGCTGGGGGGGTGGGGGGTAGGCTGCTGGAGTCTATCCCAGTTTTTCAATGGGCACAAGGCACACAGTAACACCCTGGACGGGGCGCCCGTCCATCGCAGGGCAGACACACATACACACCTCTAGGGCAATTCAGTGTCTCCAATTAACTTGACTGCATGTTTTTGAACCGCAGGTCCCGGAGGAAACCACGCAGACACGGGGAGAACATGCAAACTCCGCACAGAAAGGACCCGGACCATCCCGCCTGGGGATCTTACCCAGGATCTTCTTGCTGTGGGGCGACACTGCTACCCACCGTGCCACTGGTGAAAAGAAAATGCAGGACTTAAACAAAACATTGTTCTTTCACACAGCCTGCGGTGTGAAAACTATTTCTTGAGACATATTGCTTGAGATACCCACTCAGATTTGCATCCGTTTTACCTTAATTTTTCATATTTACCATTTACTTCATTAGTTACACCTATCAGATCTCCATTTACATTTATTGATTAGTTTATAAGCCACACCCATCATTCAAATGAACTTTGTGTATTCATTATTACTGACTAAAGCCTGTCAGTCTGTCACTCTGTAAACTTTGTCACCCTCTGTACCCCATTTAAGAGTTGAAAAAAAAAACCCTATAGGAAGATCACTGACCAAATTGGTTTGGGTGGTGGACCATTCTCAGCACTGCACTAAAATGATAATAACATGGTAGTGTGTGTTGTACTGGATTGAGGGTATCATGTGCAGCAGTGTTTTGGGGATTTTGGGGAACTCCTCAATACAGGGAAAAATTTAAGCCAACAGCATCCTGTGATTCATAACTGTTCACTAAAAAAAAAGACTTGAAAAGGATTAACATATACTGAGCACCAAAAATCTTCCTAGACCTGGCCGCCCGGCCAAACTGAGCGATCGGGGAAGTTGTGCCTTGGCCAGAGAGGTGAGCAGGAACCCGAGGGTCACTCTGACAGAGCTCCAGCATATCCTTGTGGAGATGAGAGAACCTATCAGAAGATCAACCATCCAGGCAGCACTCCACAAATCACGCCTTTATGGTAGAGTGGCCAGACGGAAGCCACTCCTTAGTAAAAGACACATGACAGCCCGCTTGGAGTTTGCCAAAAGGCACCTAGAGGACTCTCAAACCATGAGAAACAAGATTCTCTTGTCTGATGAAATCAAAATTGAACTTTTTGACCTGAATACCAAGCAACACGACCAGGCACCGCTCATCACCTGGCTAATGCCATCCCTACAGTGAAGCATGATGGTGGCAGCATCATGATGTGGGGGTGTTTTTCAACAGCAGAACCGGGTCGACTAGGCCTGATAGAGGGAAAGATGAATGCAGCGCTCTGGACCTCTGACTGGGGTGAAGGTTTGCCATCCGACATGACAACGACCAGAAGCACACAGCCAAGAGAACAAAGGAGTGGCTTTGGAGAAAGTCTGTGAACGTCCTTGAGTGGCCCAGCCAGAGCCTAGACCTGAATCCAATCAAACATCTGTGGAAGGAGCTGAAAATGGCTGTGAACCGACGCTTCCCATACAACCTGACCGAGCTTGCAAGGATATGCCAAGAGGAGTCGGCAAAAATGTCCAGAAACAAGTGTGCCAAGCTCGTGCATCAACCAAGTATTAGGCTATGGGTGTGTACAGATATGTAACCCCTAAATAAACCACTTTTGTCACTAAAATAAAATTGCATCATTTCTAAACCCTGTTTTCACTTTGTAATTATTGATGATTGTGTGTAGATGTTTGAGGGGAAAAAAAAGAACTCAATCTATTATAGAACGAGCCTGTAATGTAATAAAATGTGGAGAAGGTGAAAGGGGTGAGCAAACTGTATTTTGACTGTAGCTTTATTCTTTAACTGTACATCTGGAACTAGTGCTAACAGTGATGTGTTCCTAATGAAAAGGCATATCAGTGTAAACATTTAAAAATCCCAACAACACTGCTGCACCTGATACACTCATATCAGAAAAATACATACTAATATTTAAAATCACATAAAATAACATCATTATTACTGTCATTGCCACAGTGGCTCGGTGGGTAGCACTGTCGCCTCACAGCAAGAAGGTCCTGGGTTCGATTGCCAGGTGGGGTGGTCTGGGTCCTTTTTATGTGGAGTTTGCATGTTTTCCCTGTGTCTGAGTGGGTTTCATCCAGGAGCTCCGGTTTCCTCCCACAGTCCAAAGACATTCAAGTGAGCTGAATTGGAGATACAAAATTGTCCAGGACTGTTTGATATAACCTTGTGTAATGAGTAACTACCGTTCCTGTCATGGATCAAAGTCAAGTCAAAGTTGCTTTATTGTCAAAACTGCAATATGCACAGGACATACAGAGGATTGAAATTGTGTTACTCTCTGACCCATGGTGCAACATTAAACATTAATTTAACAATAAACCTAGAATAAAAGAAGAATATAAAAATAGAATAAGAATAAACACACTAAAGCACAAATATATATATACACTGACACAAATATGAAGATATAGAGGTAAAAAGACCATTTAAAAAATTTTAAAAATAGAAGTCCCAATAATAAAACTTAGGCATTTAAAGTGGTAGCGCAGATTATGAAGTCTTTGTTAAAACCAGTGTAATTCCAACGGCAGTGCAAAATCGATTATCTATAGATAGATTAAAGTGATGTGTGCATTGAAAAGATAATGGGGATGTAAGTTATTGGTATAGATGGGGGGGGATTAGGTTCATGAGAGGGGGGGCAGAACAGGAAGCGAGTTGAGGATCCTGACCGCCTGGTGGATGGTGCTGTCCCTTAGTCGGCTGGTCTTGGCCCGGAGACTCCGCAGTCTCCTTCCTGATGGCAGCAGACTGAAGAAGCTGTGTAGTGGGTGGGTGGAATCACCTGCCATGCAGAGGGCTTTACGGGTGAGGCGGGTGGGGAAAGATGTGCCAATGATCTTCTCAGCTGCTCTTACGATGCGTTGGAGGGTCTTGCAGCAGGACGTGGTGAAGGCGCCAAACCATACAGTAATGCAGCTGGTCAGGATGCTTTCGATGGTACCCCTGTAAAAGTAATGTAAACCTCTGTAAAAGTAATGAATGTAACCAAAGTGTAAAACATGACATTAAAATCCCAATAAACAAACAAACAAACAAATACTGTCATTGCAGGGTTAAGAAGGGTCCACCACCCAAACATCATCTGGTCAGTGGGGGTCCTATGGAGGTTAATTTCAATTGTTAAATAGGGTGCAGGCATGACAAAGTGTGCAGAGCAACAGATGAGCTACACTCAGTAATTATACATCCAAAAAACGAACCTGTCTTGTGGGTGTAGCTTATAAACAATTAATATATGCACCAGATGTTTATGTACTGTACATATAAAAAAACAAAACAACTTTGAGCAGGATGTAGTGGTTACATAAGTTACATAAGAGTAAATGGTTGAACAAAAACTAAAATAATAATAACAATTATAATAATACATTTGATTTATTACTTTTTTCTTAAGGCCAAAATGTGCAACTATATAGACTGAACTCAAAAATGCTAACTAATATGATAAATAATTGTAAATTTTACTCTTAGCTAAAAAAAAACAGTAAACTAAATTAAAACAGGAAATTAAAAACAAAAATGAGTAAACACTGGCTTCCCACAAGCAACAACAACAAAAAAAGGAATTTAAAAAAGCATGTGTTTCACATCTGGTTTGAAAGCACAACAAAACTAATTTTCTTCTGGTTTGGCAAGAGAAAATTTAATATAAATTACAAGCCATTTTCTCAGTTTAAATTAAAATGGCATAGCGAACACAACCAGATGGCCACAGACAGATGATTGCATTTTTATTGAGAAGAAACAAAAACAAACAATATAACGTTTAATTAACACATTGAAATTAGATTTTAATTAAGTTGGTTCTCAAATCCATTTGAATTGAAGTTGTTTCTCTTGGCGTAAACCAACTTTATTTAGGGGTATAATAATTTCCTTTTACAAAGCCCTTAATCTTTTATGGCATTTCTCTGTTTGCAGGCCAGGGCATGTGAAGAGAACTTAGTAGACAGGTCATGTGATCACACTGGTTTCCTTACATTCTGAAATATTTTAATTGCTAAGTGCTGACCCTTACTTACATTAATGAGGAACTGGGGAAATTTTGACCTTGTGGTGTGCATGAATCAATACGAAGTTAATAAAGCCAAGTTCATTGCTGCCTAACACAAAACAAACCTGATTTGTTTACGTACCTAGGCCCTGGATATGTCAGGTCCATTATGAAATGATTTATAGACCAGCGGCCAATGAAATTGTTTAAAGCAGATTAGGTTCAGGGAACGATCAGCACTAATATGACAAGCTGATGCCACATGACAGGTAACCAAGCAAACAAGTTCCTGAAATTCAGATTGAATTAGAATCCAAATAATCCTACGGGGAGTCACAGATTAAATAGTGAGGGGGAGAGGGGCTCCAAAAAAGCACACAAGCCTTAACATAGGCGTCAGGTGTGTGTGTGTGGGTGTGGGTGTGTGTGTGTAAGAGAGCTTAGAATAATGTTTATTAATCAGAGACATTCCCTTAAGAGGCCAACAACACATTAATATTCTATGGACTCTAGATTATAGCCATATAAATATGTTGTTTTACATAAAGTGCTTATGAAGGTATTGTACACTTTACTCAAAAAATAATGCAAAGAAGAATATCTCATATAAATGCAAGGCTAAAATTAGACATTTTTAATGCAGAACAGTGTCAGCATTGCACTGAGTAATGCTTTACCATAGGCATTTATTGACCCATTTCTCATAAAAGCAGTGGCCCTTATCAAAATGATAAAGGGCTTCAGTGATAAAGTCAATATTCTCTTACAGGAAAGCAAGTTTCTGCTGCGTGCAGAGCATAATTACACTAGTTATAAAAAGAAAATTGTTAAATCTTTAGCTTTAGTAATATCCTTTATGATTGTTTACAAATTTTCTTATTCACTGATTTGTTTTCTCCCCGCTTTTATAGAGCTTTCCTCTTTATTTGAAAATAATGAATATAAATGAGGGCCTGCACTATTCCCGGACACATTAAGGAAATTGTACACAAATTAGAATATGAATGTCTACGCATGGTGCACATTGTGGACATTTGAATATGCATGATGAATATTACATTATGGCAGCAAAAAACTCAATTTCAGCCACTGGGAGCAAATCTTTTACACAATTTTAATATGTTAGTATTATTCTTTTTTCCAGCAAAAGTACAATTAAAAACTTCCTGTGCTTTAATTTTTATCTAAGTTTGACCCAAGCAGCCACTTTTGTTGAGTTTAAAATTAGAATATTTGCATATACCTAATTGTGAAATTGTGAAATACAAAATTATGCTTCATCAGAAGTCTTGTTTATGTAAAATAGTTACATCATAAGATAGCTCAATATATTATCCCACTAACTGATAACATTGCACTGTTGTCTTCGACTGTTAGACTGGGTCATAAAAATCATCATTCATTAACATTTAATTTAATTAAAGTGTAGCATGTATCCAAAAGCAGCATGTATCCACAATTTTGTTGCTAACATAAAAAATAAAACAATTTAATACAATAAATAAATAAAATACTTGGACATCATAAATAAAACTAACACCCACAATAAAAACAGCACAACTAATGTTTGTTGGTGATTAGATGGACAAAAAGAGGGTCTGTTCTTTTAATAATTAAAATGTTTTGTTTAAGATGCCCTATTTTGCAGTAATGTTTAATATTTTTAAGTTTTAACAGCTCTGAAAATCTCTGATTTGTTTATTCTTTTGGGTGGCACGGTGGCTAAGTGGGTAGCACTGTCTTCTCACAGCAAGAAGGTCCTGGGTTCAATCCCCAGATGGGGCGGTCTGGGTCATTTCAGTGTAGATTTTGCATGTTCTCCCCGTGTCTGCGTGGGTTTACTCCAGGTGCTGCGGTTTCCTCCCACAGTCCAAAGACATGCAAGTGAGGTAAATCGGAGATACTAAATTGCCCATGATATAACCTTGTGAACTGATGAACCTTGTGTAACGAGTAACTACTGTTCCTGTCATGAATGGAACCAAAAAGTGTAAAACATGACATTAAAATCCTAATAAACAAACATGTTCATTCTTTTAAGCCTTTACTTAACTGACAAAATAGCACATAAAGGAGTTTCAATGTTTTTATTGACAAACTTGATCGTATTTTGTAAGAACATTTAGAATTTGATGTCTGTGACACAAACATTTATGACATTTAGCAGACGCTTTTATCCAAAGCAACTAACAGTACTGTAACAGTATATCGTCTAAGCAATTGAGGGTTAAGGTCCTTGCTTAAGGATCCAACAGCAGCAACCAGGCAGTGGTGGGGCTTGAACCAGAGACCTTTATATTACTAGTCCAGCACCTTAACCACTGGGCTACAACTGCCCTTTTTCCCCAAAAGGTAAAATGTTGGGAAAGATGCAGGTTAACCAAGGTGTTACATTAATTGCACTTTTTATTCGCATGGGAACTTGCTCACTTTCTTAACCGCTTATACAATTAGGGTCGCGGGGGGTGCTGGAGCCTATCCCAGCTTTTTAATGGGTCCAAGGCACACAGTAACACCCTGGACAGGGCACCAGTCCATCGCAGGGCAGACACACATACACACACACCCATTCACCTATAGGGCAATTCAGTGTCTCCAGTTAACCTGACTGCATGTTTTTGGACTGTGGGAGGAAACTGGAACTCCCAGAGAAAACCCAGGCAGACCACCCCACCTGGGGATCAAATATATGATAAATAAATAAATGTGACCAGCACACTTTCACTGAGATGAGTTTGGGCCCAAAGAACTTAGCTGTGTTTTTGCATAGAATTGTTGCATAGCTTTCTCTTTGCATAATGAATAGTTTAAGGTTGCATTTCTTAATGCAATGGTGGACTGTGTTAAGTGACAACAGTTTTGCAAAATAGAGCCAATATGGGTAAATTTGTTACAGTAGCACAACAGTTTTACCTATAATGTCATCTGAAGGCTTGAGGTCATGCACATTCAATAGTGGTATCCAGCCTTGCCTTACAAACACTAAGATTTCTTTAGATTTTGTGAATCTTTTTCCAATATTATGTACTGTAGACGGTAGACTTGGATTCATAATTATATTTCTTTTTGGCATTTTGTGATAATTCCTCCCCATCATCATTGATCTGAATCGGTTTGGTACTGATTAGCAGAATACTAACAATGCAGATCAGTACCTTTATATTTAAACAAAGGGTGTTTTTATGCAATATTTTATTCTATTTTAATGTTGCTGTAGTACACTGAATATAGTGCAGACTGCCATTTTATACTGACCACTGATGGTCTGTAACGCGTTACTTAGTAACGCGTTACTCTAATCTGATCTAATCATTTTTCAGTAACGAGTAATCTAACGCGTTACTATTTCCAATCCAGTAATCAGATTAAAGTTACTTATCCAAGTTACTGTGCGTTACTATTTTTGTCATTTTCCTTAATGAAAATATATTTTTTCGTTCTTCTTGGCAGGGGCGGAGCCAGGGGGTGGCCAGTGGTTGGCATGGCCACCATAAAGTAATCTTCGGCCACCCCTCTGGCCCCCCCACCACCGCTTTGCCGGCAATTTTTTTGCGGAAGCATTTCTGCACGCAGGAGCAGCGCACCTCAGATGAGTAGTTCTTCACCAAAACAGTGCAGTAATACACTCAACATAAAAGTCAACCACCAACACCATTACAGAAGTAGTACTATTTAGTAGTATTCGTGGCGCGCTACGAGTAAAAGCGCCAGCTTCTCTGCGCATTCCAGTGTTGCCAGATTGGGCGAATATCCGCCAAATTGGGCGGATTTAGTTGGAAAACAATTTAATAGCAGGTAAATAACACTTCTATTTAAAAGAAAATCTTCCGTTTTAAGAAGCTCCAGCATTGTAGAAGGCTATTAAAAGTAAAGTCAATTTTCAATGCTGATTTAGCGTAATAGTGTTGGTCAGTCTGTATCATATTCTTGAAAGAAAATTAAAATTTGTTTTCCATGCATTCACACACACTAGCATGTTCTGGGATTCAATTGAGTCTCATCAGTACACACAAGTTGGCAGCCAAATGATAAAGTATTGCAAAGGAATATCTTTGAAATATTCCGCATTATATAACTAATAAAGTAACTTGTAATCTAACTTAGTTACTTTTAAAATCAAGTAATCCATAAAGTAACTAAGTTACTTTTTAAAGGAGTAATCAGTAATCAGATTACTTTTTCCAGGTAACTATGCCATCACTGATACTGACATAACACTTATTGCAGCGGTATGCATTTCCAGACAAAGCCAAAGTTGTAGCTCAGGTCCTAATGAGGGGCCTCCAGCTCCAGGTCCGCATCTCTAATGAGGGTTTTTTAGCGGAATACACTAAAAAGTCACAGGACAGGGTGATCCATGCACACCTCACTCACTTACTCACTCACACACTCAGTCAGGCCCTCTGCCTTTGAAGTGTGTTGCTTTTCATGTTGACTCACAGCATCAAATCAGAAATCCAGTCAGAACCAGGCGGGATGGGGAGCGGGGTAATCTCGATAACATGTTTTAATCATGCTAATGAACGGATAATGGGGCCGGTAATGAGCAGTGGGAGGCACATCAGATTTGAATGGTTAGCTACAGATTATAAGAGCATTGTAGCCACATGGCAGCAACTTACTATACATAAAGAAACTGATGGTGTGTTTTAGATACCATACGTACGTACAGCTGAGAAATCACTTTCTGCTCATCATGAAAATGAAAAGCAGTGGGAAGCAGGGTAGGTCCAGTGCTCAAGTGGGAATGGAAAGTCCATTGTGTTTCAGGGAACATAAATAAGTTACAGTTCCAGCTCTGCAAAAAATCAACCTGCAATCAATTATCAATTGGTCCACCACATGATTTATACTCATTAAGCAGGTGGTATTTCTTTCATTATTTCCGAAGCCTCTATCTGCCGGTACATGTGGATTTCATCGACTCTCCTTTTTACAGGCTGAAAATAACGTCATCATGTTATTATGATCAGACCTTGATCTAAATGAAATATACTGTAATTAAAGTGAAAACGTTTTTAGACTTATAGACATAAATAATGTTCAAACTGTATAAAATGTATTTTATGAGTATATTTTTATGAGCAAAGAAATAATTCTAAAGCTGAAAGAGTCAGATTCAACCACTAGTGGGACACTAACCTCCACTAATTCTAAAAGAAATTCAACACCTCTGACTAAAAATTCATATCTATTGTTAGAATAAATTAATATTATATAGAAATTCAGGTCATTGTCGGTTTATTACCAGCTATAAATTGCAGTGATTTGTTTTACAGATAGGCAGCACAGTGTTGCCTCACAGCAAGATGGTCCAGGGTTTGATTTTAAGTTGAGCAGTCCAGGTAATTTCCGTATGAAATTTGCATGTTCTTCCCATGTGTGTGGGTTTTGTCAGGGTGTTCCGGTTACCCCCACAGGTGTGACAAACATGTCAAAGTTATAGTAGCCAGTTCACCTACTAGCATGAAAACCAAAGGACTGGCAGGACATACAGTGTATCACAAAAGTGAGTACACCCCTCACATTTCTGCAGATATTTAAGTATATCTTTTCATGGGACAACACTGACAAAATGACACTTTGACACAATGAAAAGTAGTCTGTGTGCAGCTTATATAACAGTGTAAATTTATTCTTCCCTCAAAATAACTCAATATACAGCCATTAATGTCTAAACCACCGGCAACAAAAGTGAGTACACCCCTTAGTGAAAGTTCCTGAAGTGTCAATATTTTGTGTGGCCACCATTATTTCCCAGAACTGCCTTAACTCTCCTGGGCATGGAGTTTACCAGAGCTTCACAGGTTGCCACTGGAATGCTTTTCCACTCCTCCATGACGACATCACGGAGCTGGCGGATATTCGAGACTTTGCGCTCCTCCACCTTCCGCTTGAGGATGCCCCAAAGATGTTCTATTGGGTTTAGGTCTGGAGACATGCTTGGCCAGTCTATCACCTTTACCCTCAGCCTCTTCAATAAAGCAGTGGTCGTCTTAGAGGTGTGTTTGGGGTCATTATCATGCTGGAACACTGCCCTGCGACCCAGTTTCCGGAGGGAGGGGATCATGCTCTGCTTCAGTATTTCACAGTACATATTGGAGTTCATGTGTCCCTCAATGAAATGTAACTCCCCAACACCTGCTGCACTCATGCAGCCCCAGACCATGGCATTCCCACCACCATGCTTGACTGTAGGCATGACACACTTATCTTTGTACTCCTCACCTGATTGCCGCCACACATGCTTGAGACCATCTGAACCAAACAAATTAATCTTGGTCTCATCAGACCATAGGACATGGTTCCAGTAATCCATGTCCTTTGTTGACATGTCTTCAGCAAACTGTTTGCAGGCTTTCTTTTGTAGAGACTTCAGAAGAGGCTTCCTTCTGGGGTGACAGCCATGCAGACCAATTTGATGTAGTGTGCGGCGTATGGTCTGAGCACTGACAGGCTGACCCCCCACCTTTTCAATCTCTGCAGCAATGCTGACAGCACTCCTGCGCCTATCTTTCAAAGACAGCAGTTGGATGTGACGCTGAGCACGTGCGCTCAGCTTCTTTGGACGACCGACGCGAGGTCTTTTCTGAGTGGACCCTGCTCTTTTAAAACGCTGGATGATCTTGGCCACTGTGCTGCAGCTCAGTTTCAGGGTGTTGGCAATCTTCTTGTAGCCTTGGCCATCTTCATGTAGCGCAACAATTCGTCTTTTAAGATCCTCAGAGAGTTCTTTGCCATGAGGTGCCATGTTGGAACTTTCAGTGACCAGTATGAGAGAGTGTGAGAGCTGTACTACTAAATTGAACACACCTGCTCCCTATGCACACCTGAGACCTAGTAACACTAACAAATCACATGACATTTTGGAGGGAAAATGACAAGCAGTGCTCAATTTGGACATTTAGGGGTGTAGTCTCTTAGGGGTGTACTCACTTTTGTTGTCGGTGGTTTAGACATTAATGGCTGTATATTGAGTTATTTTGAGGGAAGAATAAATTTACACTGTTATATAAGCTGCACACAGACTACTTTTCATTGTGTCAAAGTGTCATTTTGTCAGTGTTGTCCCATGAAAAGATATACTTAAATATCTGCAGAAATGTAAGGGGTGTACTCACTTTTGTGATACACTGTATATATATATATATACCGACCGGGCATAACATTATGACCACTGACAGGTGAAGTGAATAACACTGATTATCTCTTCATCACAGCACGTGTTAGTGGGTGGGATATACCAGGCAGCAAGTGAACATTTTATCCTCAAAGTTGATGTGTTAGAAGCAAGGAAAATGGGCAAGCGTAAGAATTTGAGCAAGGGCCAAATTGTTATGGCTAGACGAGTGGGTAAGAGCATCTCCAAAACTGCAGCTCTTGTGGAGTGTTCCCGGTCTGCAGTGGTCAGTATCTATCAAAAGTGGTTCAAGGAAGGAACAGTGGTAAACCCGCGACAGGGTCATGGGCAGCCAAGGCTCATTGATGCATGTGGGGAGCGAAGGCTGCCCCGTGTGGTCCGATCCAACAGACGAGCTACTGTAGCTCAAATTGCTGAGGAAGTTAATGCTGGTTCTGATAGAAAGGTGTCAGGATACACAGTGCATCACAGTTTGTTGCGTATGGGGCTGCATAGCCGCAGACCATTCAGGGTGCCCATGCTGACCCCTGTCCATCGCCGAAAGCACCAACAATAGGCACGTCAGCATTGGAACTGGACAATGGAAGAAGGTGGCCTGATCTGATGAATCACATTTTCTTTTACATCACGTGGATTGCCGGGTGCGTGTGCGTGTCGCTTTCCTGGGGAACACATGGTACCAGGATGCACTATGGGACACAGGCAAGTCGGCGGAGGCAGTGTGATGCTTTGGGCAATGTTGTGATGGGAAACCTTGGGTCCTGCCATCCATGTGAATGTTACTTTGACATGTACCACCTACCTTAGCATTGTTGCAGACCATGTACAGTGTATCACAAAAGTGAGTACACCCCTCACATTTCTGCAAATATTTTATTATATCTTTTCATGGGACAACACTATAGAAATAAAACTTGGATATAACTTAGAGTAGTCAGTGTACAGCTTGTATAGCAGTGTAGATTTACTGTCTTCTGAAAATAACTCAACACACAGCCATTAATGTCTAAATGGCTGGCAACATAAGTGAGTACACCCCACAGTGAACATGTCCAAATTGTGCCCAAAGTGTCAATATTTTGTGTGACCATCATTATTATCCAGCACTGCCTTAACCCTCCTGGGCATGGAATTCACCAGAGCTGCACAGGTTGCTACTGGAATCCTCTTCCACTCCTCCATGATGACATCACGGAGCTGGTGGATGTTAGACACCTTGAACTCCTCCACCTTCCACTTGAGGATGCGCCACAGGTGCTCAATTGGGTTTAGTCCATCACCTTTACCTTCAGCTTCCTCAGCAAGGCAGTTGTCATCTTGGAGGTTGTGTTTGGGGTCGTTATCCTGTTGGAAAACTGCCATGAGGCCCAGTTTTCGAAGGGAGGGGATCATGCTCTGTTTCAGAATGTCACAGTACATGTTGGAATTCATGTTTCCCTCAATGAACTGCAGCTCCCCAGTGCCAGCAACACTCATGCAGCCCAAGACCATGATGCTACCACCACCATGCTTGACTGTAGGCAAGATACAGTTGTCTTGGTACTTCTCACCAGGGCGCCGCCACACATGCTGGACACCATCTGAGCCAAACAAGTTTATCTTGGTCTCGTCAGACCACAGGGCATTCCAGTAATCCATGTTCTTGGACTGCTTGTCTTCAGCAAACTGTTT
The DNA here is from genome assembly GCF_030014385.1 of Trichomycterus rosablanca. Lineage (NCBI taxonomy): Eukaryota > Metazoa > Chordata > Actinopteri > Siluriformes > Trichomycteridae > Trichomycterus > Trichomycterus rosablanca. Next base: position 19,812,284 of record NC_085999.1, read on the forward strand.
GCGGGCTTTCTTGTGCGTCAGCTTCCTTCTGGGATGACGACCATGCAGACCGAGTTGATGCAGTGTGCGGCGTATGGTCTGAGCACTGACAGGCTGACCTCCCACGTCTTCAACCTCTGCAGCAATGCTGGCAGCACTCATGTGTCTAATTTTTAAAGCCAACCTCTGGATATGACGCCGAACACGTGGACTCAACTTCTTTGGTTGACCCTGGCGAAGCCTGTTCCTGGAAACCTGTCCTGGAAAACCGCTGTATGACCTTGGCCACCATGCTGTAGCTCAGTTTCAGGGTGTTAGCAATCTTCTTATAGCCCAGGCCATCTTTGTGGAGAGCAACAATTCTATTTCTCACATCCTCAGAGAGTTCTTTGCCATGAGGTGCCATGTTGAATATCCAGTGGCCAGTATGAGAGAATTGTACCCAAAACACCAAATTTAACAGCCCTGCTCCCCATTTACACCTGGGACCTTGACACACGACACCAGGGAGGGACAACGACACATTTGGGCACAATTTGGACATGTTCACTGTGGGGTGTACTCACTTATGTTGCCAGCCATTTAGACATTAATGGCTGTGTGTTGAGTTATTTTCAGAAGAAAGTAAATCTACACTGCTATACAAGCTGTACACTGACTACTCTAAGTTATATCCAAGTTTCATGTCTATAGTGTTGTCCCATGAAAAGATATAATGAAATATTTGCAGAAATGTGAGGGGTGTACTCACTTTTGTGATACACTGTACACCCTTTCATGGAAACATTATTCCCTGATGGCTGTGGCCTCTTTCAGCAGGATAATGCGCCCTGCCACAAAGCAAAAATGGTTCAGGAACGGTTTGAGGAGCACAGCAATGACTTTGAGGTGTTGACTTGGCCTCCAAATTTCCCAGATCTCAATCCAATCGAGCATCTGTGGGATGTGCTGGACAAACAAGTCCAAACAAGGCAAACTTATATTCTTTTATAGCCTTGCTAAATAATACTGTAGTTGTAGAAAGGGAGGGGAGGTGTTTAAGTGGGCATGATCTGCTGCTTTAGTTTACCACCAGAGCCAAAAGTTTACCCTATGCTGCTTTAATGTAAAACCTAATTAAGATAATGTTACACATATTTAACACATTTACACATTTATTCGCTTTTAAATAATAACTATGCATGCTCCATATTCTATAGTGGAACTGTAAGAAAATGTGTTCGAATAAAAAGTAAGCCTAAAAACTGTGGATAGACATTCTGGTGTACGATGCCATGATGCCCGTCAGCGGTGACACCACAGAGCAATTAACTGGCAGGCAACCCACAGACTCAGCTGCCTGCCACAGCAGTACACCTGACAATTCACCAACCTGTCTGTCTTTCAGTCATGTCCTCCCCATCTTGCCTCATTACGTATTGATTTACAAATCAATAACACCTTTCAGAAAGCTGGTTGCTTGAAATCATAGAAATAAAGGGGAAAGAGGCAGAGTGAGGGGGTTAAAAAGGAGCAAAGACCATTTAGTAAGTGTATAACTGATGCCAGGAAGCAGGATACATTTCACTGTTATAAAATAAAACCAGGACAAATGATTCCATTTTAAGTGAATATACATGGTCAGTGATAGCATTTCCTTACCCGACCTCCATTTCTATTAAAATATATCTAGACAATGTGGAAGCCACATTTGTCTGACTATGAGATTGCTAATGGCCCTCACTAATTCTTTTCTAACCCCACAGGGACCTGTTGAGGTTCTCATTAGGCTGGTTCTCATTGTCACCGCTAAGGAAAAAAATATTGAATTTGCCTGTGATGGCGCAGAGCAGAACAAAAAGCTCCAGCCCAGGTTCCAATCAGCAGCTCATGAAGGAGCTGGCACAGGTCTTAATCAGTCAGTTCTTAATAGAGCCGCTCTTTAAAAGTATTATTAACCTCATCTGTCTAGATTAGGAACTAATAGCCCCCTTTCTGTGTATTGTCTTTGTAGCAGCTGGTAATGTACATATATATTAATCCACTCTCGTCGGCAAGATTGTGTTGCATGCCGAATAACGGTGCCCTTCACAAGCGAGGCAGACACAGGTTAGGAAGTCACTAATTAAATGTCAGACTTGACAGATTAAAATTATGAAATTTAAAATCAGCAAGTAGCTCTTTGTCATTGTCAAATTAAGGGGCCTGTGTGATGAGGAGCCCGGGATGGGACACTTTAATGGATTGAAAGGGAATGTGCTTTAGCAGTCCTGCTTATTGAAAAAAAAAAAAAAAAGATTCTCCAGTTCCAAAGGTACTGAGCTGCATGTTCAATTCCTTTCTTAGCCAAGCTGTGACACAGGTGCTATTTGTATGCTGCTAAGCCTTACCAGACAATTGAGCACTTTAATATTTGTTTTTACAAAGGTCTCTCTAAAGGCTAATATAATGTCCCTAACTAAAATTTCATTAATATTGTAATTCTATAACATTAGATAAATGTGTTTTTGAACCTTAATCAAGCAACAGTAAAAACTCAGTTATATAATATATATTTCACCTTATATGCACTACCATTTTTGTATTTTGTTATAGTATAAAAATATTATAATTAGTTTAAACTTAAGATAAGATAAGATTCCTTTATTGATCCCCATGGGGGAAATTCAAGTGTTACAATGCATTCAAGTGTTTGACAATACATTGCCTTAATACAAAGATAGCCAAAATATTCTTCATGCTATTATTAAACAATAGAACACGTGCCTGCGACCAAATCACAGCTAAAATTGTTTGCATTCATGCACATCTCACTAAACTGAATGTTCTTTAGAGGTTCACTGCAACCCGTTTCAAGTCCCCTCAATTATGGAGTCTTTACCTTCCTCATCTACTCCAAATCTGACATGACACTAGAGTTAGATTCTGGTGTGCCAGAATGCTTTGTTGAGGTGAGTGAGTGGCATAGTAACTGGTTAGCCTCAGGTGCTGCGCTTCATACAGGTACCTAGTGTGTCTAGCACATGAGGGATGGTTAACGACTTGCCCTGTGGTGCTGTATGTGTTCTCAAAGCACATTGATCGTTTGTTTTCTGTCGCAATGACATAGAGGGGAAAGTGGCTGTCTGCTCAATATGCCACTATAGAAGACTGGAGGTTCTTTCAGGGACCGGTCTTTTAACTTCAGGATTTGTGCCTTTAGCTGCTTGGTACCTCATCATAATAAACCGTGGTGGTAAGCCATCGATTACAACAAGCAGCAAAATAATAATATCGTCCCATATTTAAAGCATGTTCTCAGCACAATTTTGTTATGATTATGAGCCACAAATTAAACACATTTCACAGAAACTGTAAAGACAACATTTACAACATTTTTTTGTAATTTGGTAATATTTAAAAACAGTAAAACATCAAAGCAGAGAGAACAGTTTTCAAATAACAGTAGCCATCTTTTGTTAATGTTAACCACTGCTAGCTAACATAAGTCAGTGCTTGCTCTCTTCAGCTTGTGTTTTAAAAAAATCTGACAGAAAAGATAACATTCAGCTAAAAGATTAAGTTAGCTTTTTGAATGTGCACTGTTTTACTGTAGCTAGCTGTTAAATATTACATATATACGGTAGATATAACTGCCTTGCACCCTTTATATAATATATATAATATACACCGATCAGCCATAACATTTAAACCACCTCCTTGTTTCTACACACACTGTCCATTTTATCAGCTCCACTTACCATATAGAAGCACTTTGTAGTTCTACAACTACTGACTGTAGTCCATCTGTTTCTCTGCATGCTTTGTTAGCCCTCTTTTCATGCTGTTCTTCAATGGTAAGAACTCTCCCAGGACCACTACAGAGTAGGTATTATTTGGGTGGTGGGTCATTGTCAGCACTGCAGTGACACTGACATGGTGGTGGTGTGTTAGTGTGTGTTGTGCTGGTATGAGTGGATAAAATGTTATGGCTGATCAGTGTATATATATATATATATATATATATATATATATATATATATATATATATATATAACAAAATAGAATTGGTATTTGCTCTAACTGTGTTCAGATCACTTAAGATAATTTGGCAGAAAGATTACTTCTATTTAATGGAAATAGGTTTAATTCCCTTTCTGAGAAAGATTAGGCTGTCCCCCAGACACACACAACCTCAGTAAACAGTGTGTCAACATACAGTATAAGAACAGCAGTTGTTTGGGATGGAGCATCAGACTTTTCCCAGTGCCTCGTTCACTGCTTTTTATTATTTATAAAAAATAATCTGGTAAAATTTGTTTAGAATTAAATACATTGTCAACGAAAAGATAAAAATAATAATTATTTGTTTTTAGTTCTAGTATAGTTCTGTTTTTATATTTGCAACGTTTAGCATAAGCTGTTTTTCTAAGCAACATGCAGTTCTATTCTAAATACGAGTTAAGCAACTGAGGGTTAAGGAGCTTGTTTACGGGCCACATAGTGGCAGTTTGGTTGGGGTGATAATTGAACCATTAATCTTCTGATTGATAGTCTAGTACCTAAAGCACAGAATTACCAATGCCCTATAACTATTCCCAAAACATAATACAGTATTAATGTAATTTCACACCACCAGTGTGTGATGTTAATTATGTTGTTAAATGATTACATTTGCGGGTGTTTCTTCTGTCCTCTGTATGAGCTGGTTTAATCTGTGTGAGCTGCTCCAGTGTCCTCATCAGCTTCAGAGGTTGCAAAGGTCAATAGTGACACCAGCTTTACTGTTATTTACTTTGAGTCCAGGACAGGACAAATCCTGCACACAGAATTAGCAGTGTGATAGATCTATTGATGACTAAATCAAGCCTGTCCACTTGTCTTTGTCAACCTCTCAATTACCTTACATTTAATGCATTTCCTTCCTTAATCTCTCCTCCCTCTCCCTCCATTCCATGCTTGCTTCTCTAGTCAAATGTGGTCCAAGCTGAGCACCTTGCTGTGAATGGAAAATGAGGGGTTAGACACATACATGCACCTTTAGAACCTGTTGGGTGTTCAGACACATGTCTTGCCTATTTCATTTTCAGAGTGCTACACGACTGTGTCACGCTCAATTACTCTGTGTCTGAGTCTCCAGAGAACCCAGGGACAACTGCTTATTACCAAGGCTAATGCTTGTGCTCATGTGCACATCACTGAATTGTGCATATGTTGATATTATTAAAATACAACAGAGGAAATTATTTCAGAGCATTTGGTTTGAGTGTATGAGTGTATTATGTTAAGCTGTTGTTAAAAGTAATGCACTAACATGTTAATTATGCACAACCGTTTAACTAAAATTCTACCAAGAGTTGATGGGGCAGTTGTAGCCTAGCGGTTAAGGTACTGGACAAGTAATCAAAAGGTTGCTGGTTCAAACCTCACTACTGCCAGGTTGCTACTGTTGGCCCCTTGAGCAAGGCCCTTAACCTTCAATTGCTTAGATAATATACTTTCACAGTACTGTACACCGATCACGCATAACATTAAAACCACCTCCTTGTTTCTACACTCACTGTCCATTTTATCAGCTTCACTTACCATATAGAAGCATTTTGTAGTTCTACAATTACTGACTGTAGTCCATTTGTTTCTCTGCATGCTTTGTTAGCCCCCTTTCACCCTGTTCTTCAATGGTCAGGACCACCACAGAGCAGGTATAATTTAGGTGGTGGATCATTCTCAGCACTGCAGTGACACTGACATGGTGGTGGTGTGTTAGTGTGTGTTGTGCTGGTATGAGTGGATAAGACACAGCAATGCTGATGGAGTTTTTAAACACCTCACTGTCACTGCTGGACTGAGAATAGTCCACCAACCAAAAATATATCCTGCCAACAGCTCCTCGTGGGCAGCGTTCTGTGACCACTGATGAAGGTCTAGAAGATGAGCAACTCAAACAGCAGCAATAGATGAGTGATCGTCTCTGACTTTACATCTACAAAGGTGGACCAACTAGGTAGGAGTGTCTAATAGAGTGGACAGTGAGTGGACACGGTATTTAAAAACTCCAGCAGCACCGCTGTGTCTGATCCACTCATACCAGCACAACACACTCTAACACACCACCACCATGTCAGTGTCACTGCAGTGCTGAGAATGATCCACCACCCAAATAATACCTGCTCTGTGGCGGTCCTGGGAGAGTCCTGACCATTGAAGTACAGCATGAAAGGGGGCTAAAAAGATATGTAGAGAAATAGATGGACTACAGTCAGTAATTGTAGAACTACAAAGTGCTTCTATATGGTAAGTGGAGCTGATAAAATGGACAGTAAGTGCAGAAACAAAAAAGGTGGTTTTAATATTATGGCTGATCGGTGTCGCTTTGGATAAAGGCATCTGCTAAAATGTCAAAAATGTAAATAAGGATTGAACAGAATGTTCTTTTAATAGAGTGACTGTAGAAGAAGTTTTTGTGTGCTTTGCATTACTGTATTTATTTATTTGTGAATAATTTTTAAATTATAATTTTTATTTATTTATTGTTATTTTATTTTCCTGAAAGTAAGCTAACTATGATAGCATAGCTGCTTCCCTTTATGGAAATGATGATAGGTACAGCAAGAAGAAAGGGCTATAACACATGTAGTAATGTGATGAGGAGAACCCAGCTGTGCTTAGCCTCATAAATAGCACTGCACTTTCACTGCTGCTAATTGACTCACACAGGCATTAGCTGGATTAAGTTAAAGCTGAAAGTTCATTAAGCAGATAAATGCATCTCTTAGCCTGCTAAAGAGCTCTCGCACTAACTTGGCCCAGTGAAAATAGCACTTAACCACTGTGGGGCTTAACTGGAATAAAAACCCCTGCTGATTTCAATATTCTATGGAGATTTAAAGACTATCACGGTTCCCTGTTGCTGTGTAATGAATGTAAGTTACACCTTGTGTAGATGTAAGGTAATGAAGAGAATATAAGCAGAACATGTTTCATGTACAACACAGACATTTAAGCAGATTTAATAAATCCAGAATAAAATTAGACAGTAAAACCAGCATCATAATTGACTATAATTATATAATTAAATGGATTTTGCAGACCTAATGCATTTATTTATTTGTCTATTTCTTTGTTTTCACTTACTGATTTATCCTATTCAGGGTTGCAGTGGGTGCCTGAACTCCAAATAAAAGTTCTCACAGACAGGATCCAAAACAGTGGAGGCTTTTATAACCACATAAAATGGGGTCCATATTATTGCTCATTATTTGCAAATTGGATGTCCAGTAAACTAATGGTCAGGTAACTACATGCATTTGTTCATGTAGTGTTAACAGACAGACTAACTGAGAGAATAAAATATAAATATGCAGAACACACTGTCAGTGCTAAGAAGCATTCTTTATTTACGTTTTTATTATTTACTTGAATTAAATTAACAAAATGAATTAGAGTTCTATGCCAGAGGTCTTTGTTATATACAACCTCAAATCAAAAAACGTTGGGACAGTATGGAAGATGCAAATAAAAAGAAATGCAGTAATTCTTACATTTACTTCGAATTTTTTTTATTTCATTGCAGACAGTATGAACCCAAGATATTTTATGTTTTGTATGGTCAACTTCATTTCATTGGTTAATATGCATCCATTCCTTTATTTTGGGCTGCAACACATTCCAAAAAAAAGTTGGGAACAAGGCATTTTAGGGTTAGTAATGAGTTAAAAAAACTAAATAATTATGTGATTGCAATCATCATTTGGAACAAAAACAGTATCCAACAAAAATGTTTAAAACAACGTTCCTCAAAGCTTGAAAGGGATTTGCATATTTCTCCCTCTACAGTGCATAATACCATTAAACAATTTAGGGAATCTGGAGTAATTTCAGTGCATAAAGGGCAAGGGTGCAAGCCTAAGCTGTGACACTTGTGATCTCTGATCCCTAATATGGACCTGCATCAAGAGTCATCATTCATCAATAACTGAGATAATCAAATAGGCATGGGATCATGTTCCAAAAGTAACATCAAGTTCTCTGGGCTTGGAGGCATCCGGAATGGACCATCACACAGTGGAAACATATATTGTGACAGATTAATCAGCATTCCAGATCTTTTTTGAAAAGAAATGGACGCTGTGTGCTCCGACCAAAAACAAAACGGTCCATCCAGATCGTTATCAGCAACAACTCCAAGGGTCTTTTACGGTATGGGGTTGTGTCAGTGCCTTCTGTGATGGCAGCATTAATGCATGAAAGTACATTGAAATTTTAGAGCAATACTGTCTGCCTTCAGGATGACATCCTTGCCAGGAACCTCCTTACACAATGCAAAATCACATTACAAAGGCATGGCTGTGGAAGAAGAGGGTGCGGGTATTGAACTGGCCTGTCTGCGGTCCTGACTTATTTCCAATAAAGAATTTTTTGCATTTTCATACTGTCCCAATTCTTTTGATTTGGGGTTGTACATAGCACACATAGTGTGGTTCTCAAATTGTCTCCTCTGAGCTATGAATGGCATAACAGCAAGAGCTCAGAGTTTGGTGGGGAGTGCTTTCATTGTGCCACTTAGACGACAAATTACCCAGACAATGGACCTCTAAAGTTGGCAGCTAATTCAATCGCTACTGTTGACTCCAGGCATTTGCTATGTTTGTCCCCAGTCGGAAATACTCCAAACTTCATCTGGGCGCAGTCAAACAAAATGAAAGGTAATATTCTTTATCTGCACTGGATAGCTTTGGATGAACTGCTCCAATATGAGTGTAAATAAGATTTAGTGATTCCATACTTCAGTCGGCCTCAACTCAAAGTGATTTGGATCAATATTGTCTGTCGGCCCAGCAGCATGCGACAGGGCCTTTACGCCACACAATAAAAATGCACAAGGGCTGTATTCAAATTTCGACAGTGTCAAATTAATTCCAGCGTTATCTGAAAATTCAATTAGAAAGCAACCCCCCACCACCTCCCTTTTGTGAGTAAGAAAGTGTCTAACATCCCGATGTGACAAATTACAGTGCTCAGAGTGCATATCAAGCTGAAGTGTTGAGCCTTGCTAATCTTCCCTCTAATTCTCAATTACTGTAAAATGAAGCCATAAATCACAGGGACAGCCAGATCGATGGAAACATTGTTTTTGGAGTGATTGGCAGTCTCCCCAAAGGTTACTCTTTAAGTTGGTTTAAGGTTACCAGTCTCAGAGGGCTGGAGGCGCATTTTGGGGGAGGAGGGGTTGGGTTAAATGGGGGAGTGGTGCGCGTGGCAGCATGGGTGGGTGGGGGTCGAACTCAATCTATATTATTCAACAGTCCCAATCCTATAGGGGATACAGGAGAGGGACAGCACCAATTTTTAGCCCATCAGCTATCCAATTTTTCTCCTTTTCATACCTGCTGTAGTAAATGAGAAACAAATTAAATTTCTCTCTACTATCTCCACTGAAACCATTCAAATCCTTTTTGGAAACTAAATTGTCCCCAGACAAATCGCCCCTGGTTCTATGAAAATATACTATGGTGCTGCAACTGAAATAAATTTGTGTCACTCCAGATATGCCATTGACTGTAATGCCATTCATTGGAGACTTGCAGAAAGGCTGGAGAGGGAAAAATGAAAGCGGGGGCACCTTTGGTAAAAAACAAAAAGAGAAAGAAAGCAGGGCCTACTCTGCATGCCCGCTCCCTTCTCTCTCAGTACCCACCTCCCACTAGCAGCATTATTAATTTTGAGCCAGAGTCTTCACATTCATGAGGCTGAGATTGAAATGTAAATGAGGCGGAGGGAGTGAGCAGTCAGCAGTGGCCCTGGTCACGCGGCCAGTGTCGCACACAATCCGCACTCCAGCACTTATCATTCACACAGATTAAGGGAGCAGAACATCAATCACTACATCAGGGAAACAATGAATAAATGGTCCTACAAGACTGATGGAAAAATCCCTGACGGAGCAAAGTGGCGCATAGGGCCATGGCTGAGCAAAGGAGCCTGATTGCAATGGCTTACAGCTCGGTATAGATAGGAGGCTTGGCTGAAAGGAATGTTTGGACTCACATCAGCTCAGAAGGGTGGTTTGTATTACTGCTTGACTCTCTGATGACTCTGATGGCTGTCTTATGTCGTCGGTCCTGCTAATTGGCTATTGTTGTATACATCACAGCAATGGATTTCCAATATAAATGACAATAAATCAGTGCTTTTTAAAAATAAATATAATACATTTGTATTGTAAATATGTTTTATGAATACTTATTAATACATATTTATAAATACGCTCTGATATAACCCATGTATATCTTATTAAATATTATTTACTTGGGTAGATACTATGATATACTGGATATTGAAGTAAAGAAATAGTAGTAAAAATACACAATCACCTACTGAGGCTACTGTGCAGTTAGGCCATTTGAATAAAGCATATTTGACATTAATAAATAAAACTTAGTGGTCCAGGAAAGCTTGCATTTATTGCAGCTTAATGGGCTGTGACTGTGAATATTTAAGAATTTTTGGTCATGATCGGAGGACATATGAAGCCTCCTACGAATGCATAAAGCCTTATTACAGATGAAAGCTGGATATCTTTATGAAATTTCTGTGATATCATACTTTATTCTTTTCCCAGTGACTTTGTTACCATCACCTCAGGTTCATGTCTAACCCAATCAGGTGGATCACTTATGGCAGGTTGATAGGGACTGGTGGAATCCCATTTTCTCCAGCACAGTCACAGTTGTCTATGATTATCTGCTTAATTCCTTTCCCGATTTTTTTTTTTTTCATTTCTACACCTCTCACTTTCTACTCAATGATTTTTTTTTCCTACAAAATGAATGCACTAAAAATAGACTCTAGTATCTCTTTGCTTGTTGAGATCATGTAAAGAGCATTGATGCTGTATGGTCCTGCATGGGCGTTAATAGAAGTCAAATATTGACAGGGTGACCAAAGTACAGTGGACCCTTGACTTACGAATTTAATTGGTTCTGAGGGGCTGTTCTTAAGTCAAAGTGTTCGTTAGTTAAACCTTTTTCTTTTTTTAAATAATGTAAACAGAATTAATCCGTGCCAGACCTCCCAAACCACCCCCTTACCTAACCTTTCTAATGTCTTAAATGGTCTTTTTTGTTATAAATACAAGTATATTTTTCCTTAATCTTAAATTATAGAATAGATAATACTGTAATAAACAATAATAAACAACAATACACAGTAGTACTGTACATTAAAAACACATCGCATATCAGTACAGTACGTGTGCTGTATCATACACCATAATACAATTCCTTCTTTTTTTAATAAAATGTATGTACCAGAAACAACAATAACTCTCATATTTCTCTATTATTTCCTTCTTTATTTCAATAGTGTTGTATTTTGTAGGTGTAATTGACTGTCTGATACACAGTGACAGCTACTGGCAGAAGTAATTATACAACAACAAATGTAATAGATTTGTTCATTTTCTTGGCACTGCACTTCCTTTGCACATTCTTTGGGGACATTTTAATATTGAATTTTACAAAATATAAAGAAAACACCGGAAAAACACTGTATATCACTCACTGTATATATAAATTTGTTCGTACGTTAAGTTGAAAAAGATCGTTGAAAACCCGAAATGTTCGCGTGGTAAACTGTTCGTAACTCAAGGGTCCACTGTATTTCACATAATTTGACTGGGTTACAAAGACAATCTTTTTTATAGTACCTTTCAAATGTATGTGTGGTGGGGAATGAGACTTGTGTAGTGACATTTGTAGTGACTTGTAGTGAGTTTAAACATGCCTTCATTTGTTTCTTACTTTCAGTTCAAGGCAAAATAAGAAAGCTATATACAGTACAACAAAATGCTAATTACAGTAAACACTGCGTCTGTCCATAGGAGGCTAAAGTAGTTTTTTACTTCATTTGGTTTCTAATCATTACCTTCAGGGCTACACTGCAAAGCTCACTCACTTTCTTAACCGCTTATCCAATTAGGGTCGCGGGGGGTGCTGGAGCCTATCCCAGCTTTTCAATGGGGGCAAGGCACACAGTAACACCCTGGATGGAGTGCCAGTCCATACACACACCCATTCACCTATAAGGCAATTCAGTGTCTTCAATTAACCTGACTGCATGTTTTTTGGACTGTGGGGAAAAAAACGGAGCTCCCTGAGGAAACCCACGCAGACACGGGGAGAACATGCAAACTCCGCACAGAAAGGACCCGGACCTCCCCACCTGGGGATCAAACCTAGGACCTTCTTGCTGTGAGGCAACAGTGCTACCCATGAGCCACCGTGCCGCCCACTGCAAAGCTTGCTTACCTGATTTTGTTTTTTTTTATTATATTGAAAGTAAGTTGGTTAGACCTTGAATAGCCTTTATGACACCAATAACCCTTTGTAAATCAAAAGTTTGCAAATGGGTCCAGAGCCTGATGCAAATATGGACAGTATATTGGATGCTCATTCAAACTTATATATACCTAGGTGCAAATTTAACGATGCCAAGTTATTTATTGTCATGTATTTGGGATGTGAAAATAAGCCAAAGAATCTGCAGAAAGCCCAGAATTATATGGGCTTAGCATGTCACAGACACAAACACAGTTACCAAATATGTGGATGGGACCTGGCTGCTAAATCATACTTTTATCTGTTTTATCGCATGAAGAGGAACAGTATTAGTGTTAAACTGCAGTTGATATATGGCCTCATAGCCGCAGACCAGTCAGGGGGCCCATGCTGACCCCTGTCCACCGCCGAAAGTGCCAACAATGGGCATGTGAGCATCGGAACTGGACCATGAGGCAATGGAAAAAGGTGGCCTGGTCTGATGAATCACGTTTTCTTTTACATCACATGGATGGCCGGGTGCGTGTGCGTAGCTTACCTGGGTAACACATGGCACCAGGATGCACTGTGGGAAGAAGGCAAGCCGGCGGAGGCAGTGTGATGCTTTGAGCAATGTTCTGCTGGGAAGCCTTTGGTCCTGCCATCCATGTGGATGTTACTTTGACATGTACCACCTACCTAAGCATTGTTGCAGACCATGTACACCCTTTCATGGAAATGGTATTCCCTATAGGCTGTGGCCTCTTTCAGCAGGATAATGCGCCCTGCCACAAAGCAAAAATGGTTCAGGAATGGTTTGAGGAGCAGAACATCGAGTTTGAGGTGTCGACTTGGCCTCCAAATTTCCCAGATCTCAATTTAATTGAGCATCTGTGGGATGTGCTGGACAAACAAGTCCGATCCATGGAGGCTCCACCTCGCAACTAACAGGAGTTGAAGGATCTGCTGCTAACATGTTGGTGCCAGATACCACAGCACACCTTCAGGAGTCTAGTGGAGTTCATGCCTTGATGGGTCAGGGCTGTTTTGGCAGCAAAAGGGAGACCAACACAATATTAGGAAGGTGGTTATAATGTTATGCCTGATCTGTATATATATATGATAAATGAGCAAAAAGCACAGGTATACACAATGGCAAAGCACTACCATTAAATTAAATTGCCTGCAACATTTTTCAACTTTTTTAAAGTCAGCTATAAACAAAACTCAAGGCTGCTTCAGACGCCTTCAACTGTTTCTTTTCTCTAAGCTTTAATATGTTTTAACACCCTGGCATGCTTTTTAGGGAGAGCTGTCTGTCACTGTATTTTGTCTGCAAAACCATAATATTTCGTCATTTTTACCCTTAACAGGTAGAGAGAGCTGTGGGCTGTCAAATTGTCCATGCGGAAAACGGATCACACCTTAGCCATCATGCTTTAATCAGCATTCAAAAATTAGACACCACCCCTCCCCTCGCTCCTGCAAGCACTGTACCCACAAATAAAATGAAGAAAAAACACAGTTAAAATTTGTTTGCTTTAAGAATTCACCATTGTATTACTTGTTTGTTTGTTTGTTTGTATTACGTGTTTGTGGCAGTGTCAAAGTTTATTACTTTGGTGGGGATGTAAAAAAGATCTTTTATAGGATTTGCTCAATCAGACACTACAAATGTTGTGTTTAGTTGCAAGGTTGTCCATTTATTTTGACTCTCTGTGAAACAGAAATGTTTTTGTTGGCAGGAAAATTTTTTATTTATAGTTTACTGATGAATTTTTCATACTTGCACTGATTATTGTCATGCAACGTACACCAGTCAGGCATAACATTATGACCACCTTCCTCATATTGTGTTGGTCTGCCTTTTGCTGCCAAAACAGCCCTGCAACTGTGATGCACTGTGTATCCTGATCCTGACCCTTTCTATCAGAACCAGCATTAACTTCTTCAGCAATTTGAGCTACAGTAGCTCGTCTGTTGGATCCGACCACACAGGCCAGCCTTCCCGCCCCACATGCATCACTGAGCCTTGGCCACCCATGACCCTGTTGCCGGTTTACCACTGTTCCTTCCTTGGACCACTTCTGATAGATACTGACCACTGCAGACCGGGAACACCCCACAAGAGCTGCAGTTTTGGAGATGCTCTGACCCAGTCGTCTAGCCATCACAATTTGGCCCTTGTCAAACTCACTCAAATCTTTAGGCTTGCCAATTTTTCCTGCTTCTAACACATCAACTTTAAGGATAAAATGTTCACTTGCTGCCTAATATATCCCACCCACTAACAGGTGCCATGATGAAGAGATAATCAGTGTTATTCACTTCACCTGTCAGTGGTCATAATGTTATGCCTGGTCGGTGTAGATTTGAAGTTGAAGTTTAATTATAAGTTGATGTCATGTCCTTATCCTTCCTAAATCAGTTAACCTACTTAGTGATCATTTGTGTCTGGTCTGTCAAAAAGAGCAAATAAGTATTGTTCAGCTGCGAGATCTTGAGTCACTCCAATAGCTCTCACCCATATAAATCTAGGTATGGTTCCCAAATCTAATAACTCTCTGTCTCACTGTAGGGACCATCTGCCCTAAGTAATAAGACTCACACAGTCAGCACCGTGCTATCATGTAGATATCCCAAACTTTCACACCACTCAGACCTATCGGGGGACAGATGTTCCCACTGCCCCAAAAGAAAATTAAATCAACTTAAGGCTTTCTGCTACAGGATTCACTGTGTTTTACTTCAGTTGATTAGTGTTAACTGAATAAAAGAGACATTACTGACAGCAAGCTACATGCAGCAGGGCTGTTTTAGAGACAAGGGCAGATGGCCTCACTTGAGCTGCTGTAATGTAGTAAGACTTGTTGAGGAGTCGATGATATTGATTTCATTTCTCCCTCAGATGCAGCTATCTACATGTGTTGGCACTGATACAGGAGCAAGAAATCCAATAGTAAGATTTAAAATGGAAGCTAGTGCGTTGGTGGCTATTATGGCTGTCAATCCCATCTGTTTCCTAGAGGATCCTGCTTCACTTAGAAAAAAATTGTGCTCTGGGAGGAACAGTATCTGGGAACACCATTGTCAGCTTACATACAGGGAACACCTTGCTCCATTATGGTCATTAATTAGGAAGGCAATGATTTAAGATTAGATTTCAGACTTAGAATTGAGAGCTGTAGATGAGGATGCCCTCAGGTGGATCCAGATCTCAGATGAACACAGATGAACAGGGTTGGGATCATTTGATATTCTGTCAGTACATTGGTCATGCAGAGTAATGAATAAC
Organism: Trichomycterus rosablanca; assembly: GCF_030014385.1. NCBI lineage: Eukaryota > Metazoa > Chordata > Actinopteri > Siluriformes > Trichomycteridae > Trichomycterus > Trichomycterus rosablanca. The sequence goes on from NC_085999.1 coordinate 19,827,833, forward strand.
ATCTATCTTTATCTAGCTCAGTAGTGAGTCGACATAATATCAGCTGTAATTATGTGCCTGTTATTAGATAACAGATGTGGTTTGAGGGCTTAAATAACATACTCGTTAGTGGATCATATTGATTGAATACTTTTTACTGCTGTCCCTAATAAAAAAAAAAAAATTCTGAAACAATTCTAGACTCTTGTAGTACAGTTATAACTATCAAAGGAAGCTATCAGACAGTTTGACACATTTATCTTTTGTTACCTAATATTGGAAGCAGTGTATCTTGTGTAGTGGGTTATTTGTGTATGTTTGATAAATGTTCCATCCGTGACTGCTGCGGTCCATGGGACATCTCGCCAGCACTGATGTACTTATTAATAATAAATTGCCTGTGCAGAATGTGAGAATTCTTCCTCCCTTTACAGTTATTGTGTAAACAAAAGACTGTTTGCCGTATCCATCTTAATAGAAGACATTTTATTCAATAAAGATAACTTGCTGAAGAAAAATTAGATCTCTTAACTCTCTCACCCTCTCTTGCCCTCACTCCTTCTCAGTTTATTCTATGACATTTCCTTTTCCCAGCAATGAGTGCTTGGTGCTGTGTCACACTGGAACTCCGCCTATCAAACGAAATGACACATGCTACTTAAATAATTTGTTTCCCCTAAACAAATAAATGCAACCATGTCAATCAAGCTACAGAAAATCCTCCAGCATTCTCTTTTGTATTAGTGTAACATTCATGTCCAGTGGTGTAACAAGGTTCTTATGTGCCCTATAAAAAGGAAACAAATCTAAAATGTGTAATTCAGTGAATTACAAATCTCCAAAATCAATTACTTGCATTGATGTTATACTTATGTTATAACATAGTAGAGGCTAGAAAAAAATATGTTAAGCCATAAGTGTGAATTCGCATACAAATCAATATAAGGGTTTAAATTACTAGGCGTAAGTGCCATAGGCCGCCTTATGCTACGGGTCCCAGTGTCATTGCCCCCATGCAATCTAAGTAGTTTGCCAAAGGTGCTGTTGCAAAAAACAGTAACGCTGTTAATTTTAATGGGGTGGAAGCATTTAATTGGTTTAAAATAAGTAACTTGAAAGTAGTGTGTTTTTTATTAGCCAGAAGCAACAAGATACTTTAATTCACAGTTACCATCTACTTTGTCATGAACACCATACTAATACTGCTCAACCACCTCCTAAAACAGCCCACATTTTTGTGCATGGATTTCACAATCTGTTGAAAACATTTCTTTCAGATGTTAAACCATGTTGACATGTCGATTGCATCACACACTTGCTGCAGATTTGTCAGCTGCAGATTTTTGGTGTAAATCTCCTATTCCAACACATTCAAAAGGAATCAGATTAGGTGGCGGGAAGAGCATGTACACCAAACTTCTAGGAGCCAGTTTAAAATACAAAATTCACAGATTTCACAGATTTTTAAACAAAAGTGCCACATTCCACGCAGTTATTAAAAAACACTCATGAATTAAATGATAGAATCAATGGAAGCTACAATACACAGCACAGCCTACCATATAATACTCGTCCGTGTTTAGAACCCCCCCGCCTTCCACAGAATTTGTTGGGAGTTTTCTAAACTCAGTTACACAAGCAGTGTTTTTAGACTTTGACATCTTGGACATTTTTGTCTAACCGATTGCTAGTGTAACTGAGCGTCTCGAGTTTGCTGGGATTATAAAGAAAGTAATACACTGTACTTAGACAAATTATCAGGAGCATAATACTTTACTGGCTTGTTCTTTTGATGTGCAGCACAGACTATAGAGAGATGATCATGTGTGTAGAGAAGCGCACTTTTCTTTTACTATGGAATCCCTAAAAGGACAAAATGATCTCAAAACGTAAACACATACATTAAACATTGTCAGCACACTACACCACAGAAAAGTCTGTTACACTAATGTAATTGGGGTGTGATTGCTAGGACCGCCTCATATTTCATCTGCTATGCAAATGAAAAATGTTAAACCGCTAAACACATACCTTAAATTCCCATTTCACAGGAAACGGCTCATTTTACAGTGACACGATTTTCATGGCCATAAATTAGGTAGGGCCTTAATCGTAACGTGTAAATAGTTGCCATAAAGAGATGCACATAGTCAGCAACAATGCACCATAGGCAACACCTATAGTTTCAGGTTCTGAGATGCCTCTCTGCTTTAGCACAGTTGTGAAGAGTTACTTGTGATATTTGAGTTATCATGGTCTTTCTGTCAACTCCAACTAGTAATGCAAATCTCTTATTACCTCTCTCATTGCTAGGGCATTTTACTTGTAGAACTGCCCACTGAATATTTTTCCTTTACTATTCTGTCTATAGTTCAAATGTGTGAAGTTTCTGACATACTTAAAATAGCCTGTCTGGTACAAACCAGCATGCCACAGTCAACATCCCTCTGTTCATAGTTACTCCATTCTGATGCTTAATGTGAACATTAAAGTTCTTAACACGTGTTTCATTGATTTTATGCATGGCACTGCTGCCACATAACTGGCTTATTGTATAATTACAGACATGAGCAGATGTACTGGCATTCCTAATGAAGTGGTCTCTAAGTCAGACATTATAAATGGGTCATATAATTTAATTACTTTTTGTACCTACACTAAAAACACCTCTGTTGTGCCATATATCCATATTTATGTGTGTGTGTGTGTGTGTGTGTGTGTGTGTGTGTGTGTGTGTGTGTGTGTGTGCACCCATTAAAACTGACATCCAGTCAGTACATTTTTTACCATAACATAATTGCAAGTCTACAATAAGAAGCTAGGCTCAATTTTTTTTATAAACAAAGAATCTTTGAATCTATTAATTTGCCAATCAAATGTTTTAATCATTAATCATTGTCAACAGATCCAAATTTAGTTACTAAAGCTGTTAAGGCGTTAATTCTGTAACAGCATATCTCTGTGTGTGTGCATGCATGTTTGTATGTTTTCTAGTGTATTTGTGTACTAAGTTAGAGCTCATACTCAGCAGAAGGTCTAGTATCATATGTGGTATAACACTGTACAATGTTTTGGAGGATGACCTAAGTGGTTCTAGGTCATTAAGTCATCTTTTATTCTTTGATCACACATTCAGCAGCAAGTTGGAAGTCTTTTAAGGACCAAGAGTAAATGCCAATAATGATTTATTGTCCATAAATATGCTAAAAGTAAAGCCAATTTACAACATCTCAATCAGATGCCAGTTCAGATAGATAAATATAGATAAGTCCATGATTACTTCAGCAAGACAATGCCAGGCCTCATTCTGTATGTGCTACTACCATAAACAAAGAATGCATGTGCACGACTGGCCTGACTGCAGTCCAGTCCAGCATAAAAAAAGAATCAGATGACAGCAACCACAGACTGTTAAGCAAGTCTGTTATCAAACAAGAATGGACAAAATTCCTCTTGAAAAGTCTCATTAATAGAAAATGTGATGGAACACAGACGTAAACATGTCTGTGTCACAACTTTTTTGTAGTGTGTTGCAGGCATCAAATTCTAAATGTGTTTATACATCCATTTCAGGCATGCAACAGTCTGTCAACAAATACAAAATATTAGAAAGACATATTATAAGTGATTTGCATATTTCTCCCTATACAGTGCATAATATCATTAAACATATAAGAAAATCTAGAGGAATTTTAGTGCATAAAGGGCAAGGGCAGAAGCCTAAACTGAACATTGGAGATCTGTGTGCTCAGGACCAAAGACGAAAAAGACCATCGAGAGTGTTATCAGTAACTAGTCCTAAAGCCAGGGTCTGTCATGATATGGGGTCATATCAGTTACCCTTGGCAAAGGTCATTTACAATTCTGTGATGGCAGCATTAATGCAGAAAAGTACATTGAGAGTTTAGAGCAACATATGCTGTCTTCAAGACGCCATCTTTTTCATGCATTTTTCTACAAGACAATGCAAAACCACATGCTGCACACATTACAAAGGCATTGCTACAGAAGAGGACTGTACAGGTACTGGACTGGCCTGCCTGCAGTCCTGCCCTGGCCACAATATGTGTGTCCACAAAATGTGTGGAGACTTTTGATACAAAACCTGTGACGACAACAACCCTGTACTGTTGCCTACCTTAAGACATGCTTGCAAGAAGAATGGGACAAAATAAAACCTTAAACAAAAATCAGTGTTGTGAGAAGAAATGACAACATTTCAAAGTAGTAAAAGCTGTACTGTCTCAACTTTTTTTGAAATGTGTTGCAGGCCTGGAACGCATAAATGGATGTATATTAACAAATTCTTATACGGCATTTCTGATTTGGGGTTGTAGATACTTGACTGGCCAATAGCACCACTGACTTTTTAGAAGGATAGATTAGTATATAGAATTTGTTTGTTTTGTTTTTGTAAAGTAACCTGTAGGCTAACCAACTGCATTTTTATGTAGCTTGTCTAATAATAATTTACTGTCTGTTTTACCATTGCTTTATACTGGTCAGGGTTGCAGTGGTCTGATTCACTGAGCGAAAGGTAAGAAACACCCAGGACATGTCTTTAATCCATCACAGGGGAAATGCCAACACTGAAATGTCTTTTGTGAAGTGGAACCTTTGTTAAATTAAGTGGACAAACATTTTCTTCCTCATTATGCTATTTTTGAGTAGCATGTACACCAGTCTGATGGGGCTTTTTCATCTTCCGTCTAATTTTGGTAAGTGTTGTACTTTACTTAACAATTTTGTTTAAAATAAATGATCTTAATGTTGACACTAAATAAATAATCAAACAGCGCTGCTTTATTTGCCGTATTTAGGCTACATGCTAGCATGTTAGCATGCTAGCCTTCATACGAAGCAAAGAGTGTGTTGGCTTGCTTTATTTTAATCCTTAAATTAATGCTATTAATGTTTTTTAATACTTCTGTTTCTTGTTTCTTTTTGTTGTTTTACAGGTTCATGGTTACTGTGAGGAGCTGTTTGTGTTTCATCAGAACTTTATATACAGTTTGTACAGTTTTAAAGATGTTTTCTTGACATGTTGTATTTTAAGTAAATACTTCTGAAGTGAAATAAAGAAAAATAATTTTATAATTGTGTCTGTTTTTCTATAAACATTTGTAATTCATATTTAAAATGTAATTAACATGAAAACTAAGAAGAAATCAATAGTTTTTTCCATTGAGCTCAAGATAATAAGTAGAATTATTGGGAAAAGCAGTTGGTATAACAAAAAAGAAAGAAAGTTTAATCAACTTGCCTTTTAGGTGTAATAACTTAATGTTTTAAGTTATGCTAACTCAAGTTTTCATTATACATTACTTAACTTTTTTAAGGCAACCGGTTTCCTCAAATTTTTTAAGTAGATTGAACTTACTCGGGCTTACAGTGAACACACACACTTACCTTTTCCCACTCACACTTGGGGCAAATTTTAGGACCTCTAATTGCCTGACTGCATGTCTTTAAAAGGAAACTGGATGACCTGGAGGACACCCACAGACACAGGAGGAACATGCCAACTCCACACAGAAAGGACTCTGGTCACCTAGCCAGGGGGAACATAATAAAGGGCTGTAATACAAAGGTTCTGAAACAGTCCTAACCTACATATGATTTCTGCATTAATATTTGAGTGTAGTAGTATGACATTATATAATATTGCCCTGATTTGCTTTTTTATTTTCATCAAAGTGATTATACGGCCATAAATCTCCCTCACCTGGTATTTTGTAAAATACTGAGATTACATTTGTGCACTGCGGTCAGAGGGGAGCAGTAAATTACCCTGGTAACAAAGTTAACATTGACTTAGATTCAAGTGCTTGTCCACATGTAACAATGATAACCTTTTAGTAGATTTAGGAAACAAATTTGAAATCCATTAAAATAACTAATGGATTGGTTCTCCTTCACGAAAGTGAAAGAAATAATTTGGATGAGGTAGAGCCATAAATACTACATGTTACTATTTTATGGCAACTCAGCAGGGACTCTCAAGTAGTACAGAATAAAGCTAAAATGACAAATTTTACAAATTACCCTGCAGGACGAAAGAAAGGATACAGTGGGTTGTAATTTCTGCCCTGAATTGCATATGTACACTTATTGCATAATGACTGGTACAAAAAAGCCATGATCCCCACCCAAGACAAACACTTATTGAACACAATAAGTAATTATTCACTTTTTACGGTGACATACAGTATATATTGTATTTAATAAATGGTAACTTCCATTAACAGCATTTACATACACCGAGGCAGAGAAACAGATGGACTACAGTCAGTAATTGTAGAACTACAAAGTGCTCTATATATATATATATATATATATATATATATATATATATATATATATATATATAGTGCCATCAGAGAGTATTCACACCCCTTCACTTTATCCACATTTTGTTATGTTACAGACATATTTAAAAACCGATTTGAGTATAGTTTTCTTTTAAAAAATCTACATGAAATAGCCCATAATAACAAAGTGAAAACATGTTTTCTGACATTTTTGTAAATTTATTACAAATGTTAACATTTAAACATAATAGGTACATAAGTATTCACACCCATGGCTTAATATTTTGTTAAAGCACCTTTGGCAGCAATCACAGCCTCAAGTCTTCTTGGGTATGTCTATACAAGCTTGGCACACCTGTTTTTGGGCATTTTCTCCCATTCTTCTTTGCAGATCCTCTCAAGCTCAGTCAGGTTGGATGGGCAGTGTTTGTAGACAGCCATTTTTAGGTCTTTCCAGAGATGTTCAATTGGATTCAAGTCTGGGCTCTGGCTGGGCCACTCAAGGACATTCACAGACTGCTCCTGAAGCCACTCCTTTGTTATCTTGACTGTGTGCTTTGGGTCATTGTTGTGTTGGAAGATGAATTGTCGCCCTAGTCTGAGTTCCAGAGCACTGTGGAGCAGGTTTTCTTGAAGAATCTCTCTATATTTGGCTGCTGTCATCTTACCCTCAATGCGGACTAGTCGCCCAGTTCCTGCCGCAGAAAAACATTCCCACAGCATGATGCTGCCACCACCATGCTTGACAGTAGGGATGGTGTTAGCCAGGCGATGAGCAGTGCCTGTTTTTCTCCAGACATGACGCTTGTACAGTAGTTCAGGCCAAAAAGTTTTTGAATTTTGATTCCTCTGGTCTGAGAATCCTTAAGGTGCTTTTTGGCAAACTCCACGCGGGCTGCCATGTGCCTTTTAGTGAGGAGTGGCTTCCATCTGGCCACTCTACCATAAAGGCCTGATTGGTGGAGTGTGTTAGCAATGGTTGACCTACTGGATGGTTGTCCTATCTCCACAAGGGAACACTGGAGCTCTGCCTTGGTGACCATTGGGTTCTTGGTCACCTTTCTGACCAAGGCCCTTCTTCCCCGATTACTCAGTTTGGTTGGGCGGCCAGATCTAGGGAGGGTTGTGGTGGTTCCAAACTTCTTCCATTTCCGAAAAATGGAGACCACAGTGCTTTTCGGGACCTTCAATGCTGCCGAAATTTTTTTGTATCCTTCCCCAGATTTGTGCCGGTCTCGGAGGTCCAAAGACAATTCCTTTGACTTCATTGCTTGGTTTCTGCTCTGATATGCACTGTCAACTGTGAGACCTTTTATAGACAAGTGTGTGCCATTCCGAATTATGTTCAATCAACTGAATTTACCACAGGTGGTCTCCAATCAAGTTGTAGAAGCATCTCATGGATGATCAGTGTAAACTGGATGCACCTGAGCTCAATTTTGAGCGTCATAGCAAAGGGTGTGAATACTTATGTACCTATTATGTTTAAATGTTTAAATTTTTAAAAGATTTACAAAAATGTCTGAAAAATGTTTTCACTTTGTCATTATGGGCTATTTCGTGTAGATTTTTTAAAAGAAAACTATACTCAAATCGAATTTCGAATATGTCTGTAACATACAAAATGTGGAAAAAGTGAAGGGGTGTGAATACTTTCTGATGGCACTGTATATATAAACACCTCCTTGTTTCTACACTCACTGTCCACTGTCCATGGGTTAGCTTTGTTCTCCTCAATCAGAGCAGGAATCGGCATTGGTGGAGAGGAAGCATGACGCAATCGGGTAATTGGACTATATATATATATTTGTTTATGCATTTTCTTCCCTTTTTCTCCTTTTTTAGCTCGTCCAATTGCCCGATTGCTTCCTCTCCACCAATGCCGATTCCTGCTCTGATTGAGGAGAACGAAGCTAACCCACGCCCCCTCCGACACGTGGGCAGCATGCCGTATGCATTTTATCACCTGCACTTTGACGACTGCAGCTCAGCGTTTGTGTACGGAGAGACACACCCTGAGAGCACTCTTTTCTCATCTCTGCGCAGGCGCCATCAATCAGCCAGCAGAGGTCGTAATTGCACCAGTCATGGGAGAGAGGCCCCATCCGCCCCATCCGAGCTAAAAAGGGTGAAAAAGGGAAGAAAATGCATAAACAAATATATATATATATAGTCCAATTACCCGATTGCGTCATGCTTCCTCTCCACCAATGCCGATTCCTGCTCTGATTGAGGAGAACAAAGCTAACCCATGGACAGTGGACAGTGAGTGTAGAAACAAGGAGGTGTTTATATATACAGTGCCATCAGAAAGTATTCACACCCCTTCACTTTTTCCACATTTTGTTATGTTACAGACATATTCGAAATTCGATTTGAGTATAGTTTTCTTTTAAAAAATCTACACGAAATAGCCCATAATGACAAAGTGAAAACATTTTTCAGACATTTTTGTAAATCTTTTAAAAATTTAAACATTTAAACATAATAGGTACATAAGTATTCACACCCTTTGCTATGACGCTCAAAATTGAGCTCAGGTGCATCCAGTTTACACTGATCATCCATGAGATGCTTCTACAACTTGATTGGAGACCACCTGTGGTAAATTCAGTTGATTGAACATAATTCGGAATGGCACACACTTGTCTATAAAAGGTCTCACAGTTGACAGTGCATATCAGAGCAGAAACCAAGCAATGAAGTCAAAGGAATTGTCTTTGGACCTCCGAGACCGGCACAAATCTGGGGAAGGATACAAAAAAATTTCGCCAGCATTGAAGGTCCCGAAAAGCACTGTGGTCTCCATTTTTCGGAAATGGAAGAAGTTTGGAACCACCACAACCCTCCCTAGATCTGGCCGCCCAACCAAACTGAGTAATCAGTTTCTGGCCTTAGACGGTAGGCAGAGCTGAGATTCGATATGATGTATTTGAGATCCCAGCTCTGGTTCCAGTGTGTGTTTTTACCGCTAAGCCACCTGAGCGGCCACAAGGAGGTGGTTTTAATGTTATGCCTGATCGGTGTATGTTTCTGCTGATCAGTCTTGTACAAGCAGCAGGCGAAACAGTGGCTCGGTGGGTAGCACTGCTGCTTCACAGCAAGAAGGTCCTGAGTTCGATCCCCAGGTGAAGCGGTCTGGGTCCTTTTTGTGTGGAGTTTGCATGTTCTCCCCATGTCTGCATGGGTTTTCTCCCACAGTCCAAAGACATGCAAGTGAGGTTAATTAAAGATACAAAATTGTCCATGACTGTGTTTGACATTAACTTGTAAACTGATGAATCTTACGAGTGTAACGAGTAATTACCTGTTCTGTCTTGAATGTAACCAAAGTGTGTAAAACATGACGTTAAAATCCTAATAAATAAATAACTTGTTGGGAGTTGGGACCATTCTGGGATTTCTTGTATAAACTGTGTTTATTTGGTCACTGGGTAAAACTGAAAGGTCTGGACAATTTTTTTTTTTTATCTGTTGTTGATTTTTGTGTTGGTCTTGTTTCTGGACTATCTGACTTTTAATAAGCAACAGTTGCTACCAGAATTTTCCATTTTTTTTCTTTATACATTTTAACATTTTATTTTTTCCTTAATCATTACAAGCTATCTAGGTTCAGAGACTCCAAAGCAGCCCCAAACCATGTTGCCCCATTTGCCATGTTTGACAGTTGGTTTGAGGTTGTGCATGTCTTTCAAAAACATTTTACATTTGCAGAGTAATGTTTTATATAGTGATTGACTTTTAAATGCATTCCATGTGTGAACAGTTTTTCTTATTGATGAACATCCAGGCCTTTTGAAAATAATTTGTAGCCACTTTTATGCACCTCTATGGTTTACACTTTTTAAAAGATTGTGGACTTTTTGTGTCATTTTACTGTGTGGCATCTATAGATTCAACAACTTTATTTTTTTAAATATACGGCCATATTATTGGGTTAAGGTGTTTTAGTCACAGCTAACAGGTATATAAAATTCATTTATATAAAACAAGTACAGTGGTACCTTGAAACTCAATGTCAATTGGTTCTGGGAGTGGCATTGAGGTTAAAAGGCGTTGAGTTTTAAGGTATTTTTTTTCCCATAAGGATGTAGGGGAAACCTGTTAATGCTGTTAATGCATGGTCCCATGGAACTGCATATATTTTAGACTAATGTAAAATTATGGGGTTGTTTTTGACGTTTATATAATATAAAAACACTGAAATACAATTAAATAGCTATAAAAAATACAATAAAACCTGTACTTTACCTTTATTTCTTAATTGTTTTCCCTACATTTCTTAATCATATTCTATTCAGTAAAGGTGCATTTACATGAGAAGCAACAAAGTAGCTTTTGTGCTTCTTTTTAACGATAAGCGCTTTAGACTCTCGAATAAAGCTGATTCTTACAATTTCTCAGAACCCCGAGCTGTAACACAAGTTTAAAAGTGACACAGTGAGCAAAATCCAGCTAAACACAGATACATGTGGATGCTTTCAGAGTGGATTTGACTGTTATTCCACACAAATGCAGATTCGTCTCATATTCGCACTTTGATGCAGTTTTATTGCACCGCTCAAGCCGAGCGCTGAACAAAGCGACTGGTTATTGTTACATTTCTTGACGAAGGGTGTGGAGTTTCAAAGATTTTTAGTTTAGGGGACAGTTGAGTTACAAGGTACCACTGTATATTCTTCCATCACACCTGTTTGGAAAATTTATGTGTCCCTGTACACAAATAAAGAGCCACAAAGACTTTGGTGTGAAGGAACTCCAGTGTGCTGCACAAAGTACTGACCTACATTCCACTAAACACCTTTTAGATTGGAATGTCCATTGTCTTTTCATTTAATAATATAGTAAACCAGCACAAGGTGAATTTTACACATCTGCATGAATGAAAAAAAACATTTGCAAATATTTAATCCAGGTAGAACAACATTGTGGCTAAAAAGCCACTAACAAAAAGGGGACAATCAACTGCAAACAAATAAGCGCCCAAATTAGTATAAATAAAGTGACAAATGAAAGATAAGAAAACTAAGACAACTGAGAAAGTGGATAGAACTAGGATTGCGCAAAATGAGAACTGGATGTCACAAAAAAAATAGGCTGCTCTGGCTGTTTGCAACAAGCCAGCTCTCAGAAATACTGTAGAACAGACAAGGAATTAACAAAACTGCCCAACCACTGGCGCCTCCAGCGCATGAAGTGGTTTTACTTCATGTTTTTGTGAGGAGCCTTGGAGTTGAAGGTAAAATATTTTTACTAGTTAAAGTGCTAAAATGACAGGTCCATCAGTGAAAGTAGTTTATCTTCTGCAGTTCAAAAAAATATTATGAGAACTTGAGGAAGAAGATGAGAGGGGAGTGATGGACAGCTTTGACAGCGTTTAGGCAATTATTAACAGTTTCTGCCAGTCACCATCTGACATAATCCAAACAACACTGTGGCTAATTTTTCTCTTCAAACCAGCAAGCATGAGCAACTTTGTAAAAAACACATGGAAACTGATTTCTGAGTCCATTTAAAAATCATCAAAATTTACCCTGCGGTCAAGTTCTATCTAGGATATATTGGTATACCCACATATATTCCACCACTAGAGCAGAATAACAGAACATTCTGGGAGGAGAATGGACACTTAGATCTTTGAATTGCAGCTGTCTATTGGTGGTTGGCAAGCCTGTGATCAGGGTGGTGAAATGGCATGCAGGTGTGGGCTGTGATTGTAGCCGTTTCTCACAGCAGATGGACATCAGCCTGTCAACAGTGGTTTCCAGGGAGCATGGGATGCCTTGGCTGAGGAGGCAAAATGTGAAGAGGCCAGCCTCTGTAAAATCTTTACCATGCTGTTCATGTCAACCAGTGGAGACCTCATCTATGTTTTGTTAACCGTCCAGCAATTTTGATGCACCCCTGGCAGCACATTTCTTCCATGTAGGCTGAAAGGTAATTGATGAAAATTGCTCATTGCTTCACAGACTTGCCATTTAAAATCAAATGCTTAGACTACGCTGCATTCTCTACTTGAGTATGTAGGGTAATTGTTCTCCAGATAGCCTAAAGGGCCTCCACAAAAGCTTTAAGTATCTCATTCCTGTATAGGTTAATCTGAATTGAGTGTGGTTTTCAGAGAAAATCAAAACATCCTGATTTCCTGACAGGCCTGGTTTGGCATGCATGCCTCTCTGATTTTATGGCAGCTCATCTGCATTCTGATGAGTGTTACCAATAATTTGTTTCAGATTGACTTCTTATAGGTCCACACACTTAACTGTCGGGTATACTTATAAGACTAGATCCCAGTGAGACACTGCAGACCAAGCAAGTTCTGCAAACAATAACGATTGATAATTGAGTTTTGTGTTTTCTGAAGAAAAGCTTTGTAGTTCCTAGTTGCTGGTTTATTTTTTGTTACAGAATAAATGAATAGGTTTAATCTGTGGTGTAATTACAAGAAAAAGGGACTTTGTAATTACAGACTGATGACAAGGTTTCTACACGCTTTTGCCAAACAGCTGTCTGTGAAAGGTAAAACTCCAGCCCTTTTGCTGCGTATGTTCCGACATATGAAAGTAATTTAGTTGCACTTAACTGTCTACAAACAATTAGGGCAAAATGTAAAGATGTCATTATGTACGACTTCTGAAACATATTTTCTCTTTCCTTCCTTCCGTGTTTGCCAGCAGAACAATTATTAACAATCTTCATCTGCTAGGTACACCTCATGAATTTTACATTAGCTTCTATCATTACCATAACGAGACTATCAAAGATATTTGAAGCCTTCTATGTTTTTTTCTCTAACATTCCCTCTCAGATCTTTTGTCAGGGATCTGACCTTTGTCGGCAATTGAATATTCACTGGAGTATTTTTTTTCCTCCTGCTTATAAGGATGTGCATGTCTGGATATTTGTAAATGCATATGGGATAGTGAGGGTGTTGTCTCTCTGTCTGTGCTGTCTTTGCATGCTTGTTTGTCTAAAAACATACTTATTTTCTTCAGTTACTCCATTGTTTCCAATTATCCAAAACTGATTCCTAGAAACCTAGTAATTGAACACATTTAGCCTATTACATTTAACTATTTCATATTGTGTTGTCCAAGGTTACACATTCCTGATTAATTTAGCAGAAAGGCTTGTGGTCTGATAAGACCAATGTGATATCTGAAATTCTTCATGGTATATTTGTTGTCGAGGCATATCAGCATGGTAACATTATGTAACCCAATGTAACCATGCTATTCAGCAGCAGGGACCCGCAATCTGGGCAGGATTTATGGAAAAATGAATAGTGCAGAGTGCAAAGTACAGGGGAGAATAAGGAAAATAAAACATGCTCCCCTTTGGTAAAAAGTTTCAATTTAAAATGAAGCAAATAATGTCAAAAGCATGTTCTGATCTTTGGCAGACCTTAACATTGTTGTACGCAGCCGCTTCCTTACTAACCTGGCAGAACTTCTATTATTTTGTGAGAAGAAACGGGCCAATATTTCTTCATCAAACGTACTGATGGATGCCAAATGTGGGGTAACCAAGTAAAACACAAATGGGTTTAAAATCTATACTGACATTTTAGTTTAGTTCCAGATTTGTCTAGGTCTTTAATGATAAATTAAAAGTCAGATTTAATGGGCTCCTTGTCAAATATCAGGTTGTGACAATCAATTATGTGGGAAAAACTGTCGAGATGAATGCTTTTTTTTAAGCACTGTAGTTCCGACATGAATAAAAGTACACCATGTGGACTTTGTGAATTCGTGTCTGTTTACAGGGGGACAGTCCTAGCAGTCTGCTTGCTGGGTTTTGTTCATTAGGCATTGCAGTTTGATGGACAGCTCGGATGTGGCAGCATAATTAGCATCTGCTGCTGCACTTTGCTTTGCTCTGTTCTTTAGCATGCTGATGTCCTGTGTTGCCTAAAAACAAGCATGAATTCTGTGGTATCATTTAGAAACTGGCAGCCAGTATTAACAGACTGTAATTACACATTTCCAGGGACAAGTTCAGTAGTAAGAACAAAGCGTGCTGGAAGGTGTTGAGAAAACTATTGGGCTGTTTTTGTAGAAAATATCCATCGCATGCTAGGCATGCTTGATGCTTTCCCCCCTTTCATTCCTTTTATTTCCCTTTCTTGGTGTCTTGTTATTTTAACTCTTCTTGCAGGAAAAGGATTTGCTTATTAATGGAGCCAATTATGTTTGACAATGCTTTATCAAGGTGTTTACCAGGCTGCTGACTTGCAATGTGTCTGCACTGTGCATGTTATTGCATTCATGAGTAAAGAAGAGCATTTTTACATTAATAATCACTGTAACAATTTGCAACAGATTATTTCTTTGGTTTACGTGCCCACTGAATAGCACAGATAAGAATTTACTTGCTGATATAATGTCATAAGGGCTATTTCTCATCTGCTAAACAATTTGTTCAATTTATAGATGATTAGAAGACATAAACAGATAAACAGTGGGTGACACTCCACACAGCGGCTGGCATCATTATCTTTATTATTGCATAATAAAAACCTAAAAATCTGAACCCTTCCATACCATCTTGTTGGATCAGACCTTTAAGACTCTGTATTTTGTCATATACATTCCCTTGGTTTAGTATTTAGGCAATTAACTAGCATATACAGCCAGTATTTTGGATGTATCTTATTTAATTTTGCACAACATTATTGTCCATTAGTCTTATTAGTTTTAAAGCAATTTTAGTGTTACTCTCAGGTCTATGATTGTTTAGCGTATCCAATTAACCAATTGCATTATGCTTCCTCTCTACTGATGCCGATCCCTGCCCTGATTGAGGAGCGTGAGACTGACACACGCCCCCTCCGACACGTGTGCAGTAGCCGACTGCATCTTTTCACCTGCATGGGGCAAGTTCGTTTGCGGATCAGCTTTGTGTACGGAGAGCCACAACCTGATCAACGCATTATCCCTCGACTCTGTGCAGGCGCCATCAATCAGCCAGCAGAGGTTGTAATTGCCTCAGTTATGAGAGAGTCCCTATCCGGCTCCCACCCTGTATGAACAACAGCCAATCGTTGTTCATGTAGGCGCCCAGCTTAGCCGTATGACAGAGCTGAGATTCGAACCAACAAGTTCAAAATGTTGGGTTACTGTCTTGCTAAAAGGAATAAATTGTCTTGCTTCCAGGTTTAAGCTTTATGTGGTAACAGGTTTTAATCGTATGACTAGTCCTTTTGTAATAACTGACTTTTTTTGTATCTCTATAACATTAACCTACCACCACCATATTTCACAGAAGGGGTGGTCTTACCTAGATAATGTACAGTGTATCACAAAAGTGAGTACACCCCTCACATTTCTGCAGATATTTAAGTATATCTTTTCACGGGACAACACTGACAAAATGACACTTTGACACAATGAAAAGTAGTCTGTGTGCAGCTTATATAACAGTGTAAATTTATTCTTCCCTCAAAATAACTCAATATACAGCCATTAATGTCTAAACCACCGGCAACAAAAGTGAGTACACCCCTTAGTGAAAGTTCCTGAAGTGTCAATATTTTGTGTGGCCACCATTATTTCCCAGAACTGCCTTAACTCTCCTGGGCATGGAGTTTACCAGAGCTTCACAGGTTGCCACTAGAATGCTTTTCCACTCCTCCATGACGACATCACGGAGCTGGCGGATATTCGAGACTTTGCGCTCCTCCACCTTCCGCTTGAGGATGCCCCAAAGATGTTCTATTGGGTTTAGGTCTGGAGACATGCTTGGCTAGTCCATCACCTTTACCCTCAGCCTCTTCAATAAAGCAGTGGTCGTCTTAGAGGTGTGTTTGGGGTCATTATCATGCTGGAACACTGCCCTGCGACCCAGTTTCCGGAGGGAGGGGATCATGCTCTGCTTCAGTATTTCACAGTACATATTGGAGTTCATGTGTCCCTCAATGAAATGTAACTCCCCAACACCTGCTGCACTCATGCAGCCCCAGACCATGGCATTCCCACCACCATGCTTGACTGTAGGCATGACACACTTATCTTTGTACTCCTCACCTGATTGCCGCCACACATGCTTGAGACCATCTGAACCAAACAAATTAATCTTGGTCTCATCAGACCATAGGACATGGTTCCAGTAATCCATGTCCTTTGTTGACATGTCTTCAGCAAACTGTTTGCGGGCTTTCTTGTGTAGAGACTTCAGAAGAGGCTTCCTTCTGGGGTGACAGCCATGCAGACCAATTTGATGTAGTGTGCGGCGTATGGTCTGAGCACTGACAGGCTGACCCCCCACCTTTTCAATCTCTGCAGCAATGCTGACAGCACTCCTGCGCCTATCTTTCAAAGACAGCAGTTGGATGTGACGCTGAGCACGTGCACTCAGCTTCTTTGGACGACCAACGCGAGGTCTGTTCTGAGTGGACCCTGCTCTTTTAAAATGCTGGATGATCTTGGCCACTGTGCTGTAGCTCAGTTTCAGGGTGTTGGCAATCTTCTTGTAGCCTTGGCCATCTTCATGTAGCGCAACAATTCGTCTTTTAAGATCCTCAGAGAGTTCTTTGCCATGAGGTGCCATGTTGGAACTTTCAGTGACCAGTATGAGAGAGTGTGAGAGCTGTACTACTAAATTGAACACACCTGCTCCCTATGCACACCTGAGACCTAGTAACACTAACGAGTCACATGACATTTTGGAGGGAAAATGACAAGCAGTGCTCAATTTGGACATTTAGGGGTGTAGTCTCTTAGGGGTGTACTCACTTTTGTTGCCGGTGGTTTAGACATTAATGGCTGGATATTGAGTTATTTTGAGGGAAGAATAAATTTACACTGTTATATAAGCTGCACACAGACTACTTTTCATTGTGTCAAAGTGTCATTTTGTCAGTGTTGTCCCATGAAAAGATATACTTAAATATCTGCAGAAATGTGAGGGGTGTACTCACTTTTGTGATACACTGTATCTCCACGAACTGCTTACAACTGAACCAAATTTTATTTTAGGTTAAACCAATTTTGCCACAAATTTGGAATCATCATAGTTATGTTTTACAAACTTGTAGGCTATTTTTACAAGATACTAGAGCTGCTATATAGCAAGTCATTCATAAATTCATTTTTATTGTAATAACCGACTGAGAGTGGCAGTGGTGTCACAATAGCTTTTTTTAATGAGTGTCTTTCTAAACATAATACGTTTACGATTAGACAATTGGTCTGATCTGGGCAGGTTTCTGCAGTCCTGACTTTATTTGACTGTGGAACAACTCGACCATACTGATAGACCTTACGAAGAGATAAAACATATGATTCACAAATGTTGTCAAGGTGCTGTGTTGCATGTGATTAATGTTATTCAGAGAAGCCCAAGGGGTATAAATTGTTTTTAATTCTCACATTTTTAGTTCGGAATTTTGCATCATTGTGTTTGTTGTGTTTGTAAAAGCATCCATGTATCCTTGTACTACTATGTGGAGAGTATATACACTGATCAGGCATAACATTAAAACTACCTCCTTATTTTTACACTCACTGTCATTTTATCAGCTCCACTTACCATATAGAAGCACTTTGAAGTTCTACAATTACTGACTGTAGTCCATCTGTTTCTCTACATACCTTTTTAGCCTGCTTTCACCTTGTTCTTTGATGGTCAGGACCCCCACAGGACCGCCACAGAGCAGGTATTATTTAGGTGGTGGATCATTGACATTGACATGGTGGTGGTGTGTTAGTGTGTGTTGTGCTAGTATGAGTGGATCAGACACAGCAGCGCTGCTGGAGTTTTTAAATATTGTGTCCACTCACTGTCCACTCTATTGGACACTCCTATCTAGTTGGTCCATCTTGTAGAAGTAAAGTCAGAGACGATCGCTCATCTATTGCTGCTGGTTGAGTTGCTCATCTTCTAGACCTTCATCAGTGGTCACAGGACGCTGCCCACAGGGAACTGTTGGCTGGATATTTTTGGTTGGTGGACTATTCTCAGTCCAGCAGGAACAGTGAGGTGTTTAAAAACTCCATCAGCATTGCTGTGTCTTATCCACTCATACCAGCACAACACACACTAACAAACCACCACCATGTCAGTGTCACTGCAGTGTTGAGAATGATCCACCACCCAAATAATACCTGCTCTGTAGTGGTCCTGGGAGAGTCCCGACCATTGAATAACAGCATGAAAGGGGGCTAACAAAGCATTCAGAGAAACAGATGGACTACAGTCAGTAATTGTAGAACTACAAAGTGCTCCTATATGGTACGTGAAGCCAATAAAATGTACAATGTGTGTAGAAACAAGGAGGTGGTTTTAATGTTATGGCTGATCGATGTAAACAGCTAACTCTCCACAGGAAAACCAACATTTTGTAGTGTTTGAAAGACTGTGCTTTATCTATTAATCTGCCAATTCAGTAATGTAGTAGTCACTTTCATTATGCTTGAGGCTTTGATGAGAAAGAGTGATTACACATTTAAATGAGCATGCATGACTATTTTCAAAAACTTCTGATTACATTGCCCTTAGCTGTTGAATTTTGATTAGCATTGGGCCTATTATACAATGTAATTCTAATAATTTACTACAGCATGTTTTATTAGAATTTATGTTTATCTCTGACAGCAGATCTCAATTTTGAATGAACCTATAGACCCCGCCACAGGTATTAAGTGATCCATATAAATATATGCCGTCTGTTACAAATTTAAACACCATCAGTATTATAGATTGGCATAACTGCCTTTGTATTGCATTACTGACCACTTGCTTTGATTAAGAGCACTGAGTGAAGATCTCCTGGGCACAACCACTGTGCTGAAATGTTTGGAAATGTTGATTATGGCTGATTGCTTTTCAATAAACCTAAAATAGATGTTTCTTTTTCTTCTACCCCATGTCTTAATATTAAAATATAAATAAATAAATACATAAATAAATAATTACTCAGCCCATCCAACCCCTGTGAAAGTGGAGATTACAAAGAAACACTGTAATTGCAGGAGACTGATTGCACAGGAAATGGTATTATTGCCTAAGACTAACTAGAATTAGCTCATTGCATTTAATAATTTACCCAAACAAAGGCTGATTTATGGAAGTTCAAGAGGACCTTGATCTAAATATTCTATGATCTATTTTTCTCAATTATTAAGGTAAATGATATTGTTCACTGTGAAAGCCATTGATGTAAGAAATATTATTTAATACTGTGGTTCAAATGATAAAATAATTGCATTTACTGATTTACTGCTTTCATATTTTTTGGTTCTGGAGCCAATCCTGGAAACACTTGGTACAAGCCAAGTGGGCACCCTGAATGATAAGCTGGTTGTTCACAGGACATCACACATTTATTGATCCATCTGGTTTGGCTACTTTAGGATAACAGGGGGCATATACACTGATCAGCCATAACATTAAAACCACCTCCTGGTTTCTACACACACTGTCCATTTTATCAGCTCCACTTACCATATAGAAGCACTTTGTAGTTCTACAATTACTGACTGTAGTCCATCTATTTCTCTACATACCTTTTTAGCCTGCTTTCACCCTGTTCTTCAATGGTCAGGACCACCACAGGACCACCAAAGAGTAGGTATTATTTTGGTAGTGGATCATTCTCAGCACTGCAGTGACAATGACATGGTGGTGGTGTGTTAGTGTGTGTTGTGCTAATATGAGTGGATCAGACACAGCAGCGCTGCTGGAGTTTTTAAATACCGTGTCCACTCACTGTCCACTTTATTAGACACTCCCACCTAGGAGTCCACCTTGTAGAAGTAAAGTCAGAGACGATCGCTCATCTATTGCTGCTGTTTAAGTTGGTCATCTTCTAGACCTTCATCAGTGGGCACAGGACGCTGCCCACGGGGCGATGTTGGTTGGATATTTTTGGTTGGTGGACTTTTCTCAGTCCAGCAGTGACAGTGAGGTGTTTAAAAACTCCATCAGCATTGCTGTGTCTTATCCACTCATACCAGCACAACACACACTAACACACCACCACCATGTCAGTGTCACTGCAGTGCTTAGAATGATACACCACCTAAATAATACCTGCTCTGTGGTGGTCCTGACCATTGAAGAACAGGATGAAAGCAGGCTAAAAAAGTATGTAGAGAAACAGATGGACTACAGTCAGTAATTGTAGAACTACAAAATGATTCTATATGGTATGTGGAGCTGATAAAATGGACAGTGAGTGTAGAACAATGATGGTCATAATGATCATAATGTTATGCCTGATCGGTGTATAACTTTACAAATGTAATAATCAGGACTGATTATAAACCCTACTATATTAAAAGTAAAATGTAAAGACGTTTCTTTTTTATTCCCATAAAATACATTACAATAGCTTTATACAGCTGCATACAGCTGCTTTAATGACAAACAGTGTTTAAGTACCAGCTAATCTAATGCGTCCTAAAAACCAAGATTAAAAATTACCCTTGTCGTTCAACACAGAAAATTAGTTCAGTTTCCTGCTAAGCAGTAACACTGTGGAATAAATCATTTCTTATATTAAGAGGCGGATCATTATTGAACCTTTATTTTATATTTTTCCTTGCATTGCTTTTCCCTTGTATTAGAGAGTTTGTCAGTTATCTGAGTACATCAATATTACATAGCCAATAAGCTCCTAAGCCATCTTGACATTATCTTACCAATGTCAGAAACTAGATATTTGAAATAATACGTTAATACAAATATTGAAAACATACAGTATGTGTGAATTTATGCTTTTTGGAGGACTGGAGACTCCATTAAATAACATGTTTAACATCAAATGTGAACCTCACTCTATCATCAGACAGTCAATATAATTACAGAAAAAAAGTGATCTATTTATTGAGTATGTCCTTCCTATCCAGATGATAAATGGCAAGATGCAATTAAAAAGGATTTTAAGAGGTTAGACATGCAAACAGATTTCTCTTTTAAAGTGGTTTATCAATGAGCTTTTGTATTAACACTGGATATGATGGCAAATACTATTTTCAGTGATGACTACTTGACTTAACAAGCACAACTCGATTTTCTACCAGACAATTCCCAGCCACCCATTTGAGTAATATGGTCCCGGCTGCGCTATTCAAATTACAATTGAATTCATCTTTCATATCTTCATCTAATATAGGCGTTTCTCTAGTCAAATCATCCTTTCTTAATGGGTTCATCAATACAATATATCAAGCCCTCAGGGAAAGGAGCGTAAAATAAGCTAACAGGAGAGATCTGTTTTCATAAACTTGTAGCAGATTATGTACCTATGACATTTATTAGCTTTACAAGGAGGGTGTAAAAGCCAAGGAGTCTGTTATCACACACACACACACACACACACACACACATATACCAAAGCTCATTTTCTATATCTGCAAATAGCACAGTTAAACAAACTGCTCAGAGCTCAAATTTATTATGCAGTGGGAAAGCTCTTCATGTCATCCCCATGGGTCTGAAGACATCGATATTCTCCAACTGCACAAACTCACTCACTACATAAAAGACTTCATTGTCCAGACTTCAAAGTGCTTGCCTTTGTTTTGTTTGATTACCAATCACTACAAAGCAAGTTGTTTCTGTGAAGTAAATAAAACCTGTATATATACAGGTTTATATGTATATATACTGTATATTATTTATATTTGTATATTCCATTTATTAAAGATAAAGATGTATTAAAAACCAATATCATTAAATTATTATCTGTTTTACCATTACTTTATCCTAGTGGTCAATGTCACAAGGAGTTTGATTCATTGGACAAAAAGTAGGAAACACCCTGGAGAGGTCGCAAGTCCATATTAGGGCACACACACACACACACACACACACACACACACACACACTCCCCCTTGGGGCAATATTTTGTAGTACCCTGGCTGTACTGCCGGGAAAAGGAACCCAGGCTCTTCTTGCTGTAGGGTGATAGTGCTGTAAATCTAAGAAACACTGCAACTTTTTCTGATTTGGGGTTTGTAAATACTGATTTTAACAAAGCATTTTTCAATATACTTTGGTTATCTTTGTCTAATATTAAAAGTTGTTTATGTAGTGTATGTACAGTGGGGGAAATAAGTATTTGATCCCCTGCTGATTTTGTAAGTTTACCCCCTTACAAAGACTTGAACAGTCTATAATTTTTATGGAAGGTTTATTTTAACAGAGAGAGACAGAATATCAACAAAAAATCCAGAAAATTTTTTTTAAATAAAAGTTATAAATTAATTTGTATTTAATTAAGGGAAATAAGTATTTGATCCCCTACCAACCAGCAATAATTCTGACCCCCACAGACCGGTTATGTGCCCATGAGGCACACAAATGAGTCCTATCCCTGTATAAAAGACTCCTGTCACAGAATCAGTTTCTTCCGTTCAAATCTCTCGACCACCATGGGCAAGACCAAAGAGCTGTCAAAGGACGTCAGGGACAAGATTGTAGACCTGCACAAGGCTGGAATGGGCTACAAGACCATCAGCAAGAAGCTTGGTGAGAAAGAGACCACTGTTGGTGCAATAATTCGAAAATGGAAGAAATACAAGATCACAGTCAATCACCCTCACTCTGGAGCTCCATGCAAGATCTCACCTGGTGGGGTAAGAATGATTCTGAGAAAGGTGAGGTCAGTCCAGAATTACACGGGAGGAGCTTGACAATGATCTCAAGGGAGCTGGGAGCACAGTCACCAAGAAAACCATTAGTAACACACTTCACCGTAATGGATTGAGATCCTGCAGTGCCCGCAAAGTCCCTTTGCTCTAAGAGGGCTCATGTACAGGCCCGTCTGAAGTTTGCCAATGAACACCTGAATGATTCAGAGAAAGCTTGGGAGAATGTGATATGGTCAGATGAGACCAAAATTGAGCTCTTTGGCATCAACTCCACTCGCCGTGTTTGGAGGCAAAGAAATGCCCGGTGGGGATGGTGTTCTTGGGGTCATATCCAGCATTTCTCTGCTCCCAGCTCCCTTGAGATCATTGACAAGCTCCTCCCGTGTAATTCTGGACTGACCTCACCTTTCTCAGAATCATTCTTACCCCACGAGGCGAGATCTTGCATGGAGCTCCAGAGCGAGGGTGATTGACTGTGATCTTGTATTTCTTCCATTTTCGAATTATCGCACCAACAGTGGTCTCTTTCTCACCAAGCTTCTTGCTGATGGTCTTGTAACCCATTCCAGCCTTGTGCAGGTCTACAATCTTGTCCCTGACATCCTTTGATAGCTCTTTGGTCTTGCCCATGGTGGTCGAGAGATTTGAACGGAAGAAACTGATTCTGTGACAGGAGTCTTTTATACAGGGACAGGACTAATTTGTGTGCCTCATGGGCACATAACCGGTCTGTGGGGGTCAGAATTCTTGCTGGTTGGTAGGGGATCAAATACTTATTTCCCTTAATTAAATACAAATTAATTTATAACTTTTATTAAAAAAAAAATTTCTGGATTTTTTGTTGATATTCTGTCTCTCTCTGTTAAAATAAACCTTCCATAAAAATTATAGACTGTTCAAGTCTTTGTAAGGGGGTAAACTTACAAAATCAGCAGGGGATCAAATACTTATTTCCCCCACTGTATGTATGAGGAATGCAGACACAGAAAAAAATTGGGAAGGGGGCAAAGAGCACGACTCTATATTTAAACAGTATGTAATTGAAATAGCTGCCAATGATCACATTTATTCAGATATTCATAACACAGGATCAGGGCTGCAGTTTAAATGTGTGAGTTTTATCAAATCCTTAAAAATAGAACTGTTTTACAGGGTGCACAAAATATCTTAACATGAAATATTTTGGTATAATATACTTATTTTTACTCTATCAGGCTGTAAACAGAGAATCTTGGAGGGTTGTGTCTTATTCAATACACCGATCAGATAACATTAAAACCACCTACTTGTTTCTACACTTACTGTTCATTTTATCAGCTACACTTACCATATAGAAGCACTTTGAAGTTCTACGTACTATTACTGACTGTAGTCTATCTGTTTCTCTGCATGCTTTGTTAGCCTGCTTTCACCCTGTTCTTCACTCCTACCTAGTTGGTCCACCTTGTAGATGTAAAGTCAGAGACGATCACTCATCTACTGCTGCTGTTTGCATTGGTCATCTTCTAGACCTTCATCAGTGGTCACAGGGCCTATATGTGTGTGCTGATGTGCACATTTAAATGAAATAAATTAAATGCTTGTTCAGAGGGCAGTACAACAGAAATAGATGGCATTGGTTAGCTGAAACTCAGATAGAACATAGAAAGCTGCTTGGACATGATGTCCTGTTGATCGGTGGAGCCATTTGACTGGACTGTGCAGAGAAAAGCCCAGGAGATGACCCAGGACTGCTGCAAAGGGAAGTTTGCACAGGGGATGTAGGCTGAGGTGGGGGTAGATGAGTAGATGGGAGCTTTAAACATACATCTACTCCCTGTTTGGCTTAGTATTAAACAGTAAAGCCTGTTGCAGATAACCTCCACCTATCTTAGCCCTCTCTTTTCTAAATTGTGCCCTCGTTTCCGCCGTAGACATGCCATGCTTATGGATTGATGGACGAAAGGTTATTTGTCCGCCTATTTATAGGCTCGATATGCAGTAAATAGTGATTGCAAATGTAACGTTTTTATGCCAGTAATTTAAAGAAGTTTTTAAAAAAAAAATTCTTAATGAATTATTTGCTTTTTGTGATATAATAATGAGAAATCGGTGATTCAGTTTTTAACTGGCGGTGCCTTTTCAGATGCGGAGTCAGCAGAGTGAGTGGACACGGTATTTAAAAACTCCAGCAGCGCTGCTGTGTCTGATCCACTCATACCAGCACAACACACACTAACACACCACCATCATGTCAGTGTCACTGCAGTGCTGAGAATGATCCACCACCTAAATAATACCTGCTCTGTGGTGGTCCTGTGGGGGTCCTGACCATTGAAGAACAGAGTGAAAGCAGGTTAAAGCATGCAAAGAAACGATGGACTACAGTCAGTAATTGTAGAACTACAAAGTGCTTCTATATGGTAAGTGGAGCTGATAAAATGGACAGTAAGTGTAGAAACAAGGAGGTGGTTTTAATGTTATGACTGATTGATGTATATACTATATATAATATAAACAGAGAAGGAGGTAATAATAACGTATGATATACGGTGAACTACTGTACTTAAAACTCGTCCGCAGTTGCTGAGACTTAAGAGGGCTTTTGGGAAACACTCACAAAATTGGTGTTTTTAAAGTTACGTCGTTCTTAAAATTGATTGTAAATTGCTAAGATCAATCGTTATCCAGAAACGCACCCCAGAACAGCAAAAAATCACTGACTAAAGTGTCTTTGAGCTTGGTTTTAGTGATTATTGTTTGGAGGTTTGCAATAAAAGTACCAAGAGGATAAAACCATGTTCATATGTGACACTTAGAAAGAAACCCAAAGTTTTGGATGAACAGACCAGATGATAGTCATTATACTACAAAGATCCCAGATGTTGGTTAAGCTCTTGACTATTTTTGTAAGTCTACTTAAACATGCACCTTTAAAAATATAGAGAATACAAAATACATCCCTGGTTCTCTGCAGAAATATAATCTTTGCATGAAGACAGAACTAAAGTTTGAGCTTTGGCCAAGCAGTCCACAGAGCCCAGTCACTGGCTTGCTTTTAGGCAGCTTAAAAGCAAATGCAAATCTGCAATAAGGAGTGCTAAATCTAATTATTATAGGTTTTTGAATTCCAAATAATTTGTAAACGCATTAAAATTTTGGAAGGCTCTGAAATCTATTAACCATATGTATTCCTTCTCATTTCCTCTTTTTATTCAAAGCTGATCATGTTCAATATCAGATCGTTGGTAAAGTCATTCTCATCTTATGATGTGGCTATAGCCTAGCTACAGTTTACTGGTTATTACGTTTTAGTGTATTAGGAGTTACACTGATCAGCCATAACATTAAAACCACCTCCTTGTTTCTACACTCACTGTCCATTTTATCAGCTCCACTTACCATATAGAAGCACTTTGTAGTTCTACAATTACTGACTGTAGTGCATCTGTTTTTCTACATATATTTTTAACCTGCTTTCACCCTGTTCTTTAATGGTCAGGACCACTACAGAGTAGGTATTATTTAGGTGTTGAATCATTCTCAGCACTGCAGTGACACTGACATGGTGGTGGTGTGTTAGTGTGTGTTGTGCTATGAGTGGATCAGACACAGCAGCGCTGCTGGAGTTTTTAAATACTGTGTCCACTCACTGTCCACTCTATTAGACACTCCTACATAGTTGGTCCACCTTGTAGATGTAAAGTCAGAGACGATCGCTCATCTATTGCTGCTGTTTGAGTTGGTCATCTTCTAGACCTTCATCAGTGGTCACAGGACGCTGCCCACGGGGCACTGTTGGCTGGATATTTTTGGTTATATTATTTTAGCCTTAAACTGAAAGAAGTACTGTGCAGGCTGTTTATTATATATATTAAAAATTAAATTGGACTAAGATTTATTACAGGTGATAACTGAAATAATAAATAATTATAATACATTTTTACCTCCTTACATTACTTTAATACTGTCACTGAACTGGGAAGATTTCGTTTTTGGGACAGTGGTAGCCTAGTGGGTAGAGCTTTGGGCCATCCACTAAAAGATTAAGAGTTTGAATCCCAGCTCTGCCATGCAGCCACTGTTGGGCCCTTGAGCAAGGCCCTTAACCCTCTCTGCTCCAGGGGTGCCTTACAATGGCTTATCCTGCACTCTGACCCCAGCTTCCAAACAAGCTGGAATATGCAAAGAAAGAATTTTGTTGGACTGTACGTCTGCATATGTATATATGACAAATAAAGGCATTCTATTCTATTCTAGTTTTACTTAATGTGCTCCTGTAACCTGGAATAAGATTCAGAACATTCTGTTTCATCCTTGGGGAAATAAAAAAAAAATCATTTTTACTTTTGTCTAATTGTGTTTGAGTTGATTCATTTGTTTTTCATTTAATTTTGAATACTCTTTAAACGTTTTATTGTTTTATTATTTTATGAATTTGGTTGGTTTTTTTTTGTGTAACCTGCTGCCTAGGGTCCTTAATTTATCTGTAATTTATTTATTTTATTTTATTTTATTTTGTACTCAGCCTGTAAATGAGCTACTGTTAATAGAAAGCTTGGCACAACCTTGATTCTTCTTGGCCATCCAGCCAACTCTCTGCAGTGGTGGCATAACTTGTTAGACAGACAACCTTTTCTGTAGCACACCATAAATCGAGTGGAAGGACAGAAGCCACTGTTGAGTTAAAGGGATCTGACAGCCTGCTTAAGGTTTGCTAAATGTCATATACAGTAAGCAACATAAGAAAAAAGACTCTCTGGTCTGATGATATGGAAATTTAACACTTTGGATAAAACAGCAAATCATATGTCCGCACTGCACATCACCTGGCTAATTTCATTAAAACATGGTGTTGGCAGTGTCATGCTATAGGGGGTGATTCTCAATGGAAAGGACAGAAAGACTGGTAAGGATTGAGTGATGGATAAATGCAGCAAAATACATTAACATTCTTGAAAAAACTTCGTCCAGAGGGAATACAGACAGGGACAGTTCTTCTTTCAACACGATGCTAACCTGAAGCATATAGCCAAAATTACATTTTCCACTGGTGCAGTTCTCTGAATACCCTTGAGTGGCCCAGTCAGAGGCTGAGGAGAGCCCTGAAGATGGCAGTTCATATATGAATACCATTTAGTGAGATTGAGCTTGAGAGGATCTGCCATTAGGAATGGGATAAAATGCCCAAAATCAGGTGTGCAGAGTGTGTAGAGATGTATCCAAGAAGATCTGCAGCTGTGATTACTGACAAAAGAGCTTCGAAAAAGTATGAAACTAAGAGTCTGAATACTTTTGTACTTTTATAAATAAGAGATTTCAGTTTCTGATTTTTATATTCATAATAAAAATTTAAAACACTTCACTTGCAGGTCATTTAATGAAGATTGATGAGTAAAAATGCCCATTAAATCCATTTAAAATCAAATCCACAACACAATGAACCACAATACATCTGAAAAAAGCACCATTCAGATTGTTATCAACATCTGATCAGTACCCACACCATGGGTGACTTGGATATGTGTAACGGTACCACTGGTACAGAGGCATACACCGATCAGCCATAACATTAAAACCACCTCCTTGTTTCTAAACTCACTGTCCATTTTATCAGCTACACTTACCATATAGGAGCACTTTGTAGTTCTACAATTACTGACTGTAATCCATCTGTTTCTCTGCATGCTTTTTTAGCCCCCTTTCATGCTGTTATTCAATGGTCAGGACTCTCCCAGGACCCCTATAGAGCAGGTAGCATTTGGGTGGTGGGTCGTTCTCAGTACTGCAGTGACACTGACATGGTGGTGGTGTGTTAGTGTGTGTTGTGCTGGTATAAGTAGATCAGACACAGCAATGCTGATGGAGTTTTTAAACACCTCACTGTCACTGCTGGACTGAGAATAGTCCACCAACCAAAAATATCCAGCCAACAGCGCCCTGTGGGCAGCGTCCTGTGACCATTGATGAAGGTCTAGAAGATGACCAACTCAAACAGCAGCAATAGATGAGCGATCGTCTCTGACTTTACATCTACAAGGTGGACCAACCAGGTAGGAGTGTCTAATAGAGTGGACAGTGAGTGGACACGGTATTTAAAAACTCCAGCAGCGCTGCTGTGTCTGATCCACTCATACCAGCACAACACACACTAACACACCACCACTATGTCATTGTCACTGCAGTGCTGAGAAGGATCTGCTCCGTGGTGGTCATGTGGGGGTCCAGACCATTGAAGAACAGGGTGAAAGCAGGCTAAAACAATATGTAGAGAAACAGATGGACTGCAGTCAATCATTGTAG
Source organism: Trichomycterus rosablanca (assembly GCF_030014385.1). Classification (NCBI taxonomy): domain Eukaryota; kingdom Metazoa; phylum Chordata; class Actinopteri; order Siluriformes; family Trichomycteridae; genus Trichomycterus; species Trichomycterus rosablanca. The sequence goes on from NC_085999.1 coordinate 19,857,000, forward strand.
AACTACAAAGTGCTTCTATATGGTAAATGGAGCTGATAAAATGGACAGTAAGTGTAGAAACAAGGAGGTGGTTTTAATGTTATGGCTGATCAGTATATAACATAGCTATATTTTATCTCAGCGTTGATCACAGATAGACCTTGAGCTATTTGTAAGAACTTTGCAGGTAATTGAGCTGAGGGTATGCCAGCTGGATATTTTTGCAGATATTGATTTACAGTCAGCAAATGTAAAACATTTGGGAAATGGAGAAATGAGCTGTAATTAGACCAGGTAACATTCCCTCCACCTCCACCTACTGTGTTTATAGACCCATGTGCCAATAGCTTTCAAAAGGCTAGCTCTTCCGCTGTAGAACTGTCTATAAATGCTGCACTAAATTGCTGATTTTATCAGGATGCACCAAAGCTCCTCCTATCATTCATTCACGGTCTTCCAATAGACTTAGTCTGCTAAATGTACTAAGGGCCAGGTCATAACAAGAGTTTAACCTTCATGTTAATGCTTGTTTTACCTTTATTTTAATGTTTGTTTGCTGGTTAGTTTTTTGAGAATATGCACAGATAACCTGTATTATGTAACTAATACTAATAAAAACTGAAAATAAAAACTGACATTCTGCTTCCTTTATATTGTGCACTATTATCTTGTCTGTGAAGCTACTGGTCAAAAGGGCCAACTTAAAGCAAAACAAACAGCCAGAGCAGTGTGAAAGCGGTCTTTCAAATGAAATCATTTTTCTTGGAAATGCCCCTAGCTAACTGTGATTAATTGTGTGTATTGGCTTGGTTTATTGCATTATTCTCTTATGAGCCTTATCAATAATGTAGTGATATTATGGTCTGGTTGTTGTTTTCTAAAGAAAGTTAATTTTGACATAAATGGTTATTAAAGATTGTGCTTTTGCTCGGTTTCCTTAATCAAATTTTAATTTATTCCATTTTGACCGTAGCATTATTTTCAATTGTGGGACAAATTGCTTTGTGAATTTCAGAAATGTATATCTAGAAAATAAAATCCCATTAGATATGCATTGTTCAAATGGCCAACAAGGCTAATTTTCCAAAATCCCATGTAAATGTGGTGAACAGAATAACAGAAACAAAAATTAACATATGTCTAGGTTAAATACGATGGATCTTTAAAAAGTTTCCGCACTTTTATATTTTGGTTGGAAACGGTGAGGGTGGGAGGAGTAGTAATTGGTCGTGTCTGAAAGACTGAGAAAGAGCTTATAGTCCGGATTTTGCACCATCTGATTTCCACCTTTTTGGACTTTAAGCGGAAGAAGATTTTAATGTGATGATGATGAAAAAGCAGTGGTGGCTATATGCTCAACCAAAAACATTTTTTGCTGATGGCATTAAAAACTTGCATCGAAAGGTGACGAATGATGTAATTTGTTTTTAACATTTTTAATAATTAGAGTTTAAAAAAAGTGTGGAAACTTTTTGAAGAACCCTCGTAAGTTATATTCATTTAGACTTGTATCAGCTATTTTTAATGACTTCACACACACACAAGTTTGCAAATAAACTACTCAAGGCAACTACCAAAGTTTCAAAGAGTCCAAATTCCAGTCCCACAAATGGAGTTATGAAATGACTTTAGTTTGGAGAAACAGACATGGCTGAAACTCATTTTAGCTTCTTATTGACCACCTATATAGTTACAGATCATTCTCTTCTCCCATCCAACCTCCTCCCCAGTTTATCCCAAACTACGAGGGTTCTTCAAAAAGTCTCCACACTTTTTTAAACTCTATTTATTAAGAATTTCAAAAACAAATTGCATCACTTTTCTGCATAGCCACCTTCCAGTGCATTTTCCCAGCATCGTACCAGCTTTTTTGTTTTTGTTTTTGTTTTTCAATTTCTCCCCATTTTCCTCCTGATTTAGCGCACTCAATTTGTCTTCCGCTGCTGAGGGATACCCGATTGCATCTGAGGAGAGCACGTCGCTGTACATGCCTCTTCCGACACGTACATAGCCCTCCTCTTTCGCCAATCAGGGTCCCTACACAGCGTATGAAGACCCACCCACCCACACATGGTCCGGCCCCCATCCTCCAGATATGGTGGCCAATTAGTATCTGCTGCAGGCACTGCCAATTGTGCCTGCCAGATGGCACCCAGCCGACCGGTGGCAATGCCGAGTTTCGAACCAAGGAGTTCAGAATCTCGGTGCTGGTGTGCTAGCGGAATATCCCGCTGCGCCCTTGTACCAACATTTTAATGTCATCAGCAAAAATTGTTTTTGATTAAGTGTGTAGCAACGAATGAACATGCACATGAAAATCTTCTTCCCTTTAAAGCTTCTTTGCGCGGTCCAAAAAGGTGGAAATCAGATGGCACTAAATCTGGACTATAAGCTCTATCTCAGTCTCTCAGACACGACCAATTACTCCTCCTCCTACCCTTAACGTTTCCAATGAAAATAAAAAAGTGAGAAAACTTTTTGAAGATCCATCGTACATACTATGAACTTAAATACAGATAGACTTTTAGGGAACCAGGTGTTGGTGATGTTAATTGCCATATATGCTAACATGACGTTATACCAAACAAAAGAAAACTTCAATTCGTCCCACCCCTCTCCCTTTAATGCAACACCCTCCCCCCTTATCATTTAATTACCCCCCCAATTAACCATGCTATTCCATCCACTCATAAGCAACCCGTACCTCATTCTTTGCAACTCCTCCCATTACCCATACCACCCTATCCCCATCTACTCCAACTGCCACATTTAACAGTGATTTCAAGTCTATCAATTACAACTCAGTATGCTAGAATGCTCCACCATGATTACAAACAATCAAGAAGCAACCCAAAAATCAGTTATCCACAAATCAAGCTCCTACAGAAGAAAAATAAACAAACCCAAAGCTATTATCCATTAAACACAGCAACTACATTCATACCAAGGAAAGTCAAATAAAACTTTTACACACCTTCCAGAGCATCTAAATAATGTCAGTCCAGTGAGTATCATCTAAACATTCTCACAACCACAGCATTTCAGTACAACATCTCAGGTTATTATTTTGGTAGTGTGAAAATATCTGTAATGTTATTACTTTTGTCATGGTGTGTTTGTTTCTCATAACAGATTACAATTGATTTCAGGTGGTGACTACATTTGGTGACTTCTTCTCCATATAAATAGGCAAGTCTTAGTGTATCTTCAAACCCCTTTGCCAAAAATGTTGTGACATAAAAACTTTTAACTGACAAAAAAGAGAGAAAAGATTTTCAATGTTTTCACTGATCAACTGTATTTTGTAAATACAAACACATTTAGAATCTTATCCCTGCAACACACTCCAAAAACGTTGGGACAGAAGCAATAAAAGTAAAAAGTTGATAGAATGAAAGTACAGTGTTTTAAAACATTCCACAATAAGCAGGTAAATTGGTAACAGATGGGGGAGTATAGATTGGGTATAAAAGGAGGATCCACCAAAGGCTCAGTCTGTACAAGCAGTGATGGGTCACGGCTCACCACTGAGAATTGTCACAGTTTAATAATAACATTTCTCAATGCAAGATTGCAAATAATATAGATCTTTCTCAATCTGTTATTTATAATATTTTGAAAGAATTCAGGGAAACTGGAAAAATCTCAATGATGGGAAGAAGGGTAACCACTGCTAAATGTGTGTGTGACATTTGAGCCATCAGACAACAGTACGAGAGAAACTGTCATGCTACTGTGATAAATATAGCCACATGGGCTCAGGAGTACTTCATAAAACTGTTGTCACTTAACACAGTCAACCACTGCATCAAAAAACACTATCTGAAACTCTATTATGCAAAGAGAAAGCTAGACATCAATTCAATGTCCTCTGGGTCTGAGTTCTCTGGGCCAGAGCTCATCTTAGATTGACTGAAAGACAGTGGAAATGTGTTCTGTGATCAGACTAGTCCACATTTCAGCTTTTGTTTAGATCGTAACTTACATTATGTAGCCAAAAGTATTTGGACACCTGACCATGAGCTTATAATTTGATCCCCAAAAACAAATAGTATTAAAATAGTCATATTTTCATTAGACGTCTTTATCGAGGTAGACTTACATTACAGTTACAATATACAGTCTGAGCAATTAAGGGTTAAGGGCCTTGATCAAGGACCCAACAGTGGCAACATGGCAGTGGTGGGGCTTGAACCGGTGACCCTCTGATTACTACTCCAGTACCCTAACCACTAGGCTACAACTGCCCTACAGAATGTGATCTTTTCAGCTATAACAACAGCTGCTCTTCGGAAAAGGCTTCTCACAAAACTATGTATGTCTGTGGGAACTTGTGCCCATTCCGTAAAAAGAGCATTTGTCTGGCTGGGCACTGACATTGGTCAAGAAAGCTTCAATTTCTTTACACCAAGTTTTTCTTCACGTCTTTATAGATGCTGCTTTGTGCACAGAGGCTAAAACCTTATCTAAACTGTGGCTGCAAAGTTGGAAATGTATAATTTCCTTTATATAATTGATTTATTATACTTGTTAGCAATTGTTGTGACTGAAACACATACAGGAGTGTTCCAATAATTGTGTTCACATCGTGTAGCTGGACCTATTATAAATTCATTGACCTAAAAAGTCTTTGTTAGCTGTAAATTAGCTTTCAGCTTTACTTTGCACATGTAACATCTGGCAAATTTCATGCATGCACACAGCAGCTGTTCTTTAAACTGTTATTAGATAGATTGAGGTTAAAGGCATGTGTTTGGATTCTATTTAAATTATGCAAATCTAGTCAATATTAGTCATACACTGAAAGAAAGAACAGGAAGTCATTAACAGTTACATTAAAATGCATTTGACCCTTAGTCAGACAATGGCAGATATTTAATTATCCTAAATTTTTCCTTATTTGGAAAAGTAAAGCAGTTGCGTTAGCATGGCTTTCAGTGTTAGTGTGGTAACACTGTGTCTGATGCACTGATGCACTGGGCTGTTTCCTTTTTCATTAACATTCAGGCTGTGTTTGTTGGGAATAATAAAAAAACCTTATTGAGCCAGGTTTATTATTATTATTACACATGCATTATTATTATTATTATTATTATTATTATTATTATTATTATTATTATTATTATTATTATTATTATTATTATTATTATTATTATTATTATTATTATTATTATTATTATTATTATTATTATTATTATTCATTTATTAATTTAATTATTGTCTGTTTTACCTCTGCTTTATCCTATTTATGGGTTGCTGTGAGCACAATTCACCAAGCAAAAGGACAGGTCACCAGTCCATCACAGGGCAAAACACACACACACACACACACACACACACACATACACATTCACCCACACATTTAAACCTAGGGCAATTTTTTTAATCTGACTGCATGTCTTTGGACTGTTAGAGAAAACCAGAACATGGAAAGGAAACACACATGGACATGGGGAGAACATGCAGAATACACAGAATTCTCCACACAGAATAAACCCGGACCAATCCAATTGTGAAATGAACCCAGAACCTTCTTGCTGTGAGACAAAAGTGCTACCCCCAAGACACTGTGCCGCTCCATCATTATAATCATCAGTGTAAATGTTTAGTACATATATTTTGGTTAAGTTGCAATATTTCGTTGACCAGTTTGGTTTTGAATCCTGACATTTACTAAACTAGTGCATATTTTAAACTTAAACAGTATGCTAACACTGTTGTTTGATGCACTGGGCTGTTTCCTTTTTCATTAACGTTCAGACTGTGTTTGTTTTGGGAAAAAATGTTGAACCAGGATTATTAAATCACATGCATTATTATTGTTATTATTATTATTATTAATTTATTCATTGTCTTTGTCTTATTACTGCTTTATCCTATTTAGGATTGCAGTGGGCACAATTCACCAACCGAGATGACAAGTCGCCAGTCCATCACAGGGCAAACACACACATTCACCCACACATTTAAACCTAGAGCAATTTTAGTAGCTCCAACTGACCTGACTGCATGTCTTTGGACTGTAGGAGGAAACCGGAGCACACGGAGGAAACCCACATGGACACAGGGAAAATATGCAAACTCAACACAGAATAGACCCGGACCAATTCAATTGGAAATTAAACCCAGGACTTTCTTGCTTTGAGGCACATTATTGAGCCAGGATTATTAAATCACATGCATTAATATTATCCTTATTATTAACTTATTTATTGGCAAGCCGTAGCCTAGTGGTTAAGGTACTGGACTAGTAATCAGAAAGTCATTGGTTCAAGCCCCACCATTGCCAGGTTGCTGCTGTTGGGTCCTTGAGCAAGGCCCTTAACCCTCAATTGCTTAGACTGTACGCTGTAACCGTAATGTAAGTTGCTTTGGATAAAGGCGTCTGCTAAATGCCGAAAATGTAAATGTATTTTACCACTGCTTTATCCATCACAGGGCAAACACACACACATTCACAAACACATTTAAACCTAGGGCAAGTTTAGTAGCTCCAATTAACCTGACTGCATGTCTTTGGACTGTAGGAGGAAAACAGAGCTTCCGGAGGAAACCCACGCGAACACTGGGAGAACATGCAAACTCCACACAGAATAGACCCGGACCAATCCAATTGGGAATCAAGTCCAGGACTTTCTTGCTGAGAGGCAACAGTGCTGCCCCCAAGACACCGTGTTGCACCATCATTATAATCATCATCATAAAGCTTTAGTACATATAGTTTGGTTAAGTTATTAAATATTAAGTTGACCAGTTTGGTTTTGAATCCTGACATTTATTAAACTAGTGCATATTTTAAACTTGCAAGAAGACTAATGAAAAGAGTATTAGTAGTAGTACTGTAGATTTTAGCACCGACTGTCTTTTGTCTTAGTAACCCTGCTAACCACCTCAGCACATCAGGCATTTAATTGGAAATGACCACAAAGCTTTTATTGAATCATGAAAGAGACAGTGCCAAATGCTGAGACACTGCAAGGAATACACTAATAACAAGTTTAACAAAGCAGTGGGATTGAATTGTACGTTCATACACTATATGACCAGTATGTGATAAGCCCTCCTAATGATTGAGATAGCCACACCTATTGCTAACAAGTGTATAAAGTCAGTGACTTAAAATAAAATAAATGCTTTCATATGTGCCTGAACACCTTTGTTATTAATTGGAATATCATTTGTGAGCCAGACCTTCTTATTCATCATCAGTGTCAAACCTTACAAATGCTGTTTTTACTAAAGAGGCAAAAACACTCCAAAATGTTGTGGAAAGCTTCCAGAAGGACTTGTGCTGTTGTGGCTGATGAAAGAATATGAGAAAAAAAAAAAAAAAGAAAAAAAAAAAAAGAAAAAAAAAAAAAAAAAAAAAAAAAAAAAAATACTAATGTCAGGTGACCACCTACATTTGTCCATAAATTGTATAACTTGTATTGACTGCAAGTCATCTAGCTACATCTGTTTTCCACAAAAGGGGTCTGTTACTATATAAAATTTGTGTACTAAATATTATTATATTTAAAAATACCAGCACTTATTGTAGCAGGATACACCAAAAAATCTAATAATTCTTTATTCAGATAAAAATAACATATTCTACTTATGTTAATCCAGTCGTTTGTTTATTACTCATAATGCTGCAGTCTTTGTGCTTCATTTTTAGATTTGCTGATATAACATAAGCTTCAGCTTACATTTAAAATGACAGTGAATGAAGTAGCATTTAGCACATTAAATAAACAACTAGTATCCATAGCAACCGCCTGGTGGGAAGCTTGCAATAAGGGTGCCTGGTACTGTGGTGGATGTAGGGTCAGTGTTTAATGTGAGGAATCTGGTCTAAGATAAATAGAAAATCTAGCTTATTCCTTTTAAACTTTTACCCAATGCCAGTGTATGGCAACTGACACAATTCCATATGCAAAAAACACCAACAAATACCAGATAGTTTATTTATTTATTAATTAGGATTTTAACATCATGTTTTACACACCTTGGTTACATTCATGACAGAAATGGTAGTTATTCATTACACAAGATTTATCAGTTCACAAGTTAATGTCAAAAACAGTCATGGACAATTTTGTATCTCCATTTCACCTCACTTGCATGTCTTTGGACTGTGGGAGTAAACCAGAGCTCCCGCAAACACAGGGAGAACATGCAAACTCCACACAAAAAGGACCTGGAATGCACCACCTGGGGATCAAACCCAGGACTTTCTTGCTGTGAGGCGACAGTGCTACCCACTAAGCCACAGTGCCGCCCCAGTTAGTTTATTTCAAGCATTTTTATTCTCTAGGTCAGTCCTAAGCCAGTTGCAGTAATTGGACATATTTTACATGGTCTGTTGCTTTTCTATTAGAATCCTTGTATAGCATGATGTGTACCATAATTTGCCTTCTAATTATATATTTTTGTATTTCTGTAAATAATTGTTATGCCTAATTCCTTAAAAGAAAAAATGCTAAGCAACAGTGGCTTTTCGATGTACCCCTGAGCCCATGTGGCTATATTTATCATCATAGTTTCTCATGCAGTGCTGTCTGAGGGCTCAAAGGATATACACATTCAACAGCGGTTTCCAGCCTTGCTCTACATGAACAGAGATTTAACTGGATTCCCTAAATATTTTTACATTATTATGTACTTGCGTTAATAGAAGAGTTTTACAAAGTATTTCTGAGGTCATGTGGTCGTTTTTACATCTGAGGGATCAAAGGTCACAGACTATGATTCAGTATAATTATTTTTGCTCTGTCTCTCATGCACAGATATTTCTCTACTCTTTTTATGATCTGTTTTTAGCTAACTGCTAAGCTAAAGCTAAATTGAACCCTATGCTAAAAGCTAACAAGAAGGTTAAACTACATATTAAACACAAGGACAGAGATCCAAATGCAACATTAGAATAACACAATTGAGCAAAAAAAAAACACTGGAACAGTGGTGCAATGGCAAAGCGAAAACACATGGAAAAGGTGTAATGCAATGTAATAAGCCTATCCATTAGGCTGGTTCATTATGAAGGAGGAAATCAGATTTGAAATTGAATGAGCTACATGTGTGGAGATCAGGTGATGTGGGGATTGTCAGATTAGTGTGCAGGTATATATCTTATTGTTTATGCAGTTCAAATTACTACACTGCTTTCTGTATTAAGGCAGTCTACATGAAAAAGTGGAGGTATACACTGATCAGCCATAACATTAAAACCACCTCCTTGTTTCTACACTCACCGTCCATTTTATCAGCTCCACTTACCATATAGAAGCACTTTGTAATTTTACAATTACTGACTGTAGTCCATCTGTTTCTCTGCATGCTTTGTTAGCCCCCTTTCATGCTGTTCTTCAATGGTCAGGACCCCACAGGACCACCACAGAGCAGGTATTATTTGCGTGGTGGGTCATTCTCAGCACTGCAGTGACACTGACATGGTGGTGATGTGTTAGTGTGTGTTGAGCTGGTATGAGTAGATCAGACACAGCAGCGCTGCTGGAGTTTTTAAACACCTCACTGTCACTGCTGGACTGAGAATAGTCCACCAACCAAAAATATCCAGCCAACAGCAGCCCATGGGCAGCGTCCTGTGACCATTGATAAATGACCAACTCAAACAGCAGCAATAGATGAGCGATCATCTCTGACTTTACATCTACAAGGTGGACCAACTAGGTAGGAGTGTCTAATAGAGTGGACAGTGAGTGGACATGGTATTTAAAAACTCCAGCAGCGCTGCTGTGTCTGATCCACTCATACCAGCACAACACACACTAACACACCACCACCATGTCAGTGTCACTGCAGTGCTAAGAATGATCCAACACCTAAATAATACCTGCTCTGTGGGGGTTCTGACCATTGAAGAACAGGGTGAAAGCAGGCTAAAAATTTATGTAGAGAAATAGATGGACTACAGTCAGTAATTGTAAAATTACAAAGTGCTTCTATATGGTAAGTGAAGCTGATAAAATGAACTGTGAGTGTAGAAACAAGGAGGTAGTTTAAATGCTATGGCTGATCATTTTATATATATATATATTATATTATATTATATATTATATATTACATTATATATATATTATATTATATTTCTGACGCAACCTTTATTATTCATTTATTATGTAGGCTTGTGATTGGCACTAAGATCGAACTGACAAGTACACATCCCAATGGCTAGGCTGTTTGGCCACCCCTTCCCCAGACATAGCTAATCTAATTGTCTGTGTAGACACCCAGCCAGCCGATAGCACCGCTGGGTCTCAGGGGTCATAAGTTGCCACTGCACCACCCGTAATCCACATTTTATCACTGTCTATAATTAATTCTTAATAATTATAGAACATAAATTCTAAAACAAAAAATATGTAAAATAATTGTAAATAAACAAAAAATACAATCTATGTAGTTATAAAAAGTCAGTAAGAGATAACAATTTAAAAGTAACATTTACATGTTTTTATATACTTTATTCTATACTTCATACAGAGTTTCTACATTTTAGAAGTTCTAAGTTATCTAAGTGTCAGATGTATACTGAACTTAAGTAATGAGTAATCGCAATAATAAATAGTATTAAATAGTTTTAATATATTTGTATTAAGTAAAATAGTCTAACGTCAACCATTTACATGGGCAATAATTATTAATAATTATTTTTAAAAAATGACACAAAATAAATAAATAAAAACAGTTAAGACATATGCTAGCTGAAACACAGCCTGTAATGGTTTTGGGGAAAAGCATTTGATATTGGTACCAGTAAAATTTAACTTGTTGGTGATAAACTTAGTGAGTAATTATGAACTAATAAGGTGTTCAAAATTTAAAGTGTTCGTTTAGGGGGATCTTCTTCAGGGATTTAATACTCACTACTATGATTTATTTGTGCACAGTGCAATGGTTTTAGAATCAAATGTTACAAACCTGTAAACCAAATATTTTACACATCAGCCTATAACTTACAGCACATTTTGCTCAAGTTACACAAGAGGATATTGCTCACTAAGGTATGAGCATGCAAGTGCTCATGGTCGAATTACATCAATGGACAGTGGAGTAAAGGGGTCTTAGTAGAATAAGGCTGAATCAGTGAGTGGTCCAAGTACCCGAATGCACCCAAATGTTGCTTGGTGTGATCAGTTATTTGTAATCAATTAAGTAATTTGTGATATTTATTTAAATCTAAAAGTTCTTGAGTTTATAGCTTGACTTCATGAGATTAGACAGATATTACTTGTCTAGTATATATACTAGCCTCTCTTGGTTTCTCTCACCATAGCTTTGTGACTATACAAAACAATGACATGTGGTTTAGTATTATACAGCATGTTAATTTATATTTGTAAATGAAATCTTTAGTCAGTCCAGGCCTAATCAAGTAGTTAGAAATTCAGTTTAAGAAGTACATTTCGTAATTTCACTTGCTTAAACTAAATCCTTTAGTAGCGCTGTCTGCTTCATTCTTTACTTGTGACCCCTGGCTGGGCTAAATACCTTTGTGTGTTTAAACACATAATGTGACCGTGGCTTGTATGCCCTGATTGATGGCTCTAGTGTGCCACTAATTATTAGAGCCTTGAAAAGAAAGCTGCTTTATCCTGTTTAGTCCAGCAGGCCTTCGCTACAAGTCAGTGCTTAAATACAACACCATCAGCTTCAGCCTCTATCAGTCTATCTTGATGTATGAGAGCAGGGGTACAAATTAAACATGATATAACCTCTTAGAGAGTTTTTACCCAACACAGCGTCATTTGGAGTCATTTCTGCTTGTGATTAAAACAACAAGACCACTATGCAGCATGCCATAATTACTGTGTACAGACATCTGGATTTGGGTTGCCACCTGCAAATAACAAACAAAGGCCTACTAATTTTAAATGGTGTACAGAGTTAGTGCAGGCACGGCTAGAAAATTCCTGCCATTCTTTTTGCTCTCCACTAAATACCCTCTATTTACTGGTAACATCTGCAGTATAAACACTTTTCTAAACAGATTTAATAACAAACAAAAGTAACACAGACAGAGGACCATGTCACCAAGATGCCAACCCTCGAGTTATTTGATCATCCCTAATGTACTGCAGACTACAGAGGGTGTAAGTAAATTCAATTAAATCAAAATCAGTCTACTGCTTGGTGTAAATGCTCCTATGTTATTATTATGGTTTGATCAAGTTACTATTAGCCACCTTTTGAAAAAAGTACTTTAGGTGTGTAATTATTTTTTAGTTACTCGTGAATAAGTTGTAGCCTAATGGTTAGGGTACTGGGCTAGTAAGCAGAAGGTCGCTGGTTCAAGCCCCACCACTGTCAGGTTGCACTGTTGGGCCCTTGAGCAAGGCCCTTAACCCTCAGTTGCTTAGACTTTATACTGTAAGTCGCTTTGGGTAAAAGCGTCTGCTGAAAATGTAAATACAATTATTAAAACTGAATTGTTGTAATATCTTGTTTTTATTGCCTCTGTATGAAGATAACCAGCTGTTCTTATACAGAGCAACCTTTTATTCTTAATAGCAATAAAACATTATAAACCTTATTACAAATATTTATAATTTTATTGATAGTTTACTTGTACAAGATGTACATTCATTTTCATGAAACAACAGAAAAAATATGAACTCAAATAGCGAATCATGTTGGGGCATGCTTACCTACGAAATGTCAGTTATGGGATACAACAAATTCATGGAGCATCAAGAAAATTTAAACACAAAGTTTTTTTAATTTTCTCCACCATCCCTGAAATGTTTGTAAACTCAGACACGCTACATTTTAGTGGAAAAAAAAAAGTTCAGAAATCATGTTTGCTTCAAGATGTTAGCATTTGAAAAGTATATAAAAATAAATGCAAAGCCATGTAAAAATGTACATTTAAAATCCGACCATTAAACATTTATAAACTTTCAGATAAAATAATAAATAAAAGCACCTATGACCTCACTTAAAAAAAACTGAAACATTCCTAAAAATCTAATGGCAGCAAACAACAAAAATATCTCACAAACTATAACTTATTATCAGAGGTAGACCTAACCAGGATCTACTAGTTTAAAGGCAATTAAAATCAAACTAATAATCTGTTACAAACAACAGCCTTGCAAACAATACCCTTCTTTTACTTCTAGATTTGAATTTAATTAATCTGTTCACAGGAGCTAATAACTAACAATGGTGTTTATTCACTGTTTAAATGTAATACTTTAGAGGAATTTGTAGCTTTACACTCTTAAAATTGCTATATGTCATATAATAAAGGGATCATCTTTGGTGGACAGTTCAGCAAGTAAATTATATGATCCATAAAATGTTATAATAATGACGAATTGCTGTGTAATTGTCCAGAAATAACTTAATTTGCCTTGTCTACCTCAGCGTAATGTTAATATTAAAAAGTACATATGCAAAACTATGTTTAAGTACCATCACACATGGGAATTTATGGCACACAAGTGCAAATGAGTTAGCAACTCATCATTTACACAGCCTACAAAAAAATGTTTCTGTGAATAAGAACTAGGAACATTGATATTTGTTTGTTGATACGCAAACATCAACTGCTTTTTTTCCTATTTACAGTATTGCACTTAACTGCACATAATTGCATTTCAGTTTAACTGATGCTTTTTAATACTTTTAATACAATTATAAAATTGCAGTGACCCTTTTATTCCTTTAAAAAATGTCATGTCAGTATATTTTGAAGACATGAGACCCAAATTTCGCCCCTTCATAAAGAAGTTGCATTTTCTTCTTGCAATAAGGATTGTAAACACCTTTGATACCAAGACCTGAATTGCTAAAGCAAGTTTCACTTCTATTCCCAGGACATGTCATTAAAACAAAGAGAGAGCAAAGATGAACAAATATGACAACTCCTCCTGTGAAGGTCCTGCTGACCCATGCTAAGAAGACATACATTTCACTATATATATAGAATTTCCTCTAAAAATGTAAGAATAAAGGTGAGAAATGTTAAAATCATGATTGTACAATTGGTGTGAAGACTGCTGCTGATCTCTGTCCATGGGTAAAAAATAAAAACTACATATTGATTCTAGGTAATGAGTATTATGAAAGGTTGCCATGGCAGGAATCAACATAGCTGAGTAAATGTCAGTTACAATGGAGGTACTCCCCAGTAGAGCTATCCTTCATTTCAGTACATGCACTCGGCAGCGGCATAGACACAGTGGATGATAGCAAATGTGGCCGTTGCTCATGTCTCTCTGAGGCTGAAGATCCAAATTTTTGAGTATATTGACTCTTGGTCCAAGAGTACTGATCAAGCTCAATACTTCCTTAGTCTCTCTGAGTCTGCCTTTTGCTTTGTTCGTTTTTTAGGAGTCTCCACTCCTATGCGCTGGGACAGACAGACATCAGACAGACATCCAGAGATTTTTGTATGGTCCTTGGGCTGTGATCTGGGCCTGGAAAGGGTTGAGCCAGTGGCCTCCGAGCAGTCCCGCCTGTTGGGTGAAAAGTAAAAGGTGACTTCATTGATATATAATTACCTTTCTCTACAAGTGGTTTGTTTTGGCAGCTGTTTTTAGTGACAATGTTTTTTTCCATGTTCTCTTTACCCACCCTCCTTCCCCCATGCTCTCTCTCACTCTCACTTTCTCTTTTCAGTACATTTTCTTTCTATAGTTTTTGTTTTGTTTTGTTTTTACTGTGTCATGGCCTTTTTCACAGGCACAGTCTTGTGTGAGAAACAATTATTAGTTCAGAGCTGCAGAGAAGCCCATGGGGGTCATAGTCCAAGCGCCTCCGCATGTTTTCTTGCCTTGAGTCGCAGGTCAGCGATGCTGGAGTTTTTGCTGTTGCTTTTGGCAGCTGCTGCCACAGCGGCCGCCGCCGAAGCCGAATCTGCCAGGGAGGCGATTGGTAGTCCGAAGGGTGGAGGAGGAAACATCAAGTAGGGAGCATGAGCTGCCAGGTGAGGATGCAGGTGAGGATGTGAGTGAGCAACCCCTTCCAACTGGAGCTGGGCTTGGACCTGTGGGCCGAGAGGAAAATAAATGCAGCATTACTGGGTGGCCAATGTACTTAGCCTGGGACGAGCCAGAGATCTAGTTACAGGCTTCAATACAACGTGCTTCCCCTACACTTATCCAACTGCATTTTTTTACTGAAAATAGGCCACGGTTAGCTCACACTTCTATTTCATCTAAACTAATGTTATTGAGTATAAGTAGTGTGTCTGGACTACATAATAGTCAAAGAAATCAGAACATTTTTCTCAGCGCATTTGTCTGAAACACAGTAATTTTCCATTCATGCATGAAAAACCTGCAACATCTCGTAATCCTAATTATGGATTCAGTTGCATAAGTAAACAATTTTGCACCCACAATTATGCTTGCAAATACAGCTATAAATATTCATTCAGATGTATTCATGGGCAGACGAAAAAATATGTGAAAAGAGTCAGCATAAAATATGGAGTTTTACATTCTCAGTGATTATTTTAAGATGATGTGAATATTATACTTTTCCTAACTTAAAAAGTTTTTCTTTCCTTTTTTCTTCTCCTGTATTTCAAAGTATCATGTAATAAAATGTTAAAGTTGTCAGTTTAGCCCAACTAAAACACAGCACTTGCCAAGCTGTGTAAAGTTTTTATTTCGGCTAAGCTTGCCAGTGCTGCTTTTGCTGTTTTTTACACAGTGCGTTTGACACTTCCAGCTGACAATGTAAATGGGTAATTTTGTAATTTTTGGAAAATAGCCCTATGTTATAAAGCGGAGTTATGCTCTGAATGCAATATTTACCAGCAGCCTTTACACAGAAAGTCATATTAACTAAATGAATGTTGATGAAACAAGCGGTGTTCTATAGCACGCCTCAGTCACTGTACTGCATAGGCCTTCTGTCTTAACAACAGGTGGGGGACATTTTGCTAGAGAGTCTGTGGCGCCAGTTTGTCCCTCTCTTCTATCCTTTATTACTACACTCATTTCTTGTGTCAGTATTTACTTTTTCTTCCCTATTCTGACCAATGACACTCAAAGTCAGTATGAGACATTCCACCAATAGAGTGCTATATTACTATGCCTAAACTAAAAGAAGAAATAGACATTTTGAGGGGTACACCCAAAAAAAGACATTTTTGTGTGTGTGCGTGTGTGTGTGTGTGTGTGTGTGTGTGTGTGTGTGTGTGTGTGTGTGTTAAATACTTTACAATTATTTTGCAGAATGTTGTGGTTAGCTAATGTTAGCTAATCTTCTTAAGGTTCCTCTAATCTTTTAAATGTGTAAAGTTACTTTTAAATAAATAATACTTGCTGTTTATTTATTTGTAATAGGAATAAAGATATTCATTCATAATACGTTTAATTAAATTTAAGTTGAAAGTGTTGTTTTGTGAATTTATTGTATCTCTAAATTATACATTATTTTTAATATGTTGGCAATCACTTGTAGGTTGGCATAAGACAAGTGAATAGAGCAGCTAGGCTGTATTATTTTTTTAAATTAACACTTGTTAAATCTATGACGGGATGGAATCGTACTCTGAGGGTGTCTCATATCCATCCACGCTTTATTTTCCCCTGTGATAAACTCTTTAATCTAATGAGCTGCTTTTTTCTTCAGTATGACGGACGCACTCCAACGGATCAGATATCTCTTAGTCCCTCTAATCTCACTCGCCTCTTATCGAGACCCAGGGGTGAAAGTACCCTTGGATGTAACGTGGTCCGTAAATTTGCATCTCCGTATAGCAATCAACTCTTTGGACAATGCGGCCCCCATTATACTGAAACGTCAGAATGCACTGAGGAGCCGCTAAACTCAAGCAGTTCGAACTGTTCATCTGCATTCAGCCCACATGTACACCAATAAAACCGCCTACTATTGTAGGCTACTCTATTAAAAACGTAAGTCTCTGATACAGTTGTTACCTTGTAATCAAATATAAACTATTTGAATTTAAACTTTACAAAATGTTTTAGACACGTTATGTGTTCCTCCATGAGCCGGAGTTTAAAAATAGACAGAGGCATATGAGTTTGTGAAATAAACTACATGACATTCTACTTGTCCTCTATATTAAAATAAAATTCATTTGAGACAATATAAGTTGGTGTGACTTTGCTATATTGCTATAAGCAATAATCCATTTTCTTCTAATTTAATCATATCAAATAATATACAGATAAAAATAGTCTGCTGTTATTTTATTTATCAAACCTTTTTTGTTTGTAAACTAAATCATGGTGTAAACTAGTGGTCATACAAGGTGCGCCTTCGGGGTGCACAGTATGTAGCTTACTTTTACATGCTGCATAAACACTAAAGGCACAAAAGCTGTATGATGGTTACATGCAAAAATGTTATGGAAAGCATAAGATTTCATATGTTTCATGTGTTTAATAATATACAGTCTACATCTAAAATAATTGGATTAATGCTGATACAAAAATGCATTTCTTGTGTTTCAAAATATTTACAATTAGTATTCTTTAAACTAATACTTTTAATGAAATAACTTATTTAAATTGTTATTGGTCTTTATATATATAACAACATAACTGACTGCGCTCCTGATGAATTATAAAAAAAAAAATAATAATAAAGAATGTTGACGTGATGAATGTTCCTACCTGTTGAAATGGCATCCGTAATGCGCCCATGTTCACGTAGGGAGCGACTCTGCATGCATCCAAGTGACTGGCGGAGCCCAAAATAACACCTACAAAAAACAATAAGTCTTTCATAAGCCTGTAATTCAATGAGAAGGTACAGGAAACAAGTAACTACAACAGTTAAGAACCAGCAAAATATCAGCAATTCTAGACGAAAAATAATTTGCTAAGAAAAAAACGGTATTTACAATGTACCTGATATTTACCAAAAAGCTAAGAGTGCTATAAAATGATCAACACCACTACTGTTACACACCTTCAAAATATTCATCCAGTTTACCTTTGTGCATCTGATTTTCTTGTTTTCGGCATTTTGCTCTTCTGTTCTGAAACCAAACCTGAAATGTACATTTAAATGAGACTTAAAATGTGGACAACTCTAATTACTTCTTCAAATTAGAAATGTAATATATTTAGAACTGCATCTATAGTTTTCACTTGAGCTGAGAAAATGAAAAGAAACAGTAAATCATAATAATAATAAAGGCATAATCCAGTTTGAAAAACGCACAATGAATACCAGATGAGATTTGTTTACATAGCAAAACAGTTGTCAACCTGCTTATATAATGTTATAATGAAATAATATAATAAATGTGGACAAATGAAAGACATTTATTGTTTTTCCATTATAGAAAGAACATAAAATGTATTAAATAACTTAAAATTATTACTATTTTTTGAGGCGCAAATGTATAAAAATGACGTGATAACACGCCTAAAACGAAGGCGTGTACTTTTTATTGCCCCTGCCAGAGGACCATTCTGTCAGTTAATACTAACCTGATTTTCATAGAGAAATGTCGATAGCTTGTTTTCCTGAACTGTTTAATGATCGTGTTGTGAAAGTTCAGTGCTATATCCATCATGCAAATTTAAAAAAAGCCATTTTTCGGGTCTGTTGTAAATGTATGTGTATAAAAAAGTAAGTAACATTTTAAATATAATGCGCAAAATACGTGTAGTAACCTAATCAAATTTTGCACACATACTCTCAATGATGGTGCCTTATGATGTCAATGCAATGGTCATCACAATTTTTGTTTCAGGCGCGCAGAACGTCTGTATTCCACATTCACCCCTGCGGTGCAACATTAGGAGACCGTAAACGTTCTTATTTGTGAATGTGGCTGTAGTGATGGTGTTAACGTTGTGGGATTTTTTAGATGTTTGCTTTTTACTTGATTTGCTATTAGAAATAAAGCATTTCTCAGTCCAAAATCAATTGCAATTACCCACCAGTATGCTAAGCGAAGTGAGCTACACTGGTTTAGACAGTTATTTCTTCATTAAGGATCACTCAATGATGCATTTCACAAATACCCTAATCCGATTTCCTTTTGATTTTTATTAGAGACAGTGAATAATGACATTTAATTTAGCTCTGCACCAGGAACCGAAAGATATTAGTCGTAATTGAATTACTGCCTTCTCTTCACCAAGGTCTCATAACTTTCAATTAGATTCTTGACAGCTGGTCGGTGTGGGTTTTCTGTATAACACTATAGTAACAGGTTCATTTTAGCTAGCTACCTCATGTTCTACCATTTCAGCACTTTAGTTTAGGCTGAAATCAATTTTGCTCGGTTGCTTGTTTAGACTACAGCAGACTGTGCGGTTCTAGTCGGCGTTCTTGTGCAAACACATTTTACCAAGATGTATGAAAAACCTATTTTTAAATATAACAATGCAGTGCTGTAAATAGGCTATTATACTTACAGAATGGTTTGAGAAATTAAGATGAGCTTAATTTGATTTAGCCTGGGCCCCTGAAAGGTCATTTGAAAAGATTTGTCACGCTGTAAAGCCGGACGGTGCTGCCACACTTAAACCACTAAACTGCAGAGCAGTAGCGGAGCTGTACCAGTCCCGGCTCAATTCGATTATTTCTAATACATTTTTATGGGAACAGTATATCAAGCCAATGGCAGATATTACAAAGATAACGTTGGAGAAAATGAGGTGAGTGACATAAGAAGGTGTCCCCTGCAGCAGCAGTTCAATCTCTTCATTAATTTTAATGATGTGGTTAGATCTTTCTGCAGCACATAAGCAAGTTTTCTCTCTCTCTCTTTCTCTCTGAATGTAGCTCCTGGTAGAACTAAAGGAACATTTCACATCCGAATTCACTGCACAACTCAAACTTACTGCAACTGCCAAATTATATGTTTTCATTATATGAATGAAAACGTGCATACAGGTTAGTTTTTAATTTAGAGGCGTTATTGGATTAAAATATTAGTCTTACATTATTAAACACCAATAAATATATCATAGCGCAATTATTGGCAAACGTGTTCATGTAAAATATTTTGTTAATGTAGACATGTTTCTATAGGCAATGTCATTTAAATTCATCAGAGATAACAGTGCTTTGGGGCTGAAGATTGTAATATATATATATATATATATATTGAGAACTATGGATTGTCGTTTTATTATTTCTGATGCACACTACTAGACCTTGAAATGGTAGTAATAATAAAAAATATATACTTTAATCTAGTTATTAACGCAAATAAGGCAATTTTTTGTAACTAAAAAACTTCTACCAGTATAAAAATTTGAATAATAATAATAGTAATAATAATAATTTCATAATTTGAGTTTTTGTTATTGTTATTATTATTATTATAGCAACATTTTTATATAATGTATATCTAATGTGCATTTAAGGAAAATAAGTGTAATATATTTTAAAGAATTTTCGACGCATGTAAATGAATGGCAATAGTGATAATTATTTTACTGTCATTCTTTCGTTCAGGCATCAAGTATTTCAAATGCATCTCAAAATAACTATATAGCTTTTTGTAATACAGTATACAGAGTATACTTTGCATAGGAGTCTTCTGGACCACTATACCCAAACGACTAACGTTGTATTGTGCGTTTAGATTAAATCGTCTTTTTAAATCCACTCGATCTAATTTACTTTCTGTGCTTCTGAATAATCTTTATCCGTGTGATCTTTAATGCTTCTGTGGACTCAAACAGCGCTGATCTGAGCTCTTACCTGAACCCTGGCCTCGGACAGTCCCAGTCTTTGGCTCAGCTCTTCCCGCATGAAGGCGTCTGGGTAATGCGTCTCATCAAACAAGCGCTCCAGTTCATTCAGCTGCTCTAAGGTAAAGTTTGTCCTGCTCCGTCTCTGTTTCAGTTTGCTCTGGGCGTCCTCGTCCTCGGATTTTACATCCTCTTTTTTCTCTTTGCACTCATAGATCCCTAAAAAACAAAACACGTTACTACTAGCCGGTAGACTTGTGTTAACGAACAGCTTAGCTCATGTCAGTGTGATAAACACACGGAGTAACGTGGAGCTTTTTTGTACCTTGCAGTCAGGAGACCACACGACGCTGTAAACAAAATATTTATAGCCACTGAAAGCTCATTAATTCTTTAAAAGCCTTTGAGGTACCGAAAAACTCCAGCAAGCTAAATTTATTGGCACCTTCAGGAATTCAGGAATATCACTGACAATACGACACTATAAAGCATTATAAATCACGTTTTGGCACTGTTGTATGTTTTCTTTTTTTAATGTAAAATGTCATTCAAGTGCGAAATTGTTTTATAGCAAACTATTAATAAGTTATTAATAAGTAAGTTATTTTAAATTAGTTTGGTTTAGTGTTGCTGTTAATCACCCTGACAATTTTACAGTATATTTATAGCTGTACTGACAGAGCTGGCGTGAATTGTTAAAAGGTCATATGTCACAACATATGCCTCAACCCTAGGTACTACTTGAATACTACTTGAATGTGTATTGACTTCCAACCTGCAAACACTATATCAAACAAAATAAATGTTGTCGTACAAAATATTACAATTTTCTTTCAAAGGTAGTGCAATTAAATATTATCATTAATTATTCTTGATCAGAGTATAATAATAATAAATAATACTACTATATTATTATTAATAGTAATATAATATTATAATACTGTAATAATATTATAGTAATTGTTATGAGTTTTGGTAGTAGTAGTATTAGTAGTAGTATTACATGTTAACTGTATAAAGTCAAAATTAAATTTATTCATAAAGTTGGTCTATTTGGTTGGTTTCTTTAAACATAATTTATTATTGTATTGTTGCTGTGCATGTTTCCAACCCGCTTTGTCAAACACGGGTAATTACTAATTCCAAGCAAATACATATTGCAAAATTTTTAATATTTCTTATTTATTCTTTATATTTATTCTTTATAGTCTTTATATTAAATGGGACATTTTCATTGAATAAACATTAAACAATGTTATTATATTTGTGTTACTGTTGCAATAATAATAACAGCATTAGCATCTCTTTCAAAGTGGGGTACACAATTTAATTTCTTCTTGTCTCTTTTTCACTGCAAATTGTAGTTTTGACTTTTTATTATTTATTAGAGTAAAGCCTGCATTTACATGCAATGTAGGACAATCACAATATGCTCTCCACAACCATATGTGCATATACACAGTTAAATAAATTAACACATATTTTATGGCTACTTTTATTTTATAAGCTAAGGCAAATTAGCACTGGCTCCTTTACGCGCGTCACTTCTTATAGTTGTAAATTGGATTTAGAAAGCTGCGCGTCTCTTACCTTCACTCGCCCTGGTCACATTAAACTCCTTCAGCTTGTCCTTGTCCAGCTCCATGTGTTCCTTGAAGAGATGTACTGGACAGTGTGTGTTGCTGTCGGTAATGTCCTGCAGGCTGCTCTCCGAGTTCCCAAGCTCCCTGGCCCGCGCTAAGCCGCTTTCCAAAACTTCCCTGTACGTGATGCTCTCTTTGCTGCTTTCTTTGGTCTTCTGATCGAAGGATTTCGAGACGAACGCCGTGAGTTCTTCCATGTCTGGAAAAAAAGTGCTCCTAATGCCACAAATCCACTTTCAGCAACCCTAATGCGCTACCTTCTCTCTGTGTGTGAGTGTGTATAAGCGTAGACGTGTGTATATGAGTGTGTGTGCTCGGTAGTGAAGGCGCTGATGTTGGACAGGGGAGTGTACGACGACGACGACGACGAGGAGGAGGTTTAAATCACTCCGGTTGGTGTGTCTGTGTTTTTGGAGATCACACTATTTATACGCGACTCACCTCGGCACAGCCCCCACCGCCGTGTCCTGAGCAATTAGAGGCTTCTCTCTCGTCTGAATTCTACTTTCAGCAGCTTTGGACCAGATCAATGCCGCCGTGGAGCCCCTTAATATGATTACACTTCATTAAACATGCCTACGGTGCCGAGGAACCCGGGAGCCGTGTTTAATTAATTCCGCCATAATTTCATTAACGCAATTATGTGATATGAATAGTGCCATAACATGAGCTGATTGACTTGACCTCCTGGTGCATTGATGCTTTATATCGACAGTTTATTATTATTATTATTATTATTATTATTATTAAAAAAAAATTCAAAAAAGTTTTATACAATATTCAACAAATTGATTAAAGTTAATTGTCAACCTTATTCTATATTCAACAAATGAATTAAACTTAATTTACCACAGGTTTAGGTCAAAATATTGTCTATTTTTTACTTTCACAAGGTTAATTTTGTTGAAATACTTCAAAATGAAGATGGGGGATTCGATCGTTTAGTATGACAAGTATGACAAACATTTTTATGACGTCCATCTAGTTCACTGTGTAGACTCTACATATGTTTTATTACAATTACTGTTCAACAAATGCTTATGCAGTGAAATGCAGTTAGTATGTAAGTGCAAGATATGTAAGACTAAACAATAAAAGCCAATTCGGATTACAGTGTCTTTTATAATTGAAATGACATTTTGTAATACAGTTTATATTTATACACTAGGAAATATGTACATGTTTGTATTATTATTATTATTGTAATTATTATTATTTATTTATTATATATTCTTATATTTTAAGTAAACAAGGACGGAGGTTTTACATGGTTAAGTGCGTATTTTGGCCATGATCCGTTGGCATACATTGACCAGCACACATTAAAGTTTAAACAGAAATCATTGCTTTAATAATGTTGGAAGTTGTAATAAACCCCAGCAACCTAATCAAATCAATAGCAGACAGATATCTTAAAAGGGACTGAATCCAAAATCTCTGCACAGTTACTGAAGCCCACTGATGACGTGTCTGATGGTGAGACTTTATTTGTTCAATTCCCCTTTAAGACTGCCTTTACACTTTCGAGTATTTTCAACAAGGGACTTTCAGCTTCATGCTGCGGTAATTTTTTCTACATTAATCAAGTGCTGCCCACCCCGTGGTTGGAACTTGATCTGTCAGGAAATGTAGGCTACTGTGCAGGAGTTAATCATTACACATACATCCAGGTAAAATGATGGTTATTATTACTAGATCATGGGTCACCTATTGCATGTCTTTGCATATTCCTAACAGCTGGATAACTTTATAGATTATTTCCTTTTCCTGCTTCTAACATATATAGCACTTTATTTTACAGTAGGTTACACAGGTTGACGCCACAAGACCACCACCCCACCTTATTTACACAAAGTGTTAAAAAAATGTTTTTAATAACACGACTATTTTAATAGTTTCTTAACATAAAAATAACAATATAACATAAATTAAATAATGAACGAAATAAATACATGTAAAAGGGTATTAAATAAATCATATATAAAATCAGCTAAATCATATATAAAATAAGCAAAAACTATAATTATATACTTAAAACAATGTATGTAAACATGAAATAAAATGAAAATAGCTACACTTGTCAAATACCATGTACAATTTCCACATAATAATTAGTAAAGTGCAACACAATAATTCCAGTCCGAAAGTTACATTTCCAAAAGCATTAAAAATAAAAGAATGCTTAAATGAAGCAATAGTACAGCGTAATTAACACGCCTAATTGATTTTTAATTAAATGCATCAATTTATCATTTAGGCAAAATAAAAACTATTTTTATAACAGCAGAATATATACACCAATGACCAAACAGTGATTATGGTGTTCCTAGTGGATTTGGGCCCTAAGCAGCTGCTTATGTCGCTTATTAGGTAGAGCCGACTATGTACAGAGACATCAGGTGCACCATAACGCAGTGTACATTGATGTTATCAAGCTATTATCTGACTTCTTTCTTTTTTACTGTATAGCTTAACACTTTATAGACAGTCGTGTTTCTTAATCGTTTATTGATATCGTAATTTCAATATCTAATTTAATAATATTAAGACAAAAATATGGGTAATTCAATCGAGGCAGAAATTCTACAGCTGGATCGTACACATGACCACATTGGAATATATTCTTATACAGTCCACTAAAAGCCATGATCCGATTTAAAGTCGTTGTGGAAATCGAACTCTTTCTCCTTCTCTCAGCTCTTGAATGTACCTGTTTTATTACTACGTTTGTTATTTCAGTCTAAATAAGCGATTGATTATCCACTGGCGTCAAAGAGCAGATAACAAAGAGACATTTGTGCACATTAATGTAATGATTTTTTTCTTGACGACTATGGTTTATTTTACACCATAGGTGATGGATTTGGCAGGGTGAACTTGAGAGGAACTGGACTACTTACTGCCCACGAGCAAACTGGGCACGAAAGAAAATATACACCCAATAACCTGTTCAGAGTATTTCAATAATATAATACTGGTTTAGTCTCCATGTTTTCTAGTGTTCATGTTATGTTATTTATGTGGAATATAGCGACTTGACATCGCTCGTAATTAAATGACAGTAGGGAAAGGTTTTGAATGAAGTAAGCGGGCGGAGGGTGGACAGTGTGGTGAATGGCGTGGGTTCAGATTGAAAATAAATAAGTAAACTGTCAGGAAAAAATATCCATAGCAGGTTTAAATCGCTCGAAGTGAGCATGAACATAAATGTGTGTATTTTGCTATACAGTGCATTATTTAGAATAATTTATTACACTGTATTGTGGCGATTCTGTCTAATAATTTACAAGCAGAAGGCGATATTTTGCAGTAGCAATATTACAGTGTGCGAACGAGTGTTTTAATAAATGATTCGATTCTATGTGTGGATCGTAACTGACCATTGTTTTTAACTCATAACATGACATGATAAACCACCTGGAATTAATTCTTGCTAAAATAATGGAGATCGGTTTTGTTTAGTTACATCAAGTGTTTGTCGAGGCATCCACTGCAAAGCAAATTACAGTCACAGGTTGTTACAATAAATGAATTTTGTTCATAGGTCATTTTTTAAAAATTATTGCAAATATTGTCTTAAACCACGTGACATTGTATAGAAGTAAAATACACAGATTAAAAAGTGAATGGATATCTTAACGTGTTATTAGGCCTATAGACAATAAATGTAATTGATTAAAACCTAATTTTAATGTAATTCAATGTAATGCAATGTCAACAGATCAAATATTTTGAAGTTTAATGATAATCGTACCATTTTGAGGACTTTTTAAATAAAATTATATTTTTTCTCTATATTATATTTATTTATATTTTTGTTTGTCACATGTTTAAATAGTGTTGTTTAATATAATACAGTATAACCCGGTGAAATAAAGGACTAAATACTATTTGCATATTATTGCAAACGGGGGGAAGGGGGGTCATGTTAACACATTATAGGTTGCTTTTACATGTGGTGAATATTTTGTTAAAAGTTTAGAAATTAGTAAAATAATCTTTAAAAAAATCTAATATTTAATGTTCAAATATCCTAGCACTGATTTATTTGTTTGCTCAACAATCATTAATAATAATAATAATAATAATAATAATAATAATAATAATAACAATAAAAAATAATAATATAACTGTGTTTGGGCATTTACTGAAAAAAAACATTATAATAACAATAATAAAAATAGTAATTAAACTGATTTAATTACATGTATAGGCTGCTTAATGAATTACCCAACAATATGTAGTCTAATCATGAAAAAAAATCAATAAATAAATATGAATGTGAATTATTTGCCTTATTTGAATCTGTTGTTAATACTGGCATGCATAGTCCCTTTTCAGTTATGCAGAATGTAAAAGCCTTAACATACATGTTCTGGTAAAGCTTCTATAAAAGTCACAGCATTGATTAGCTTTTGGCATGCTAGCCTAGCCAAACAAACTGCATTTATTAACTTGTATGCCATTTCTAAGAGCCTGAATTTTGTAATGTGGCTTGGAGCATTGTAGCAGGTTTCATATAACCATGTTGGGGTGGGAGGGTTATGTTGGCTGGTGGCCATGTAATCTGTGAGCTGGAGATCTGCCTGTGCTTCATCCAGACTCTGCTCAGCAGGATGAGTGCGGTGGAGTTTCAGGCAGCCTTCATTCTTGCTTGGTTTAGGGATCTTGTTAGTGGTGAGGAAAGGGAGAGTCAGACCTCTTTTCTGCAGCAACTCAAGGCTAACTCTAACCAAATGGCGGAATCCCTGTTTGAACTTGATCACTCCTTGAAATGAATCCCTCATGTTTGCAAAATGAGTGCTTCAGATTTCAAATACAGACTTTTATAAACATTTTGGCACTGTTTTATTTACCTGTGTAGTCCTAAAATTAAACAGGCTACATGGCAATTTCAGCGTGGAAGGCTTTTAAAAAATCAAAAATGTTTTAAGTGATATGTAAGACATACACACATATAAATTAATAATTAATAGTTGACTTTAGGCTATTCCCAGAACTGTTGTTATTCAAACTTTTTTTGCAATTATATTTGTATGTTTTTCTCACAATTGCACCTCTGTCATAGGAATTGTGGGTTTTTTTTATAAGATGTTAGAAAAGCCACCAAAAAGGATATGGTGTGTATATTCTACATGCTTAGTTTAGCAATTAGGGTACTGGACTAGTAATCGGAAGGTTGCTGGTTTAAGCCCCACCTCTGCCAAGTTGCTGTTCTTGGGTCTAACTGCTAAAAATGAACATTGATGTGTGTTATATTACTGTTTTCCCCCCAGTGTTTCAGGGATAGACCTGGGACACACCGTGCTAATCATCAGGATAAAGGAGTAACTGACGATGAATGGATTAATGCAATAATTCATATTTTAATTCTCTTGAGTATTTCTGATGCATTAAAAACACCACAATAATGCTGACAGAGAACGAGAGATAGTGTGTGCGATGTGTGGGTGTGTGTGTGTGTGTGTGTGTGTGTGGGACGGTGGAGGGGGGGTACCACTAGAGGACGTTTGTTTTCTAACTGTCAATAGCACGAATGTTGCCTATCATTAAGAAGCATTAATTTGAGTTAAAATGAAAAGATGTTCAGGTAAAGCAACTTGAACTTTTTGTGTTTTCTTTCTACCTCCAGGAAACCTGTTTGGTCCAAAACAGTAATTAATAACAGAGTTTGTACCCACTACCCTAAGTTTTACTGGGTTCTGCCAGGGTTATGGTAGGTCCACAGGAGTGAGCTCACCTGCCCAGGGCACCAGTGCATTGTAAGAAACCACACACTTTTACACACAAATTAAAATAGCTGATCCAACTATAGTTTTAAGAGGGCACCTAAGGTGAGGGTTAAATACATGTCAAGAACTCTGTAGCTGTGCCACACTACTAGCTGCACCACTGTCACAGACTGTCAAATGTATTTGTTTTAAATGACATGACAAGTAAAATATAAGATCATATTTTCAGAATAAAAAATAAAGACAACCTATAGTCTGGGCTTTTCCTGGCAATCAAGAGTGGTTGTTTCAACAGGTAATTCCACTTGAATTCTGACCCTAGTCCACAATTAATTTGAAATTAATTGTTTGTGTGTTTTGTTTAAACCTGTTGTTTACCTGCTTTCTGATATAATACACACAGTTTTCTGACTGAGTTGTGTGTATTGACTAAATCATTAGTAATCACATCACTTAAAAAGTTTACTTTCTTACAAGTTTTTAGAAAGGTTTCCTTTTTTCAACTCTAAATTTCAAAATGAAATCTTTTTGTTACTTATATAGCAATAAAACTGTTCCATCTATGTCATATTGTGGATAATCTTTGGCCTGGCTACTCAGCTTCTTATAAGATGAATACAGTGGATCTATAACAAAGGCTCAGATCTGATAAAGACTCACAGCAGCAACAATGTTTTATCGGTCACAGGTCAAAGGCCCGTGTAGCGTGCTAGATGAGACGTGACAGGGGAATTTTAGAAAGAGGATCTTTCCTGATGATATCAGAGTTAATAGTGTGGGACTCTGGGGAAATAAAAGGGCTCAGTACAATAAGCTCAAATCAATACTATAAAACAAGTTTATAAAAGATGCAGAACATAGTGTTTTGCTTCTTCGTTTACAGATAAGCTTTACACATCTTGTTCTCACAGAAGTGCTTAGTGTGTACATGGATAAGGTAAAAACGAAGGACATACATGAATGCTTTTGCTGAGGGGTGTGTATGGACTTCTGGATGCTGAAAGGCAGTGCAAACTGAACATTAAACATAATTAAAGAAACAGTGGTCAGCTTTAAAATCCTGGTGTTAAGTCACTAATACCTAAAATATGCTTCTGCGAGGAATGTAATCAAGACCACATACTGTATGTCAAGCCCTAGACAAAGAGTAAAGGGCAGTTCACAATTCAGAGTTTTAACTTTTGTTTAAGTTTAACTGGTTTCTCCTCAGGTTTTTGAAGAACACTCATTATTTGTTTTTTAACATTATTTTTGAATAGTTTGTGGTCAGGTTGGGTGTTATTATTATTATTATTATTATTATTATTATTGTTTATGGTCAGGCTGGGTATTATTATTATTATTATTATTATTATTATTATGGGTTTATTTTCTGATTACTCTGGTTTCCTCTTACCTTCCAAAAACAAACTTTTACTTACTTACTTACTTACATATTTGTGTGTGTGTGGGTGTGTGTGTGTGTGTGTGTGTTTGGTGCACCACAACCATAAACAGGAAGCAGTGGTTACTACTACTAGGCAGTCCAGGTCCTTTCTGTGTGGAGTTTGCATGTTCTCCCTGTATCTGCACAGGTTTCCTCTGGGTGCTCCGGTGTCCTCCCACAGTCCAAAGACATGCAAGTGAGGTGAATTGGAGATACAAAATTGTCCATGACTGTGTTTGATATAACCTTGTGAATTGATGAATCTTGTGTAATGAGTAACTATCATGTCTGTCATGAATGTAACTAAATAGTGTAAAACATGGCCCTTAACCCTCAATTGCTCAAAAAATCGTGTTCAGTCATAACTGTAAGTTGCTTTGGATAAAAGCGTCTGCTAAATGCTGAAAATGTAAATGTAAAACATGATGTTAAAATCCAAATAAACAAACAAACAAACTACTACTACTACTGCTATAATAATAATATATAATAATTATTATTAATAATATTATTATTACCTTTTTACATTATAAAATGATAGGGGATCTGGAAAAACATCATATGTAAAATAATCTTCTCTGACCTCATCTGTGAATTCTTCTCATTTGTATGTTTGAGTTAGATCCCATTAGTTCTGTTTTGACTGTTCAAGCAGAGAAAAGCATGAATTTGGTCATGCCCCCCTTGGTGGATTATGATGTTAGTCTCCCCTCAGTGTTACACAAAACACTCAGTTATTGTATGAATAGAGAATAAGATCAATAAAAGCATGTGATGGTTGCATCCTGCGGTCAAAACTGGAGACAGGCTTGCAAGCCATTGCCTGTAGCTTACATTGATTAGGTTGGGCTGGGTGTGTTTCATGGTTGGCTTGACAGGCATTGTTAAGAAAAGCAAAGAGTTTTGCTTACCGTAAGTGAGTGTTTGAGTACATGCGGTCTATGCCATTATTACAAGCTAAGGGTCTCTTGTGTCTCTTAAAGATGGCACATTCATTTGATATAGAGACAAGCTTTTATAGAGCTGTCCAACACTTGCTCAATCATACAATTAAAGGATTTTTTAATGCCACTTTTTTTGTTACCCACTGTTGGTTAGAGATATGTGGCACATTCATTTGTTGAGGGTGATTTATGCAGTCATCTTAAGAAGCAGAAGTCACCGATCGGCATGCTCATTAAGATTAATTAGTGCGGGGATGCAGAGTGGCAGGCCTGATTAAGAGCCACTGGAGATGGCTAATACAACTGAGGTGAGGCTGAGATGACTCTCTCTCTCTTCCTCTCTCACCATATCACTCTTTTTTCCTTAGGGCTGAGAGTTTGAATAGTGGTGGTGGGTGTGTGGGGGGTGAGTGTGGGGGAACTGAGGGGATCGCCATCTGTAGATGAGTAGAGTCACTAGTCACCCCCATCTGTCATGCTGTGTTCTCCTGTCCCCCTGGACTTAGCCATTCAGTTACATATACAACCAGCAGTGGACACAGGTTAGGATATTTACAGACGCTGACCCCTGATACAGAGAGTTAGTGCACTACAGCTAAGTTGCTTTGGGTTATATACACGAGCAAAGGCTGAGGCCACTTAGGAGTCTTCAACTGAATATATCATTTTTTCACATGTTTTTCAAATACAAATACATTGAGAAATTATTTTAATACATCTTTACAGATTTCATAATAGCATAACAATTTCAGTAAAATATATATAAACAATAAACAATTTCTGTAAATGCATTAAATGAGCTTCTGATGTATTCTCAGACTTTTGGTTTTTACTTTTGGTTTTAACTTCCACTGATCACTTTATTAGGTACACCTATCTGGTGTGTCCATTGAACGGTTATTTTATAAGCCACACCACCCATAAATGAACTTTGTGGGTATACAATTACTGACTGTAGCTAAATTTTTCTTTGTCACACCCTACGTACCCCATTTACCAATCAATCAAAACCCCCATAGGACTCCCACTGGAGCACTTTGTAGTTCTACAATTACTGACTGTAGTCCATCTATTTCTCTGCATGCTTTGTTAGCCCCCTTTCACCCTGTTCTTCAATGGTCAGGACTCTTCCAGGACCACCACAGAGTAGGTATTATTTGGGTGGTGGGTCAGTGACACTGACATGGTGGTGGTGTGTTAGTGTGTGTTGTGCTGGTATGAGTGGATCAGACACAGCAGTGCTGATGGAGTTTTTAAACACCTCACTGTCACTTCTGGACTGAGAATAGTCCACCAACCAAAAATATATCCAGCCAACAGCTCCCTGTGGGCAGCGTCCTGTGACCATTGATAAAGGTCTAGAAGATGACCGACTCAAACAGCAACAATATATGAGCGATCGTCTCTGACTTCACATCTGCAAGGTGGACCAACCAGGTACGAGTGTCTGATAGAGGGGACAGTGAGTGGACACGGTATTTAAAAACTCCAGCAGCGCTGCTGTGTCTGATCCAATCATACCAGCACAACACACACTAACACACCACCACCATGTCATTGTCACTGCAGTGCACCTAAATAATACCTGCTCTGTGGTTGCCCTGTGGGGGTCCTGACCATTGAAGAACAGGGTGAAAGCAGGCAAAAAAAAGTATGCAGAGAAACAGATGAACTACAGTCAGTAATTGTAGAACTACAAAGTGCTTCTATATGGTAAGTGGAGCTGATATAATGGACAGTGAGCTACACCTTCCATAAATAAACTTTGTGGGTATACAATTACTTACTGTAGATACATTTTTGCTCTGTATACTTTGTCACACCCCACATACCCCATTTATCAATCAAACAGAACCCCCATAGGACTCCCACTGACCAGAAGATGTTTGTTGGAACTAAATACTGCAATGACACTAATATCTTAATTTACATTTTCGGCATTTAGCAGACGCTTTTATCCAAAACGACTTACAGTTGTGTTAGTATACAATCTAAGCGATTAAGGGTTAAGGGTCTTGCTCAAGAGCCCAACAGTGGCTACCTGGAAGTGGTGGGGTTTGAACTGACAACCTTTTGATTACCAGTCCAGTGCCTTAACCACTAAGCTACAACTGCCTCTTAATGACATGGTATGGGTGTTGTTCTAGTATAAGTGTGCAGCAATTTTCTCAACTTTAAAAAAAAAAAGGGTTTGTGTGTGTGTGTGTGTGTGTGTGTGTGTGTGTGTGTGTGTGTGTGTGTGTGTGTGTGTGTGTGTGTGTGTGTGTGTGTGTGTGTGTGTGTGTGTGTGTGTGTGTGTGTGTGTGTGTGTGTGTGTGTGTGTGTGTGTGTGTGTGTGTGTGTGTGTGTGTGTGTGTGCATGCGCATATACTGTATGTGTGTGTGCATGTGAGCGTGAGTAAGGAATCATTCCTATGCATCGCCTGTCGGTTAGTCCAGGCTCTAAGAAAAACTGCCTTTCATTTTCTACATCTCCTTTATTTCTAGGCAAAACCCCTCTGACACCTGGACATAGTCTTTTTATACCAGTAGACCCCAAATCAAGAAAAGGACCACACAATCATGTTAGATGGTAAAAGATACCACATGCTGCCTACACATCCTACCGCCTGTCATCTCACATTTGTGTGCCTGAAGTAGTGTCTCATGACATGGATTCATTTTGGACGGTGTGTAATAATGACAAAGATATAAAGCCAGCAAGATGAATTGATTTCTTCATTGTTACTATATTGCACATATCAGAGTCTCAGACAGATTGCTTTAGCTTCAGGATGATGTCTTATAATGTGATGTGTGATTGATCTATTATATTTTATATATGCGGAAAAAAAAGATATGTTTCTTATTTTAGTTTTACTATAAGAATTTATTAAACAGATACTTAACAAGAAAAGGAGACATGGGAAGTCTGACATTACAAATGAGAAGTAACAACTTTAGATCATCACAACCAGTATTGATTTAAATCATTGGAAGATTGTAAGTTTTTCTGGAAACTTGCAAGCTGCTTAAATAACAGTTATCTAGCTCATCAACATCATCATCATCATTTTTATTTAAAAAGCAAACCAAATCTACTGGCAAGCCTATCTGTCAGTATCTGGGGTTTTAATCCAATTAAATTATTATTTAATTATATATCACAACTTACCTAAGGCAAAATGAGGCAACAATTCCCTTACTGCATTCTCACACATGATGACCAATGCAACTTTGCTAGTAATGAGCAATTTTCAATATTTCTTTTGCTTTTCACCTCATTGAGGATAATGTAATAATTTGAAATACAATTTAGTTAAGTAATATACACCATAACATGAGCCATAACATTAAAACCACCTCCTTGTTTCTACACTCACTTACTTTATCAGCTCCACTTACCAATTACTGACTGTAGTCCATCTGTTTCTCTGCATGCTTTGTTAGCCCCCTTTTATGCTGTCCTTCAATGGTCAGGACTCTCCCAGGACCACCACAGAGCAGGTATTATTTGGGTGGTGGAGTTTTTAAACGCATCACTGTCACTGCTGGACTGAGAATAGTCCACCAACCAAAAATATATCCAGCCAACAGCGCCCTCTGGGCAGCGTCCTGTGACCACTAATGAAGGTCTAGAAGATGACCAACTCAAACAGCAGCAATAGATGAGCGATCGTCTCTGACTTTACATCTACAATGTGGACCAACTAGGTAGGAGTGTCTAATAGAGTGGACAGTGAGTGGACAGAGTATTTAAAAACTCCAGCAATGCTGCTGTGTCTGATCAACTCATACCAGCACAACACACACTAACACTCCACCACCATGTCATTGTAATTGCAGTGCACCTAAATAATACCTGCTCTGTGGTGGTCCTGTGGGGGTACTGACCACTGAAGAACAGGGTTAAGGCAGGCAAAAAAAAAGTATACAGAGAAACAGATGGACTACAGTCAGTAATTGTAGAACTACAAAGTGCTTCTATATGGTAAGTGGAGCTGATAAAATGGACAGTGAGTGTAAAAAGTTATGTCATTACAATTAACATATTCTATCTTAATTTCTTCGACATACTTGTGGATTATGAAGGATTATGGAGCTGAGGTACTGTCATTTAAAATGTACATATACATTTACAGCATTTAGCAGACGCCTTTATCCATAGCAACTTACAGTACAGTTACAGTTTACAGTCTGAGCAATTGAGGGTTAAGGGCCTTGCTCAAGAGCCCAACAGCAGCAACCTGGCAGTGGTGGGGCTTGAACCAGCGATTTTCTGATTACTAGTCCAGTACCCTAACCACTAGCCTACGGCTTGCCCTCATGTATGTAAAATGTAAAATGTAAAACATGACACACCCTCCAAAAAAACAAATAAACATAATCACCAAATACTGTCTACATTAGAAATAATGTACACAAAATAACTCAGCACTACTGGATGAAAAAAGTAAACCATGTGACCTAAAGTGTTGGAGCTACATTTCATTTAAAAAGTGTTTTCCAAAAAAGAGGCAATTGACTAATGTCGTAAATGCTGTTAATTAGCTGCGCAGAAATCCAAGCAGGCTTTTGTGCCTGTAACTAATAAGAAATCAGTTAGCTAATAAATTGGCCATTAAGTGAAAAGCTAATCTTAGTCAGGGCATTTCTTAATGATTTTGCCTATGATCCTGTCTAATTGCTGTTGTCATACCAAGCTCTCAGCTTTCAGCATGGCTAATGAAGCTTCATTAGATCATAACTGGCACTCTTGGAAGATTTAGAAGCAAACCTGCTTCCCAATTATTTTTAATTGCCAGACATTCGCACAAACAAGAGCTGCACCTTGCAGAACAGGAGAGAGGATCAGGCGTAGCCAACATCTCCTTCATTACTTTATTTGATGCGATTAGAGCCATGTGCAGGGTTGCTCTGTGCTGAAGTTTTTTTCCAAATGTAAAGCGCTGTTATGTTTTAAACCTGTGGGTTATTGTGTTTTCTACCACTTTGATTAGTGCCTAGCCAGAACGTTTCTCCTTGCTACATGCACACACATCCAAATATACACAGATACACAATAATAATACACACACTTGATGCAATGCTTCATGTACCACCTGTATATGTTATCCTACCAGCTATGAGTCATTACCACAAATAATACTTTCCTTTTCTTTATCAGTTATGCCTCTGCAAACTAAAGTTTACACATACACTATCAGTAGCTAATGAGGCAGTAAAGTGTTTATTTCTTCAGTTCTCTAAGCTACTTTGGTTCTCAAATGTTTTCAATTTGACCTAGTCAAGTGTCCAAAACTTGTCCAATTAGAACAGAATCAAATGTGTTTGCTGATGCAAGATAATTAAAAGTTTACACACACACTTTAAGAGCTATGAATTTTAATAATAGTGAGGTATAGTAAGTATAGATATACTTAAAGTGAGCAGAGACTCATCAGTTTGCTAACCAACTATATATTTTGCTACACCACAATTGAATGTTATTTGTTCCTGAATAAAAGGCCGAGTTAATTCAGTTTGGTCCCAACTTAAACCTATACATGTGGTGCATTCAGTGGCATCTGTGCTTTGCCAATTGGTGTAAGTAAAAACATCAGAAATAAAATGCTTATTATACCATTTTTCACTAAATTGTTTTTGTCCAGACTTTTACTGGCAATGTTACTGGCTTCTACAGGTCATGTAAAATACCAAATCAAGCTGTAAATGATTGCATAAAATAAGCATTTTTATTTCAACTTTCATTTATCATCATTGCAATGTCAGAATAAATCAAAGCAGTAAACTGGAATATTTTTAATTTGTTAATTTGTTTTGTTATTTTTTGTAATGCATGACCACCAGCGCAAAAGAAATGAGAGGTGTGGCAAAAGATACAGCCCCAGTGTACGACACTTGAGCGGTATGATACCTTTAATTACAAGACATGTTAATGCCTTTTTTATAAGCACATTATGATTTTTCCTAAACAGACTCATATTATTATTATTATTATTATTGTTATTGTTATTGTTGTTACTACTACTACTTTTTTGCAATACATTGTAATCTACAACCCCAAATCAGGAAGAGGTGGGGCAGCATGGAAAATGCAAATAATAAGTAATACATTTACTTTGACTTTTATTTCATTGCAGGATGAACCTGAGATATTGTGTTTTGTCTGATCAACTTCATTTCATTTATTAATAAACATCCATTCCTGCATTTCAGACCTGCAACACATTCCAAAAAAAGTTGGGACAGTAAAGCATTTACCACTTTGTAATGTTTCCGTTCCTTTTCATCACACTTAAAAGACGTTTTGGCACCGAGGATACCAAGTGATTTACTGT
This sequence comes from Trichomycterus rosablanca, assembly GCF_030014385.1. Lineage (NCBI taxonomy): Eukaryota > Metazoa > Chordata > Actinopteri > Siluriformes > Trichomycteridae > Trichomycterus > Trichomycterus rosablanca. The sequence continues at coordinate 19,893,698 of NC_085999.1, forward strand.
TTCAGCTTTTATTTTGTCCCATTCTTTCTGCAAACACGTCTTAAGATGTGCAACAGTACGGGCTCGTCATTGACGCATTTTTCGTTTTTAAATTCTCCACACTTTCTCTATTGAGGGACAGGTCAGGACTGCAGGCAGGCCAGTCAAGTACCCGTACCCTTTTCTTCCGCAGCCATGCCTCTGTAATGTGTGCAGCATGTGGTTTTGCATTGCCTTGTTGAAAAATACATGGACGTCCCTGGAAAAGATGACATCTTGAAGGCAGCACATGTTGCTCTAAGATCTCAATGTACTTTTAACAGCACTGCCCAGTGCTGGATTCCCTGCAGTCCTGACCAGGAAGAAACAGTTAGTGTAAATAAAAGCATGAATTAATGTAATGAATTAATTAATTGTTTGTTTTTTTTTACAGATTTTTAATGTATTAATTAAAAGCCTACCAATCCACCAACATATCAAAAAAGAAGAACTTTACTTACCATACTTTTACTTTTCAAAGTACTGGCCACAGGGCATCACACACTGACCCATTCATTCACTTACTCATATGTTGAAACCAAACACAAACAGTAACCGAAAGCAAGGATTAAACCAAGGGCTATACATGATGTTGTAAATGTGATGCACCGACACTTAACTGCACACTTCAGCAGATACTGTTTGGCTTACAGGTCTATAAAGGCCAGGGGCGGCTCGTTCCTTAGGGCAATCGGGTGACTCACCACCAAAGAAATTTTTCTATCACAGCTGTGACTGTTCTGGAGCCTGTCTTGCCTCGGAATATCGTAGTCCAATCAGCGTCAAGTTGTGTTCCGTACAGTACCGCCCCTTTCAGGGCGATTTCAGTCTAACTGAAAATCGCCCCAGATTGCTCTCATAGACTCTCATGTTAAGGCTCTTTTTTTCGCACTGCAGGCACTGCAATACATTCTCAATGGCTTCCAGGAGGGCACGCACCTACGTGCTTGCATCACACATAACCTGGTGTCGCAATCTCGTCACCATGACTACCATTACCTCAGTTCGGAGCAACTCCATCGTGTATTTAGGATAAATTAGCAACTTAAGAATTAGGGCCACCCAGACCAAATTTAAACATCAAGTATCTACAAAGGGGGGAAATCATATAAGTTACAAGTAAATTACAAGTAAGTAATGTAATTTTTAAATTGTGAATTGTGATTGCACTTATTGTATCTCCCCAATTGTTTAATTGTACTTCTTTATTCATTGCACATCAGCCCCGATGCCAATCTTTATTCTGAATCTGCTGCACCTAAAATAAAATGCTATCTGATGAAGACTGAATTAAATTGTTAGGGTGAAGGCTTTACTTAATTTTATGATTAATGGTAAAGCTTGTCTCTCTCCATGTTCAAAGTTATTTGTGAGGGCAAACTGACAGATGACTTAAGATGTCAATTATTTAAGCTTTAATTTCACCACCTTGGCCATCATTGCAACAATTGCCCCCCCCTGAGAGATTTGGCAGGAGCCGCCACTGATAAAGGCTACTCTATAACAAACAAGGTTTGAGTGTCAATGTTTTGCAACTGACTGGAATCTGAGTCTATGGCGTGCAGTCTCACATCCATTGTTTCTAGGATTGGTCCTGCAGCCATCAACATTTATTTAGAAATAAACAAATGTAAATGTTTATTATTAATGTTAAAGTTAATTAAAACGTTATTCTCAAATTTAAATTGTTAGAACACATGATTTAGGAATTGCCATTATTTACATATAAAGGTAAGTGCTAAGTACCAACCACATCCTTCCAAAAATCAAACAATAGGTTTATTGTCCTATTTAAGGAGAAGTTTTTGATTTAACAGATTCTACATGAACAAATTCCTATATTATAAGTTCGGCAAATTCAGACCCAGTGCTCTGTCTGCACTCCTGGAATATAAGTGTGTTTTGTGGAGACAGAGCGAGAGATAGAGAGACTGATATCACTGCATATTATGGTTTTGACTGGGGATAAATGAAACACCAGAGGTCTATCAATATTTAATAGTTAACATCACAAACATATCACAATGTGGCAACTGTGTGTGGTAAAGTGATGTGCTGCAGATAAATATCTGGCAACACTACAGTAATATAGCTTCTGTTATTATGATAATAATGTGACATACAGTGTATCACAAAAGTGAGTACACCCCTCACATTTCTGCAGATATTTAAGTATATCTTTTCATGGGACAACACTGACAAAATGATACTTTGACACAATGAAAAGTAGTCTGTGTGCAGCTTATATAACAGTGTAAATTTATTCTTTCCTCAAAATAACTCAATATACAGCCATTAATGTCTAAACCACCGGCAACAAAAGTGAGTACACCCCTTAGTGAAAGTTCCTGAAGTGTCAATATTTTGTGTGGCCACCATTATTTCCCAGAACTGCCTTAACTCTCCTGGGCATGGAGTTTACCAGAGCTTCACAGGTTGCCACTGGAATGCTTTTCCACTCCTCCATGACGACATCACGGAGCTGGCGGATATTCGAGACTTTGCGCTCCTCCACCTTCCGCTTGAGGATGCCCCAAAGATGTTCTATTGGGTTTAGGTCTGGAGACATGCTTGGCCAGTCCATCACCTTTACCCTCAGCCTCTTCAATAAAGCAGTGGTTGTCTTAGAGGTGTGTTTGGGGTCATTATCATGCTGGAACACTGCCCTGCGACCCAGTTTCCGGAGGGAGGGGATCATGCTCTGCTCAGTATTTCACAGTACATATTGTTCATGTGTCCCTCAATGAAATGTAACTCCCCAACACCTGCTGCACTCATGCAGCCCCAGACCATGGCATTCCCACCACCATGCTTGACTGTAGGCATGACACACTTATCTTTGTACTCCTCACCTGATTGCCGCCACACATGCTTGAGACCATCTGAACCAAACAAATTAATCTTGGTCTCATCAGACCATAGGACATGGTTCCAGTAATCCATGTCCTTTGTTGACATGTCTTCAGCAAACTGTTTGCGGGCTTTCTTGTGTAGAGACTTCAGAAGAGGCTTCCTTCTGGGGTGACAGCCATGCAGACCAATTTGATGTAGTGTGCGGCGTATGGTCTGAGCACTGACAGGCTGACCCCCCACCTTTTCAATCTCTGCAGCAATGCTGACAGCACTCCTGCGCCTATCTTTCAAAGACAGCAGTTGGATGTGACGCTGAGCACGTGCACTCAGCTTCTTTGGACGACCAACGCGAGTCTGTTCTGAGTGGACCCTGCTCTTTTAAAACGCTGGATGATTTTGGCCACTGTGCTGCAGCTCAGTTTCAGGGTGTTGGCAATCTTCTTGTAGCCTTGGCCATCTTCATGTAGCACAACAATTCGTCTTTTAAGATCCTCAGAGAGTTCTTTGCCATGAGGTGCCATGTTGGAACTTTCAGTGACCAGTATGAGAGAGTGTGAGAGCTGTACTACTAAATTGAACACACCTGCTCCCTATGCACACCTGAGACCTAGTAAGACTAACAAATCACATGACATTTTGGAGGGAAAATGACAAGCAGTGCTGAATTTGGACATTTAGGGGTGTAGTCTCTTAGGGGTGTACTCACTTTTGTTGCCGGTGGTTTAGACATTAATGGCTGTATATTGAGTTATTTTGAGGGAAGAATAAATTTACACTGTTATATAAGCTGCACACAGACTACTTTTCATTGTGTCAAAGTGTCATTTTGTCAGTGTTGTCCCATGAAAAGATATACTTAAATATCTGCAGAAATGTGAGGGGTGTACTCACTTTTGTGATACACTGTACAGTACATAAGGCAGAATGTAATGAATTCCAATGTGTATCAATCGCTCATTCATTTTAGCTTAAATGTGTAATGGATACATAAAATAGCTTTTACTGACCTACACCATGACCACAAACTGAATTATCTGATGAGTATTGGCCAGTTGCTCAGATGGTGTGAAGATAAAGGAGCCATGAATAAAAGCGTGGTTTATTCTGTAGAAGTGGTGTGATGTTTGGAAAAACTCCCTGGAATTAAGCATGGAAGCTCAGAATAACGCAGATAAGATCAGAACAGTTTAATTGAATGATAAAAGTAAGGCAGTAAATTAAAAGTTTATTTCAAATAGCATTTTGCCTGAACTCAGTAGACTGGGTAAAATCAGATTAGAACATGCATAATTTTACTTTATGATGCAGAGGTGAACATATGCTCCTTCATGCAATTGAATCATTTCAAGTGTGCACAGTGGGGTCTTGGAGCTGCCAGTACTGCAGGTGAGGAGTGTGTGTGTGTGTGTGTGTGTGTGTGTGTGTGTGTGTGTGTGTGTGTGTGTGTGTGTGTGTGTGTGTGTGTGTGTGTGTGTGTGTGTGCATTCATGTGTACGTACACCAATCAGCCATAACATTAAATTCACCTCCTTGTTTCTACACACATTGTCCATTATATCAGCTCCACTTACCATATAGAGGCACTTTGTAGTTCTACAATTACTGACTGTAGTCCATCTTTGTTAGCCCCCTTTCATGCTGTTCTTCAATGGTCAGGACTGTCCAAGGACCACTACAGAGTAGGTATTATTTGTGTGTTGGATTATTCTCAGCACTGTAGTGACACTGACATGGTGGTGGTGTGTTAGTGTGTGTTGTGCTGGTATGAGTGGATAAGACATAGCAGCACTGCTGGAGTTTTTAAACAACTCACTGTCACTGCTGGACTGAGAATAGTCCACCAACCAAAAATATCCAGCCAGCAGAGCCCTGTGGGCAGCGTCCTGTGACCACTGATGAAGGTCTAGAAGATAACCAACTTAAACAGCAGCAATAGATGGTCAGCGACAGTCTCTGACTTTACATCTACAAGGTGAACCAACTAGGTAAGAGTGCCTAATAGAGTGGACAGTGAGTGGACACAGTATTTAAAAACTCCAGCAGCGCTGCTGTGTCTGGTCCACTCATACTAGCACAACACACACTAACACACCACCACCATGTCAGTGTCACTACAGTGCTGAGAATAATCCAACACACAAATAATACCTGCTCTGTGGTGATCCTGTGGGGGTCCTGACCATTGAAGAACAGGGTGAAAGCAGGATAAAAAGATACATAGAGAAATAGATGGACCACAGTCAGTAATTGTAGAGCTACAAAAATGCTTCTATATGGTAAGTGGAGCTGATAAAATTAACAGTGAGTGTAGAAACAAGGAGGTGGTTTTATTGTTATTGCTAATCAGTGTATACACACGTCTTTTTTAGGGGTTCTCTAAAATTCATTTTGATAAAGGAATTATTTACCTGGACAGATATTTTTTTTAATATTTTTTTTTAATTGTGTGCATGTTATATGATTGTATATTATAGAGCCACCTGCTGTGTGTTATTATTTTAAGCAAAATGTGTTTGTTTATTATTAGAGTTGGATAAAGATTTTATGAAGATTTTATTGATCTTAGACCTAAACCTTCTTATAAATAAATCACATAGATGCCATTTAAAAAAAAATTTAATTCAAATTTTAAAGTGTTTTCCACTGCTCAGCTCTCTCTGATGGCTACAGGAGGCTCTCTGACCTATCGCTCTTCTAAGTCTATAGGGTTAGTGATTAGTGTCTGGACATCTGGATGTAGTAACACACAAACACACACACACACAAGCAGCAGGAACACTTAGGCAGAGAGAGGCCAGTGCTCCCTCACAAGTATTATGTAAATTAAATTTGTTAATTCAGTGCCTGTGTCTCAGGAAAATCTGCCACCAACACCTGCCACTGTTTCAAGCACAAGGACGCAGATTCACACTGACATAGTCTTCATTAAATAAACAAACCAGGTTCCCCATAACAGCATTTGGTGGAAGGCACCATCAATTCTTATACATTTAGATCACAGAAATCAGGCATGACACTGAGGAGCTCTATCCGCCTGTCTCTAGACACATGGGGTGAAAACAGGCTGTGTGTGTGTGTGTGTGTATATGTGTGTGTGTGTGTGTGTGTGTGTGTGTGTGTGTGTGTGTGTTTTCCACCTCTTAAATCTCTAAGACAAGGACTTTCTGACTAGCGTATTTTCAGCCACAGTTCCACAATCAAAGAAACTCTTGTGGCCTTCTGATGCATCATCTAAATTTTATAAAGTCTACAACGCCATAAGCGCCTCCATGCTATGACACCACTGGCAAGCATAACATTTAAGTTCCTTTAACTCTTTCACTTGTTCTTTGTGCCTGTCTGTCTTCTTTCTCCTCTGCTTACATCCTTCTTGCAGGATCAAGGCGGTTCATGACAGCACAGCCTGGAAAGCTGAGGACACAGGAAGGCCTGGAGATTGGACCGATTCTCTTGCTGTAACATTACCTAACTTTAAAGTAACAAGGGTAACTTTTAAATGTGCTGCAATATTTGAATACCGGTTATCAGCACATAGAGAGGGAATGAAGCTGGGAATGATTTAATAGTCATAGCATTTTGTACAGCACTTTATATGTCCAGCCATGGTTACCAAGGCATGTTACCTCATGATTTATTTATTGGCACTGGCTGTGACTACAAGTGAAGTTCTTCTGGGATGGAGTCTGCTGGCCAGCTGTGATAGTTTAGCCAACAGGACAAAGCAAACCTTTAAAATACATTGGGACATTAGCACACTGTTAACAAGAAATAATGACAGACTTGAAAAGCTCCACATTTACAGGAAACAGAAAGCACGTGTCCCTAAAACACTTACCTACATGCAAACTCAAAGCCAGACACACGTTTCCTTTTTCCAGT